>NW_026000093.1:33379914-33511447 GCF_001458135.2 Marmota marmota marmota | reverse complement strand
CAGGGTTCATGAAGCAGCCTCCGCGGGGCGGTTCCGGGAGCCGGAACTCGGGCGCCCCGCGCTCGGCGTTCGCTCCGATAGGCTCAGGTTCTTAGAAGCACCCAGGCGCAGAACCCTAGCAATCTGTTTGCAAGCCACAGGCGAATTGTAGCCTGGAATTACCTGATCTATGGCTGAATGAGTTGCGGTCAGTCGAAAACAGGGGACGTGACGTCAGTTTACCAAGATGGTGGCTGCTGGCCTCCTCTGTGGACTGACCGGTGTGTAGAACCGAGAAGGACCGTTTCCTTCCCCCGTCTGGAACCCAGAATTCAGCCCTGAGTACGGTGCTTGCGCGGCTGGCAGAAACTGCAGCGCTGTAACCCTGCGTCTCTATCCCAGCGCACACTGCAGACTTTCGCCGCGGGGCGATTTGCTGAATAAGCAGTTACCCTCCGTGCGACAAACCTCTCGCGTTTGAGTCCCCGTAGCCGATCCTCGTGCGATGGAAATCCTTCCTCCAGGTTCCGGAGCACCCCACTATTGCTGGAAATTCCTAACAAGATATCCTTTAGCCGTCCTGACTTGTCATACTCCCACACAGTGAAGCAGCACACGGGGGTAATGCACTCCCCTCGCCGCCATCTTCCCACCGAGAATTTTTTAATATTAATTTTTTTAGTTTTCAGTGGACACAACATCTTTATTTTATTTTATGTGGTGCTGAGGATCAAACCCAGCGCACCGCGCATGTCAGGTGAGCGCATTCCACTTGAGCCACATCCCCAGCCCCATAATTAACATTTTGAGTGGAATAATAAGTTAAGGCAACTAATTTTTTTCATGCTGGGGATTGTACCCTGGGTTCTAACTACTGCATGCAACACCATCTCAAAGTAACCTTTTTTCTGTTTTACCAAAAACAATTTGTGGAAGTTATTTGTGAAATATCTTAAATTAATAAATGACATATTTGATATAGTTATGATAAATCTATCAACCTCAACTATCCAAGTCAAACTTGATCTTTATTCTTTGTAGATCCCAAACCTGAAAAGAAAGAAAAAGACTATATGTAATTTGCATTGTCAGATTAGTGAGAGCTTTTGGGGGCCTGGGGCAGAATGTTATGGTTTGGATGTGAGGTGTCCCCCAAAAGCTCATGTATGAGACAGTGCAAAAAGGTTCAGGGAAGAAATGATTGGGTTATAAGAGCCTTAATCCAGTCAGTGAACCAGTCACCTGGTGGAATTAATTGAGTGGCAAATGAAGACAGGTAGGGTGTGGCTGGAGGAGGTGGGGCATTGGGACATGGCTTTGGAAGTATATATTTGTATCTGGCAAATGGAGTCTCTCTCTTTGCTTTCATGTGAGCGGCTTCATTCTGCCACATTCTTCCACCATGTTGTTCTCACCTGGAGACCTGAGGAATAAAGCTGGCTGTCTATGGATTGAGACCTCTAAAACCATGAACCCTCAAATACACCTTTCTTCCTCTATAGTTGTTCTGGTTGGATCTTTTAGTTACAGCGGTGAAAAAGGTGACTGTAACAGTTAACGTGACCTGAACTACAGTGGTTTTTGGCAAGTCAAGACTCCACCTGGCAAACCCTCTTCTGGTCATTGCAAACTGCTTTCATTCCTGTCTTTATCCATCTTCTCTTTTCTTATGTACTTTTCATCCCTCTTATTCTGAGCTGTCTGGTTTTACAACCCAAACTCCTTGTTCTGCATATTAAATCCCATATCTTTATCATATTTGCTATCTTTACACCAGTTTTCATCAAATAAGTATGATAAAGAGACAACAGCAATTTATGCCATAGTGGATCAAAAATATCCACCTTTGCAGGCATTGTTATTCCATAAACAAATGAAAAGTTTAAAAAAATAGGAAAACTAGTCATTTTCTGTTAGCATTTTAGACTTTAACTTACTGCATTTGGTAGTCAAGATTTTTATTTTCTGTCCTACAATTGAAGGAAAACAGCATTATTATAAAATCGTTATAAAAATAAAAGAAAAATGAGTATTAAAATAGTTTATATATTATATGTGAATAAACAGTCTTTCCTAAAATATTATGACTGCTAAACTTTTGCATAAATCATATTTTAGTTTAGTTTATGAAACTGACTTATAGATAGAATCTAAAGTGCATTCAATATATATTTAAAAACAGTATACTAACATAAAATTGTAATTAGAAATAGCATATCTTTAATGGATTTTTGATTTGGGACACAGCTTACCATCCATGATTTAAAGAAAAAAAAATGCTCTTGGCAGAATTAATGGTTTCATTTCCTCTAATTACTGCCATCTCTAATGAAGACATTAGTGTGGTAATAGTTTTTACGTCTACACAAACAGATCATTTGTGTTTCTGAAGTATATTTCATTTAATTGAAATCACAAACAATTTTCAAATAAGAAGCAAATAGTATCTTTCCTTTCAAACTCATTTAGTGTGGTAGGACACAATGACATCTTCTCTACTGTAATGCCAGAAACTTCAGAGAACCAGAGTGGCAGAATGTGTAAGCTGGTGACATAATGTTGAGCAGTGATCTGTCTAAATTCCAACCAAGGCAGCCATGGCAAATGGTTATATACTTTTGGCTTGAATATCTTCAGGGATACAGAACTCTACTTCACAAAGCATCTTGCTCCTTTTGCAGATAATTGTGATTAGAGAAGAATTGGTGAGCTTGGGTCTAAATCTGCTAAATAGCTGAACTACATGTCAAGCCAAAAAGAGCCTGTTGAGACAAGCCAGACAGCTCCACAGAATAAGAGAAGCATAGAGGCATCATGGGTTCCCAGATATAGACTATGGATTCAAGTCAGATCTTCCAACGTGGCAAGAAAGAGCAAGGCAGAGACCTACTTGAGGGGGAGGTGACTTGGTATTAGATGTTAAAATAGGAATTTGAAGGAGAAGATGTTCATTCATTAATTTTTTTGAAGTTCATCCATTTTGAGGAATAATAGGACTGAGACCTTAGAATAAGTCTAGGACAAATGTAGTAATTTTATAGCAAGAGAAATAGTAAGAATGTCTTGCATTTTGAGCCATCTGAATTATTTAGCTCAGGCTCCCTTGATTCACTTTAAATAGAGATTAGGCTTGGGTTATTAGAATCTATGTATATAAAATTGGGCTGAATCTGTGGGCATGGATCACAGTTAGAATAATAACAACTTTTATTCATACAGTGTGTGGGAGTTTATAAAATACATTATGCCGTGATTTGGGCTTAGTTTGAGTTTTTCCCTCAAAGATTCATGAGTTGTGAGTTTGGTTTTTATTGTGATGATATTGTGGTGTGGTAGATGTTTTCAAAGTGGAACGGAGTAGGAGGTCATTGGGGGTCCCCACCTGGAAAGGGTTAAGGTAGTTCTCATGAGACCCTGAGTTAGTCCTCTCAAGAGGATTGTTATAAAAAGAAGAAGCCTGATCCTTCTTTGACCACTGTGGCTTGTGGTCTTACATGTGATTGCTCCCTCATTCACACTACCACTATTGTGATGCCATCTGACATAAAACCTTTTCCAGCCCAAGTAGAACTTGAAGCACGCCCTTGAATCTCCAGAACTATGAACTAAAGAACTTCTTTTGTTTAAAAGTTATCTAAGCCCAGGTATGTTGTTACAGTATTAGAAAACAGGTTAATACATTTTATATGTATATTCTCATTTGATTTTAACCAGTGAGGCAGGTTACTGGGCAATATCACCCTCAGATTATACATAAATCCCAGGATAGGTAGTGAGCAATTCATCTACAGCAAACCCAGACCAAAGCTTTTTGTAATATTCTTTTCTGTGAAATTGTGGCAAGGAACACAAAGAGGGGCAGAATGGGCACATGACTAATTTTAGCACAGGTGATCTTAAGAGGCCTGTGAAAATACTTTTGTTCTCTGATGATGAACAGGAAAAAAAGAGATGGAATTACTGGGAACATATTAGGATTTGCACATAGTCTTCTGCTTTTCCCTGATTTGTAGCCATTTTGCATATATATATATATATATATATATATATATGTGTGTGTGTGTGTGTGTGTGTGTGTGTGTGTGTGTGTCCTAAACTAATTCAAAACCATTTTAATTAAAAACTTGCTTTAGGCATTTATCTAAAGGAGATCTTTTATGTTGTGAAAATACATTTGCTTAAGAAAAAAGAATAATTAACTTTGGAATAAAATTATCTAATGTGGGTTACATAATTTTATTTAAAATGTCTGTATAAAATTTAATTAATATAATACTGAAGAAATATGATCACATTGCTAAACTGTGTGATTTATCAGAACTTGGATGTTCTGTTTCACATACATTAGCACACTAACATTTCTCTTACTTTTTCCAAACTACACTCTCATACTTTCTGAAGGTAATGATGATTGTGTTTTGAGTGCTGGAATCACCAACAAGCACATTTAACTAGTTGAGTAAATGAGTGATAGTAATTTTATTTGGCACAGAGTTCGTGTTTGATCATGCATTGATTTCTGATTTCTTATGCCAAGTATACAGTGTGTAAGGACCATTAGTTACTGCTAATGCTAGAAATTATAATGATAAGTTTAGGATAATACTATATACTAAGTTGATATCAGTGCTGAAAACCAAATGCTGAATAATGCTAATATTATTATGATCTTTGAAATCCCACATGTCTGATTGCTGTTTACAGTTCCTTGGAGAATTAGTTTTAGCACTACAAGTAGAAATATTTTTAAAATTCATTTAATTTCTACCAGAAAAATGTGAATTAGAATTAATTGATTTAGAAGTAAATTTAAAAAGTCTTTTGGAACTTTATTGTTAATTCACGATTATTCCAAGTAGCTGGGAGAAAGTTTGTCATGGCTATTTAAGAATTCTTATTTAATTAAATTTCCTGTAAACACCATTAAAAAAAGCTAGACTATAATAAACTAGCTTAGCTTTAAAGCTGAATAAAATTAATCTGAGAAAGCAAGTAAAATAATAAAGTGAAGAAATGCTTATGCAATTATGTTACTAATAAGCCCCTGTTTTTATCTGTGTATTTGGGAAATAGAGTTAATTCCTTCCCTCCTCCCCCAAATCTTAAGTCTTAAAGCTTTAGAATATTACCATATGCTCTCAACACTTAAAATTACTGGATATACAGAATCCCAGATGATTCAGAAGTGATTTCACAGTCTTATAGTAACTGAGATTATCGTGATTATAAAAAAAAAGAATCCAGAATTACAAAAGATATAGAAAGTATTGGAAATTCAGTTTTATCTATCTTATAATCACTGTGTCATATCCTCCACAGGTTACTTTTTGAAATAAACTTTATGAAACAGGTTTTAGGTATCAGCTTACTTATCTGGGTTTTGCTTTTTTCATTATAAGTGAATATAGAATTTTGAAACAGTATCAGTGGTATGATCATCCTGGTATGGATCAAGGTAAATAAAACTCTGGTGCATTTTAGTTCAATAAACTGATGAAATAATTTAATATAAGCTGAGTTTCCTTCTAGAAGATTTCTGTGAGCAAATCTGTCCCCAAATCAGAAAGCAAACTTTTTATTTGAAGGGATTTTTCCTTTAAAATCAGATTCTTCTAATAAGTCACATGTTATGGACCTGAACAGAATGCTGTCACTCCATCTGCTCATCAGGATTTGCCCTTGGTACTCCATAAGACTCATGCTCCCTTGACTGCTGGGTGCTGAAGAGGACAGGCACTGTGTCTGCCTGCTTTTCTGCTGCATTGCATACACCTGGCATTATTTGCTGAGTTAATAGTGTACAGTATTGCCTGAATCCTAGATCTGAAACTATAAATTATTTCTACTGCATTTCAAAAACACTAAATGAGGAGTCTGAGGAACAAAGAAAGTCATTTGCTTTGGGTCTTATTGAAAGTGGTAAAATATAAATCCAGTTTCAGATTGCATTATTTTGCCCTTATTTGAAGACCACAATAAAGAAATACTTGATTTGAAATGAAATCACAGAATAAATGCCCTGTGTTCTCCAGACAAAGCTTCCTCTAAAAACCTGGTAGGAACAACTGGGACAATAATTGTCTGAGTGAAGTTTCAGACAGGATGTTGTCACTGACTTTAGGACTTAGGAACTCCATTTTGTTTAATAGGGTTTTGGTAAATGAGCATTGAGAGTGGACAGGGTAGACACCTATAATACTGTTTTGAAGATGCTCCTTATTCTGCTAACAATAGAGGCAAGTGAAGGAGTGCAGGGAATTAACTTCTGGGTCTCAAAGAATTGCAAATATTTACTTGTATATGTGCACAATCATAATAAACTTTAAATAAATGTTAGCATATTTTAGAGGGTGATGGGCTTCTTTATCATTTATTTTTTTCTTTTAGGTACCAAGAAATGTATATTTTTGGTCTTAATCCTTGGTTCTTAGTACAGAGCTCCCAAATCCATGAATTCCTGAGTGATACTGGTAGGAGAATCTTTTGTTGTATTTGGCTTTTGTGTGGTTCCTAAAACCTTTGAAATTTCTTAAGTGATGGATTGTCTTTTCTTGTTCATAACAAGCCCTTTCATCATTAAGCATAAGCTTAATGAGGTGACGTAGGGTGGGATCCCTAGACAGCATCAGCATGGGCTGGCCACCAACAAGACCAAATGATTAGAGGATTGGAATTCCCTGCCTAGGCATGGGAATGAACCAACTGCTAGAACAGAGGAGGGACTGGAGATAAAAATCTACAAAGAGCTTTTTTTTCCCTCTTGAAACTGGGAATGGAACACAGGGGTGCTTAACCACTGAGCCATAATCCCCCCCACCTTTTTTTTTTTTTTTTTTGGAGACAGGGTCTTGTTAAGTTGGCTGGCCTTGAACTTGTGATCTTCCTGTCTTGGTCTCCCAGAGCCACTGGGATTATGGGAATGGTCCACCATGCTCAGTGTACAAAAACTCTTGAATAAGAGATTTGATGAGCTTCCTGCTGAATGAATGCATCCTTATGTCCATAAAGTGAGCTCTCCAACTTCACTGGGAAGAAGCTCCTGGATTTGGAAACCTTCCAGGCCTCACCCTATGTACATCTTCACCAGCTTATCATCTGTATCTTTTATAACACACCAATAAACCTAAGTAGAGTGTTACCTACTAAGTTCTGTCATCAAATTACTGAACAGGAGGGGTTCACTGGAACCCTGATTTATACTTGGTAGGACAGAAGCACAGGTTAGAAGAAGGAATTTGCACAACCGAAGAGGGGTTAGTCTTGTGGAACTAAACCCTGACCCTATGGGTTCTAACACGATCACCAGGGAGAGAGTGTGAACAGAATTAAATTATAGAATACCAGTTGGTGTCTACTAGAAAATAGGCAGTGTGTAGGGTACCCTCCATCTAGTCCTGTGACACATCCAGTGTTCTGTGTGGTGAGGATAGGGTAGGAGGAAACTGTTCTTCATAGACCCTCTTATAGCTCTATTCATATCTGTGTAGCTATATAGTGATAATATTTTAGTGCAATTGTCTCATTGATTGAACCATTTGGTATATGAAAAGGAATACCCAATTTTATCTCTTTATGTACTTTAAGAAAACTCCATACCTCACATGAGAAAAAAATTAATTATATGACTGAACTTTTTAAACCTAATTTTAATTTCACATGTGGTTACTCTCTTCATATTTACAGATATAGTTCAAAGAAACATGTCCTTTTAATTGCTTAATATTAGTACACATGAAGATCAAACATAGCCACAGAAACCAAAAATAAAATGTGTCTTGAATTTTGACAACATTTAGAATTCTGGGTAAAATTTAAAATAATTGATTGGACCTGATCTCACATTTTTACATTTTCATATGAAAATATTAAATTTCAAGTTATTTACATTAATATTTATATTTTCTAATGGTAAATATTAAGAATATATTTTTAGAATAGACAATATTAAATATATTTTTCAGGAACAAAATTGCTTCTTGGGCATGCAGAAAAATTTCAGAGGAAATAGCTACAAAGAACTGGAGTGAGTTGCTATGCATGTGATTTTTAAGAACATTTTCAAATTATTTTTAGGTAACTCATTAGTATAGGATTCCTACTTACTTTAAAAATTCCTTTTTATTTCATAACCTTCTCAAACCCTTAATATTTCACATCATTGATATCAGAGTGTTTGTCTTGAGATATGAAAGCTAATTTAGATATAATAACACTTGACATCTATTACTGTAGTTAAGTATGGAATGCTTGTGTAACTAATTTAGATATTTATATTGATACTGATCACTTCTTTTCACCTGCTAACTTCTTAAAACCAAGTGTTTTACAGCATTACTGACACAGTGGAAGAAACAGGTCTTCTTTTGACAGTTATATTTTTTTTCTTTACTTTTTAATGAAATGTATCTTTATTTTTCTATGGGTGTGGTACAAATAGAACAATTTATAAATTGTAGTTTTATGTCCCAGCTTGTTTCACATTTGACTGCAGTTTGAAGTGCAATTTAAAATATTTTTCTCTTGATGCAAAGCATTATGTTAGTGTGCAAAAGAGGCATATTAGGTGGTCTGGGAGCCTTTCTACTGCCATGCTCTCTCTTTCTCTAAAGGTCTTTGCCTGCCCTTCATTCTGTTATTAAAGGCTGGTTAGCTATTGTTTGAAACGAGGAGACTAATTCTGATTCTCTCGTGAAAACAGGAGATTAGTACCCACTAGTTCACTTAAAGAACACCACACTGAAATTTTCTCCTTAACATACCTAGGTTCTCTATCTAGTTTTGTCACTGATTTTTCTTTGCCAGTAAAACGTTCGGCTTGACTTGTTTGGATCAAAGCTAACATGTCAAGCATCCTCTGAAGTACTTTAAATGTCTTATTTCATTTAATATTTACACCAATACTATGAGGAAAATGGCACTATTACAGATACGAAAACAGACCTAGAGAGGTAAGTCACCTGCCCAAGGCACCACCGAGGTCTTCAGAAGAGGCTGATACTAAGGCAGTGCTTGTCTGTTCAGCCTTTACTCACTCATGTTGTGCTACAAACAGTCTGCTAGTTTGCCTAAAGCAGTTTAGATGATTCCTAAGATCTCAGCATCATTTTTCTCTGAATAGTAATGCTATTGTATTTACTGGCTAATTCTGGATTACTTCTGATCTATACAGATCTGAACTATACAGATGATACAAAATTATTATCACATATTTCAATATATGGGAGTAGTTTTTCCCCACTCACTTTGGGAAGTCTATGATTATTGATTAAGAATGCTGAGACCACAGTAGGCCTGCAAAGAGATTTATTGAACTAGCTCAGGAACACTGGGGCACTAGTTTCTCAGTTGGTCTATTGGCAGTTTGCCCTACAGAAAACAATGTATATGAACTATTTATATCTTAAAGTATTCTCTACATTGTGTGGTAAGACTTCTCCATTAGGGCTGGGGATGTGGCTCATCCTCGCCTGGCATGCGCAGGGCATTGGGTTCGATCCTCAGCACCACATAAAAATAAAATAGAGATGTTGTGTTCACTGAAAACTAAAAATAAATAAATAAATAAATATCAAAAAATTCTCTCTCTCTTAAAAAAAAAAAGACTTCCCCATTAAAGATGAGGCAGTCTAAGGAGATGATGTCCTGGTTTGATGGAAGTCACTTGGTGTGTCATAGGTAAAGCCAAGGTGAGGGCTTCCCCTTGACAATAGTGGGAATCTGCCCCCTGAGAGCCATTTGCTTTCTGAGATTTACAGGGCTCAGAGATGTACAATTTGAAAATGCTATTTCACTTGTTATCAGTTTGACATATCAAATTCAGCAAAAATTGGGGGTACATTTCTAATGTGTTTTAACAAGTCAATTGGCAAGCTGAGTGTCTACAAACTTCAAGTATAAATCTGTGCAAGGAAAATGACTGCAGGAGGTTGACATTCAATTAGAATGTCATTCAGAGATGTCATCTCATTAGGTGTGAAGGGCAGGTCAGAAGAGTTGTGCTTCAGATTTCCTAGGGTGGTTTGTAAAACATCAAGATTGTTCAGGATATTATTAGGTGAGAAAATGCATTAAATATATGAACTCATGTCCAGTTGATATCTACACTCCATGTTCGTCTCAGTTGATTCCTGTTCAAAATAGCAAATTATGGAATCAACCAGAGTGCCTGTTAGTTGGATGAATGGATGAAGGAAATATGGTACTTATAACCAACAGAATAACATTGAAGTATTTAACCTTAGAAAAGGAAAATCCTGTCATTTATGACAACATGGATCAATCTGGAGAACAATATACCAAGCCAAATAATCCAGGAACAGAAAGATATGCATGTTTTTTCTTATACACGGAATCTAAAACAATCTAATTCAGAAACTGAGAGCAGAACTGTGATTACCAGCAGCTGGGAGGTGAGGGAGAATGAGATATTGTCAAAGAATACAGTGATTCAGTTAGAAAAGAATATATTTTTTGAAATCTTTTGTATAGCATGGTGCACTCTAGTTAATAAAGTGTATTACATATTTCAAAAATTGCTAAGAGAGTAAATCTCAAATGTTCTCACCACAAAAATCGGTATTTTATGTGATGGATATGCTAAGTTGCTTGATTTAATTATAGATATGAATACATATGTAATTATATATAAAATGTAAATATTTAATTATATATTATACACAATTATAATTTGTCAATATACAATACAATAATGTAAAAACCATTGACTTTCATAATAAGAGAATCACTCTTCTCAGGGCTTTCATTATATCTTAATGCATTAATGAGAAATTTTATGTTTGTGCTATTCTTAATGTTTAATGTTTTTCAATACTGTCCTTTTTTTTTCTTTTTTTTTTTAAATGAGGTAAGAGGAGAAGCAGGAACCCTGACAGGGTTTTTGGTCATATAAAACTACTAACCAAAATTTTTTAAAAGTTTTGTTTTTTTATTATACTGAAGTTTAAATTTTCATTTTTTTTCATGCTGTGACTAGAGCCCAGGAATTTGCACATGCTAAGCAAGGACTCTACTATTTAGCTACATCCCCAGACCTCATTATATTTATTTTAAATATATCTGCTACCTATGAAAAGATACTTAGTTTTTTGTTTATCAGAATGAAGTCAAATTTAGTGCGTAAGGTATATTTAAGAAAAAAATTCAGTAAGCCAATTTAATTAAAAACATTAAGTAAAAAAAACAATACCAATGGAGTATAGAAATGACAAAAATCATAAGGATACTATATAAATTAAAATGAATAAAATTAGTGAAACACTAATATTATGGTAATTTCTAAGGTCATTAGAATCTTATAAACCCTTGTGGAATCTTGATTCTTCTTTCTATTAGCAGTATGGCTTTCAAGAAGTTCCTTAACCATTCTAAAATAAGTTATTTATAAAATACCTACCCCCTAAAGTACATTAGGCATGAATGAGATGAAATCTATAAAAACAACAAGCAAACAAGCAAACAAACAAAAACTTCCAACATTGTCCTGGGAGGTAATGAAAATGCCCCCCCCCCCAATTTTTGCCCCCTTTTCTCCTTAATTTGAAATGAAATTAAAATCTTCTCTTTCTCCTTCTGTTTGTGTGTACTAGTGAGCATCATACCCTATTTTTCTGAGATTTCCACCTTTTAAAAGATAAAATAATTAAAAAAAAACTCCCCCCCCCTTTTTTTTTTGAGCTAAACTAGGCTTAAAATGATTCCTCAATTTGTTCAATTCCCACAATTTTAAATGACTGGGGTTGATATTAGTTCCAGTAGATCACAGGCTAGGAAGATTTATTTTTAGGAAATGATGCCTAACATTATTAAAATATATTCCTAAGAATGTGGCAAGACAGAAAATATCAAACATGCAGAAGGTATCCAGAATCCTTGTCAGGTTCCAGTTAATAAGAATTCTTATTAGGTTTCAAAAGGCCTGAACTTTCATCTCAGGATGCCCTGGAGCTTATGGTTTTTCCATATCCAAAGCTGTAATAAGGACAAGAAACATTCACAGGGAAGGTCCTTGGGCAGAGGCAGGCTGGCAACGCAGTCTGACTTGGGCCCTGTGAGAGCTCTGAGTGGCCCAGCTAGGAACATAAGGACTTCCCTGGTGATAAAAGCACACCTGTGCAGGTGGGCAAACTGAAGGCAACTCAAACACTGCACGAACACAAACTGTGTGCCATCTCATGAAAGTGCACTGTTTAGGAATTACTTCCAGAATATGAGGAAGAATTAAAAAGGTCAGCAACATTTAGATGACCTGTTTTCTACTGTGATCTTGTCTGTTGAACCATGAATGAAATTGGAGGGAAAAAGCACCATGCTTGCCTCTCTTTCAACACTTCTTTCCTTTTTTCTTTCTTTTCTGATTTATCAAAATGCTTTCATACCTGTTCCTATTTCTTCTGTCACGATGATTAGATTCAATGTAGTTTGAGCAGGTATGACCTTAATTTCCATCAGAAATACTGATGTTAATAACTTTTTCATTTTGTTCAAGTACAAATTTCTTGCCCTGATATTTATGAAATGAGCACAGTATTCAATCTATTTATTTATTTTTTGTTCTTTTAAAAAAGAATTTAAAAAATTTATTATGTTCAATATTTTAAAAACTATCTAGAAAATAATCAGTAAAATCCTATCCATGTAACACACTGTCAGATGAATCAGCCATATTTAGGACACTAAATAAAATGAAACGTGAAAAAAAATTGCTGGTTATTTGGCAGAAAGAAAGCTTAGGCTATTAAGTTCAACAAAAACCTCTGGAAAAGCCACTGAGAAATCTACATTTAAAATTAACTCACCCCTGAGAAGTCTATTAATCTGTCACATAAAAACAATGTTGGAAAGTTGGTTTCTGTAATTTGGATATACTTTTCTAGTGTTTTAATGGATGAATTGCTAAATATATCTAAGAAATAGCTTGTGGTATTTTCAAAGAATATTTTACTTATTTGTAACATTTTAGGTTTAAAATAAAGAAAATATGTAACTAAACATTCCACTGTTTTTATAGATGTAAATTTATAAAATGGAGGAAGTGTTGTTATCATTGAGATCTGTAAAAAGAAAATAATTATAATTTAAAAATTACTGTTCATAAAATATTTGTGCCAGAAAATTCAAGGAATATTTCACTGCATCAAGGATTCAACTTTCATTATTTAATAGAATAAAGGGAATTATTTTTATGTATATCTTTGAATATTAAGATAATTGGAGAAGTTGGAACCTTACACACTACGAGTTTGAATGCAAAATGGTAAAATCGCTGTGGGTAACAATATGCAGGTTTGTCAAAAAATTAAAACTAGAGGTAGCATGTGATTCATCAATCTTACTATCATGTATTCATTCAGAAGAATTGACATTAGGATCTTAAAGAGATATTGCACCCCGGTTTTCATTACAGCCTAATACACAATGGCCAAAGATGTGAATATGATCTAAAGTCCTGCCAAGACATGAATGAATAGAAATAAAAATGAAATGTATTCAGTGGAGTACTATTCGGTCTTCAAATGAAGGGAATTCTGTCTTTTTTGACAACATAGATGAGACAGGAGGACGTTATGCTAAGTGAAATAAGCCAGTTACAGAAAGATAAATCTTATGTGACTCCACTCATATGAAATATTTACAACAGTCAAATTCATAGAATCAAAGAATGAAGTTATTTCCAGGGACAGGGAGAGAGGAAAATGAAGGAACTGCTAATTAATAAGCATAAAGTGTCAGTTAAACAAAGTGAGCAACTTCTAGAGATCTACTGTATAGCACTGTATAGCCAACAGTACTGTGTGGTTTGAATAGTTTAGAGGACAGGTCACATGGTGAGTGTCCTTCCCTTCAGGATCTGGCATCTAACTAACACACAATTCTCCATTTAAAAAGAGTAAACACTTAAAAAGTCACAAGAATGCGAATACAACATGCATATAACATGCCACAGTGGACAAAAGCAGCATGAGAAACTAGAAAGACAATGTAGAAAAAGTGCAGTTAAAATTTTGACTCTAAATGATATTCGTGTATGGTAATAGTGCCATTTTAAAAAATGCCTTTAACCAATCCAATTTGTAGAGTCTTTAGATTTTCCCACAAACTAGATGTCCTCTAGTTAAAATAATCCTTTAAATGTCAAATGAAGCAAATCTGCAATTAGTAGGAAATCAGAGAATTATATCTTTCTCATAAGTGATGGATAGAGAAATGGAAACATTTTCAAAAACAAGTAATAAGTTTTGCTAAGCATACTCACATAATTATGGGTTGACATATTTTAGAATTATTCTTTTGTAAAATTAATTACTTTTGATACATGAGCTTTACATTATTTGCTCAAATTATATTTTACTTCGTATGAACATTGTACACATACTACCATTTCTTTGAAAGTCACATATTATTTTAATACTGATTCCTTTAAAGCTAGAAATTTAGAAAGCACTGGTAAACTAATAGTAGATAACAAAATTTACCTTGTGATTATATTTGTGTCTACCCTTGCTAGGCTTTCTACTTAAAATGTCTATCATGTCATCTATTTACTGCAATGAATTCCAAAGAGACTTTTTAATTAGTAAGTCTGAATTTAAATAAGAATAAAGCCTAACAATGAACAGTCAAGTTAAAATGAATTTAATACTCCAGTCATTGTATTAGTTTTATAGAATATGTTTACATTGGAGAATATGTTTCAGAATGTGAGTCTGTAGTTCATTTTAGAAGGTGAGTTTCCACTTGAGAATGCCTGAATACCCCTCCCCACCAAAAGAAGAGCCTTTTTACTATTCACTCCCTTTTTCTCAGCACTCAGAATGGTGCCTGAGCATAGTAATCATTTGATAACTATTTGCTGGCTGGCTGAATAAAAATGGCATGAAAGAATATCTAGGATAATTTTTATTGTTGCATAAAACTCTTAACATCACTAAGACCATGTTTCCAGTTGATTTTGCCCTTTGAGATTTAGGAATAATTACAAGGAGAGAGGAAGTCTTATTTGCTTTTCAGAATCTTGGAAGAGTTTATTGATTTAATGTTGCTTGGCTAGACAGTGTACAATTATAATACAGGTTTTGTCCATCTGACACAAAAATTGGGATTCTGGGCTAACCATTCTTGGGATATTTAGAAACCCTATGATAATCATAATGGTATCTTTCTTGTCTTAATGGAAATGGCAATTACCTTCTAGGAAGCCAGAAGATGATACTTCTGGGTGACAATACTACTGCACAGAATTCCCTCTTAGCATGTGTATGTGTTTGAGCACTTGGATAGGAATTCCTCACATAAGTGACCTAAAGTGTCTGTCTCCAGCCAGGTTGATGTGAAGGCACCAAGGTAAGGGATAGGGCTGGAGGTGGAGTGGAATCCAAAAAGACCAAAATACAAAAATCCATAAAGTATCGGGCTAGGGTTGTGGCTCAGTGGTGGAACACTTGCCTAGCATGCGTGAAGCACAGGGTTCAATTCTCAGTACAACATTAAAAAATAAATAAATAAAATAAAGTCATTGTGCCCAGCTATATCTAAAAATATTTTTAAAAATTCCATAATGTATCAAGTCAGATGAAGTAAATACAGGCAATTTCTCTTCCTAAATACATTAATTCTGTGTCATCTTTTATTTCTTGGCCTCTTCCATTTCTTCTTAGTATCCCCATAGAAATGAAAACCACTTCCCGTAAATTGAAACTACTGTGACTTTTATCTGAGATGGTTTCTTGAATGGTTTTATGTCAGCCTGTATTCGCCAAAGAGTATCTTGATTCCAGAGACAAGATTGCTAATAAAATATGATAGGATTTTAAGACAAGGAAAGTTACAAGGAATCTGTATAAACATAGTAACCAAACTATTTAAATTTCTTTTAAAGTTATTAAAAGTTCCTCCAATTGGTACTTCTACTTAATTTTGTTAATTAAGGGAGAGATCGTTTGCCATACAAAATCCCATATGAGAAATTTTTATAGACTCGGTTTATTGGATTCTCTAATAACCCACAGAAACTTCCTTTGACAGATGTGGAGACCCTAGAGACTCAGTGATTTGCCTAAGGTCTGATAGTTGTTAAAAGGCATGTGCACTTGAATTTAAAGCCCAAATAATTCTTTGATCTGCATCGACAGACTTAAATCTGCACTTTGTAAGGGCGGGTGGAAATATTTTTCTCCATTTATAGAAGGCAGAGAGGTTGATTTCCTCTTAGTCCCTAATCTATTTACAGGCCTATGTTTCTGTATCCTTCCTATCACTTTGACATAGAGATAAATCCTATTAGGGATTAGGCCCAGTGGATACAATATAGACTTATCTCCAAGATTGTAAACCAAATAACCTCTGGATATGTGATAATGTTTCCTTCTGTTCTGGGAAATGGCTACTGCATTTTCACCCTTCCCCATAGGACTTAGGTAAGACTCAGATCTTGTTTACCTATGACAAGACCAGACCCAGACCCCCAGATTCCCATTCTTCTTTTCAAAAATGATTAAGTGAGTTGTTTTGCTCAAGCTTTGGTTCAGTTCACTTCTTTCCCCAGGATCCTGAAATTTAGCTCAGTCTTAGCCTGAGGTCCCACCTAATCCCTACTTAGAACACCCCTAGAAAATAAGGTTGGCTTCAGAGTAAAGCATTCTCTATTCAATTATGCACTTTCATCAACCTCCATATACCAGGTTCTTGTTTACATTTTGCATTAAAGAAAACCTTTTTTTGCCTATCTCTCTAGAGAGGCTTGCTGATCTTATGTTTAAAGTGTTCCCCCTATTGCAATAGTCCTTTTCCCTCTTGCAATAATCATTTTGAATAAAGTTTCTCCTTACTAAATCCAGATTTGGTTTTAATTTAATAAATGTAAAAACAAAGCTCTGGAATTTGCTCTGAGGTATTTCAGGAAACTCTCATGAGGTATATAGCTTTATGTCTCTTTAGAAGAGAAAATTAACCCTTCTTTCGCTTTGCTGTATAAAAGGTGAGATTTTTGTCCTCAGGATCTAGAAGGTCTTAGTGGTCCCTTCAGAATGGCAAAAATTTTACAGATGACTTTCTTCCTGAATTTAGGCCCTTGTCCTCCTCTTTCTTAGGGTATATATTTTAGGGAAATTTTAGTGGCATATTTTTTCTCTGCCCCTTTGAGGTGTGAATCTTCTCCCAGCTTCTTTATTCTTTCCAGCTTTACAAACCCAGTAATGTCTGTCTTAAAGACCTGGGAGACATTCCTATAAAATGTAATCATAGAGAAGAAAGAATCTTTACTTCCAGTCTCTGCAGGAGGGCAGGAGCCTAACTCTAAGGAGCACGAAACAATAAATGAAGATGGCTTAATCATATTGACCAACCTCCTCCTAACTTCTTTAGGCACTTTTCCACTAGCCCTTGCTTAAAACCTTTCTTGGCCTTGTGTATCAGGGAAGTTGAGTTCACTTTCTCTCCCCTATTGGTAGCTTTTGACTCTTGCTGAAATAGTCTTGAATAAAGTCTTCCTTGCCTAACTTGGTGCAATTTTTATTTGAAACGAGCATCATGATATCATGATCACTTTGGTACCAACTCATATCCTTGTAAATCTGTTAATGCTTACTCAATTAAAATTATTTTTTTCTCTATATTTTTAAAGAGAAAATTTTTTGCTGGCAGATCATTTTATTTCTGACTTTCATAACTAGCTTTTTGAAATCTGGAGTACTTTAGGTTGCTTCTTGTATCTTATAGCTTTTCTGGAAAAGTAGCCTTCTCTCCATGTTTGGCGTATTTAAAGCATATTTTTGGGTGGCTTCTCATTCCCAAGGGATGTCAGAACCTTTCTGTGTTCCTCTCTGCTGCTGCTAGGAAACTCAGGGACAGTGAAAATATTTCATTTTGTTTGGGTCTATACTCTAGATTTATTATGTTGCCTTTTAACATCATTAGAGGCAGTTTGGAAATTGCCTGTCTCCCACAATACTTATTCTTAACATCTCAGAAACTCTTTGCTCTAAAGTCTATTTTCTAATAACCACATTAGAAAACTGTAGTTCTCCTAGCTGCAGTTAATATCAAAGCATCTGTCTTCCTTATCTGGGCACACTTGAGTTTTGAATCTTTTCAAATTTATTTTCTCCTATATTTCTGACTATCTGCATTTTGAGTACATTTTAGCTTTAAAATTTGCAGATCGGGAGTGAGAGAGAGGCTTGTTTTCTCGTTTGCTTTATAACTCAGCGTTCTAGTTTTGCTAACTAAATTCAGGTTACTTCTGATTTGCATTTTGGTCACTCGTGGGAGGTGATAATACCAATGCACTGAAAACCAACACAGCAGAGTCCAGACTCCCGGGCTGGCTTTGATGTGTTGGTGCTAAGCCTCCTTCTGTTGTTCTTCCTTAGTGCACTGAAGACAAGGCTGTTGCATGAATGACCTTGTGAATAAGTTATAATGAAAACGGTTTGCTTCTGTGGTTTATGTAATAATCCTCTAAATCACAGGGGGAATGCATAGAAGACGAATATTTAGAATACAATCTGATCATAACAGACAATAAAATATGCTTAAAAGTTCTCACAATGCATCTGAGGTAATCTGAGGATGTTTCCCTTTCTCCTTCTTTAGCAAATATTTATTAACATTAACATATGCTAAGCACTACACTAAGGAAAAACACACAATAAAATAAGTCCTGAGAAATTTACAAATCAGTGAGCCAGAAAGTGGTAAAGTCTTTACTTACAATATAGCAAGTAAAGATTGATGAGGTATATACAGATCAGAGCTAATGATAGAGGAAACCCAGGTAAATGTATGTATCCTTGTTTTGCGGGGGCAGAAGAGGTAAATTTTGACATGAAAAGAGGGTCTTGAAAAAAAAAGAGATGTGTTCACCAGACAGACACAGTTAAGAGTGGAGAGGTTATTCAAGGTAGAAGGAACTGCATAGATAAATGCATGGAGGCATGATGAAGTATGTTAAAGAAAATATAGTCTAGCACCCTCTGTCTACCTGCTTACCCATCATCATCATGCAGGTGCTGGATACCATACTATGCGTGCTGGATCTAAAGTGAAGAGAGAATACCCAGGCCTCAGAGGGCTTTCAGTCTAGTTACAGACACTTAAAAGAAGTTGTAGTAGCATTGCAAAAAGTGTCCTAAGAGAGGTGATTGTGAGTTATGAAGGATTCTGTTGACTCCAACTGGGAATGTGAAGAAGGTTTGCACAGGGTGTGCCATAGGAGCTGAATATTGAAATAAAAATGAACGTTCACCAGGGTAGAGTACAGAATGATGTTGCAGGAAAGTCAGTCCCTGCCCTCTACCCTACCCCTCAGACAGCCTCTGCTGTTTATGTGCAATACTATACTTTCATTGCTCCACGTATTTGCCATCATTTGACATCAGTCAATTCTGTCCATTCTGGGCTTGGGGGTGGGCGTTCAGTGTTTTCTAATTGTAGTTTTAATTAGTATTTTCTTGAGGATGATTGATTTTAATGGAGTTTTTATGTGTTTACTTTTTCTTTGGTAAAACGTCTGTTCTTCCTTCTGTACCATACACTTCATCGTAGTGATTCTCAATCTTGGCTACACATTAAAACATCTTCACCCCCGCCCCCCACTATGATTCAGTTGTTGTAGTTTGTGGCTCTTGTCATTGATATAAATATTAAACAAAACAAAACAAAATAAAACAAAAAAACCTTTGGCAATGCTATATGCACCCAAATTTAGGCATCAGAATGCCTGCCAAAACACAGATTGCTGGAATCTACCCTCAGAATTACTGATGCAGTGAGGCTGAGTTAGAGCCTGAGGATTTGCATTTCTAAGATATTTTCACCTGGTATGATGCTGCAGGTCCTAGGGCCATCCTGAGTTATATTGCTTTTGACAAATTAAACTACCAACTTCTCAATAGACTTACCAAACTTCTTCAAACCTTTCCCTACATATTCTATTCTCTCTCTATAAAATGCCATCAAACCCGTGTTTTCCTTGCATAGCTTTTTCATTCTTCAAGAAACAGCTCAAATGTCAGAGCCTCTATTAAGGATGTTCGGATTCATTGGCCCTGTCATCTCACATCTCACTTCCCATGCTGTGTTGCATAATTCATGTGGTAATTGTGCCTATCATACTGTCTTGTTAATATGTTTATTAACAAGTGGTTGCAGCCACCCTCCCCTCTTTTTCCCAGTGAAAATTTATAGAACCAGAAATTCTATAACTATGCCTCCTTCTTTGAATCTTCAACATCTAACAATATTTGGTACATTAATGAGTTGCCATTATTTTGTTTAAAAAGGTTATTTAAAAACAAGTCATATTTGGTCATTGTTTAATGAATAAGTCTCTGGATGGCCAAAGAAGATGCAAGGCATGAAGGTTCTCACATGCTCAAACTGTTTAAAAAAAATTCACCATTTATTACTAAATTTATGGCCAAATCTATAAGCCAGAGAGCAAAATCTATAGCAAAAGTGAACATGAAAGCTACATATAACCACAAGTGATAGTTAGCATTATCTTAAAAGAAAACATAAGGAGACTTTAAATTCTTTTGAACTGAGTAACTTGGGAACTATAAAATCAAAGAAAAATTTAACAAGATGAAATCAAAGTATGAGTCCTCTGAGAATATTACAACTGTTTCCTCCTGAAAATTTCTTAACAAATAGTAAGTACTTTTTATATAAGTCTGAGTATTTTAGGGCATTTAAAGAGACAAAGTTCCAAATGAAGATTATATTGGTAGAAATATTGTAATGTTCCGTTGAAGGCTTCACTTGCAAAATGAGAAGATTATGAATTATGTGGTTTAAATGTTTCCCACAAAACTCATGTGTTGGTAACTTAATCCTTAAATTCATATGCTAATGATATGTGGATGTGGAGTTTTAAAAAGTAATTAGGATTAGATGATGTCAAGAGTGGGACCCTAAGATTGCATTAATGGCTCTTATATGAGAAAAGGAAGAGAAATTCAACCTAGCATGCTTGCTCTATCTCACCATGAGAGGTCCTCTGTCACATTATGATGCATAAAGAAGTCTCTCACCAGATGCTAAGCAAATGCCAATACCATACTTTTGGATTTGCTAGTATCCACAATTGTAAGTAAAAAAAAATCTCTTTCCTTTATAAATCACCCAATCTGTGACATTTTGTTATAGCAACATAAAATGAACTAAGACAATGATAACACATGCTACAATTTTCTTGCTAACTTTGTGCCCATGATTTGATCAAGCAGAGTCCATGGCTAACCTTATTTAATATTTATAAGAGCCTTATGAGGTGGCTACTCTATTCCATTTCACAAATGATAATACCAATCTGAAGGAAGTTAAATGATTTGTTCAAGGTCAGTATTCAATTGTATTTCTAATACAAGAAGCCAGTTGAATTTCAATTTCAGATAAAAAATATTTTTTTTGTGTGTGAAAGGATGTCTCATGCAATATATGAAACATGATTACATAAGGAAATTATTCAATGTTTACCTGAAATGCACATCTAACTGAACATCCTGTATTTTTATTTGCTACCTCTAGAAACCTCATTTCTATCTCACTCCAGAAACATTTGCATCAGACCCACAGATTGTATTGCATTCTAATTCTCTCACATATGGGTACTTCCTGATTTATTTACTTGAATTTGTGGGATGAACTTGAAACTTTTGCACAGCAAGGCCCTTCATGTTCATGTCTGGCTTCTGCCTTATTGGTCTCCATTTCAGAAGACCAGCAAATGCAAAGGCTCTGAGGTGGAATGGTGTGAATTTGGAGGTCACATAGCTGATGTGAGGTAAATGGTTTAGAACCAGGAGCTAAATCAGAGAGATAACAGGGTCCTGGTCATCCAGGACTTTGTAGATTACTGTGGGGACCTGTTTCTATTCTGATGAGATAAACAGTTATAGAAGAGTGTTAAGCAGAATGACATGGCCTGGCTTTAGGTTTTACAGGACCATACTGACAACTCTAGAAATGAATCCACAGAGCAATAAGGGCAAAAATAGAGAATTATTGCAAAATAGCTCAATTGGCACTTTTCTTGATAGTGAAGTTCTTATTTCAGGTTTCAGGCTGTTTGACTCTGGGTGACAACTTTCTACTTGGAACTGAGAGGAGGGGTATCATTCTCCCAACTTTAATGAGGAATCTGGTGTGGCTTGTCTGTCTCCATGGGTCCTGCAAGTACCCTTCACCAGCTGCACCTTATGGGTGTTGCATCTTTGGAGATGGCAGGGGCAGCCCTGTTAGCTGAGAGCAACATCCTCTCAGCAAAGATTTTAACAAGGCATCTTCAAGAGGAAAGCAGATGGGGAGCAGGTAGGAGAAGCATTGAATAACATGTGTTCTTAAACAGAGCAGAGACGCTTCCTGGAATCTACAGAAATAACCAGGAGAGATTCCAAGGGAAGGAAAACAAGGTACTACATGAAGAGGTTAATATGAAGCCTGTACCTTTATTTCTACTATGACCTAATTTGTACTATGTTTGGAGTGGAATGGCAACATGCGATTAGCAAAATTAAATGAAGTAAAAGAGGAAAAATAAATCAAAAATATATAAAAGGATCCAAATATTGACACAACAAGCAAAGACTTAGCACATTTTTAACTCAATGCTTACTTTGATACAGGTCTTTTAGATATGACTTCATTTAATTTTCACTAAAACAATAGTCAAAAATAATTATTGTCAATCCCCTTTTATAAATTAAAACATTGAGGCCACAAGGACACAGGTTAAGTACCCTGCATCTAGACACGGGGATTTGGACTTGCTTCTGTCAGACTACAGACAGAACTCTTTTGTATGAGTCAAGTTGTCTACCTTCCAAGGGAAAATGCCCTAATGAGCTGGGCAGAGCTCTTTAGCTGAAATGAAAATGATTGAAATTACAGGAGTTGCAAGTGTTAAATCATGATGTGGAGCCCTTATTACAGAGGGCTCTGAAGAGCCGGGATTCCAGGGTAAGAAACCAGTGGCAGAGATGTCTTCCTATCACAACCTGTACCTAACATCAAAGGCTTAGCCATATCCTATTTCTGTTGTGGAGTGTCTGGCTGGAAAAGACCTGGTGGTCATGGCCCTGACCCAAGTCTCAGCATCAAGGCACCCAGGCCAGGCCATTTGTAGGGGACACATGCACTATGGTTGTTCATACTATCCCTAACTCCATCCAAATTATGAAATGGCTTTCTGTAAGCCCTCAATATTTGTTGTAAGGAGGACAGAGAGATAGCATATGATGTACTGACAGAGTTTAAGTTGTTGGATGTGGTGCTGAAATATATGCCCCAAATCAAAGATTCAGTAACCAGTTTCTGGCTTCCTTGTGATTTATACATCTAATGAATTTGTGTAGTACTACTTTGGGGAACATGTCCCACAAGCTCTTGTTTATTCTCTAGCTAGCATTCAGTCTAAATGATAAAAAAATAAATTGAAGCACAGTTGATAAGGGGGACATGCAGGTGAAGGTTTTCGTTAGAAAAGGAACAAAAGGTTTCAAAAAGATAGAGACATTTTCAGTTTCGATCATAAAGAAAGCGAATATTGATCAGAATGCTTTATGCATTCCAGTTTTTCAATGGTTCACCAGAATGTTTACTTTGAGTTCTCTTCAACTGCAGGAATTAGATTTGTGGTCCAGATCTTCCCCAATGTGCATAGAAATTCAATAGCTAGTAAACTCAGGTGACTTACTGCTTAGTTGAATGCTTTGTTAAATCCTGAAAGATGCATTACAATATAGTACTCAGTTTGCATACCTAAGTATTATACAATCCAGCAAGGTTATTCTACTGTGGATTCTTACTAGATTTGCCTGATTTGATTAGGTATAGTAATCAAAAGCAAAAGTCATTACAAGTACAATTCAAAATAACTCAACTTCTCCTAATTTATTTAAATATTTCGCTTGTCTGTAGTTTCCTTTGTGAATTGATGTTTTAGTTTTAAACTTCAGCCTGATCAAAGTACAGACTCCTGGGCGGTTTCCCTAGATGATCTATATCATTTTTTAAAGCAAGCACTCAAGGCATTGGATCTAAGTTGACCAAGAATTTAGCTTAGGAAATCCCAAGATTAGCCTCTGCAAAGCTCCATAACATACCTGGCAGCTCTGTGGTGTTCTAGAGTGTTACTCTAGGTTACTCTGTAGTAGCCTTTTCTTGCACAGCTGAGGAGGGTTCATTGGTCATTTTGAATTAGCAGGGTCCTAAGCACTTACTATTATTATACTATTATTACATATTATTATACTATACATTATATACTATTATTATATATAATATATTATTATACTATATATAATTATATATTATTATTATACTATTATTATAATATCTTTGTTATGACATGGACCACTTTTATTTTGGACTATGTTATTTTAAACAAAGAGAAACACAAATTTGGTAGAAATGAGTAAAGATAATAGAAAAGCTTGTGAAGTTGCTAGTAGTTTTACTTTATTTCTTTTTTTTTTTTGGTACTGGGGATTGAACTCTGGAGTGCTTTGCCAATAACCTACATCCCCATCCCTTTTTATTTTTTATTTTGAGATGGTATCTCACTAAGTTGCTTAAGCTTCACTAAACTACTAAGACAGGCCTTGAACTACTACTGATCCTCCTGCCTTAGCCTGCAGACTCTCTGGGATTACATTCATGCAACACAGCACCTGGACAGGAGTTTTATTTTAAAAATATTTCTTTATTTGCCTATCTACTTACCTACCTATTTGCCTATCATATAAAATATCCAATGCATTTTGAATTTCATATATATCTTCCATAAAATGATCTGAGTGCAACAAAGGTTAAATTCTTTCCTTGATATTAATTAACACTTGCTGTTTCTTTAATTTGGTATCATTTGAGGTAAAGTTCCAATCCCACTTCTATCAGGAAGTCCTTATTGACCATGCCAGCTACGTGTGATTTCTCACCTGTAAGCCATATCTCCCCTGTTGCCCTTACTCCCACTGCCCCATTTATACTATCTTGTATTTTGGTCTGTGACCTTTATCTTCAGTGAGTTCATCCTTTTTGAGGGAAAAACATGATTTTCCTTCTTTATTCCCAAAGAACAAGTCTCAGTGCCATTCATCAATCATCCATTGATAAAGATTAGCTAATAGATTTATTGAGAAATAGGAACATAGTAGTGATTTGACACTGTATGCCTAGTGTATCAATATACATATTTTAATTTTAAGTAAATTTGAATATTGATTTCTATGCACTAATAAAATATATGGATTTAGATCATGACAGAATCATAGTCTTTTAGCCTTGACTAGTTTTGTATAAACTATCAATTCTGCGTCTATTTTTTATAGATGAGGAAAATCAGTTCATTTCTCTATAAGACACTAAACTACTTGACACAAAAGAAAGCCTTTTCTCAAACATTGCATTCCACCCTTAAAGCAATAATTTGTAATCATTTTAGTTATCTTTGCCTTCTTTTACTTCTCCTTCTTTCTCTTCCTGTCCTCCTCCTTCCCCCTCTTCTCCTCCTCTCCCTCTCCCTACTCTTCCTCCTCCCCCTCCTTCTCCTGCTCCTCCTCTCCTTCTCCTGACTCCTCCTTCTCACTCAATTCACATGCAGTAGGTTCCCAAAATGTTCACTGAAGAGATTGCTTCATGGAAATAATTTCTCTAGGTGGTTAGGACTAGATGTTGTCTGCATAAGCTGTGTTGTGTCCTGTTTCACAAGGGAGACCATCACTTTAAGTCATTCTCTCAGCTCATTTTGCTGGATCTGCTTTGATTCTGTGCCTGTAGTAGTTTCTCTCGGGATGGCATTCTTGAGCCATTTGCCTTGAGCCGCCACCAGGGCGTGTGGATGCCAGCTCTCCTTTCTGCCTCCTAGTGAATATTGTACTGCATTGTTGCTCTTCAAATCTATATTGCCGTCTTTCAGGAGAGAAAAGATTTGTGCTTTTTATTTCCCTTTTTGGGAATGCAACAGAGAAGTAACTAGCTTTGGGCTATGATTTGAAAGAATGAACAGGAAGCACAGGGTAAACAATAAATAATCTGTGTGAATGGCTATGCTATTTGCCAGAATGAGGAAGACTAGGAAAAAAAATAAGATAGTGGGGGGTTGGGGGACCCCAATTCTTCTTCTTCCTCTGCTTCTTTTTCTGGCCATATTGTTTCAATATTTTACTGGAAATCTATGTGGGGACAGGCAGTAGTAATAATGATGTAGATTTAGGAATCCTTGTCTTATAGATAATATGGAAAGCTCTGCTATTTTGTTCTGAGCTATTCCAGTATTTAAAGTGAAAATATGAAGGGAACATTTCTAGCATAAGAAACTGAAAATGAGAGACTGGTAATTATGAAAATTTCTCAGAAGACAGAAGAGGCTAGCTATGTAAAATCCTGCTGATAAGTAAATTAAAATAAAACCAGAGAGATATCCATTGGGAATGACAACATAAAGTCCTCCTGGAAGACGAGCCACAATGGAATGCTGAACCAGAAGTTGGATTAAAATGAGTTGAAGAAGTCCTGTTGTAGAATTAAAGCTGAGGAGTTTCTTTGTCCTTCATTCTAGTGCTTAATGAACATATTCCTGAAATTAGTCTAATTCAAAAAATGGTACTTAAGTCCCTCAAATTGAAGCAGAATTTTGTAGAAATAGAAGTGGGTTGTTCAAAGCTCATATTTGAGAAGTTTAAAGTTGCCATGAAATTTAGGTAGAACTGGAATGTTCGAAGTCAGTATAGAATTCTGTAAAATTAGGCTGTATTTACAACTGTGAATGAGTTTATTACCATCCCAGAACAATAGCGAGAGATATCTTACAAAATTACGTAAGTAACATAGGTAGTAAAACAAATTGGAAGCTGTAGTACCTAGGATAATCTAAGTTTTATATCATCAATCAACAGGTATTTGAAATACACACACACACTCACACACACACAGTTGCCCATGTACTGTTTTATTAGTCAGGTCCTTTGAGATAGTATATTTAATTTCATGGTTGATAAAATATGAGAAATAACAGCCTAATCAGCACATATTTACCAAGTCCCTTGTGTATTTATGCAGGAAACGGTGATTAGAAATGAGCAGTATAGTGATTAGAACATTGAGAGGAAAAAAATATAAAAAGTCAAGTCATATCTAAATTCCCAGATCATAATGACAGATTACCAAGCAGCACAGACACTGGAAATGATGAGCTCAACACACACTCAGGGGTCATCTTAGTAAAAAGACTATACAGAGGCCTGTTGACTACACAACTAGTATAGACAATTGTCATTTATGAGTGACACTATTAAAGGAGGAGCCATGTGTCTTCAGTAAATAGTCTTTTGTCACCAGCATATTATGTCCATGTACAGTTAATTTCTAATTGTACAAATGCAAGATTGCTTTCATAATTGAGCATTTGGGAATAAAAGTATTTCAGACATTTCATTTGGAACTTTAGAAATAAGCAAATATGTAATATTTATATTATTCATTTTTTACACCCTCATATTTGAAGTCGAGCACTTATTATGCACAAGGCACTATACTGATGTTCCCTTGAATATATGCATATAAGAAGAAATGAGCCCCCAATGGTTTAGTTCTCAATTTAGAATGAATGTGTTGCTAACATGCTGGTGCTGTTACCCAGTGGATGTGTTCACCAAACAATTAGTTCCTACCAGCTCATGACCCCCATCTTCATCGAAGTCCTCCTCTATCCCATCAGTCATCTCTTCTCCATCCGCATCTTGCCCTCCTTCAGCAGGCTCCTCTGTAGAGTGATCTGCATTCTCTGACACACATTCATCTTGGATCAGCTCTATAGTCTCTTCCAACTGCTTCTTCTGAGCTTCTAGGGGGAAAAAAGCAAATGACTACTACCTTGACTTGCTCAGGAGTCATTTGGATAAACCATGAAAAACCATGAATGGGTAAACTCTGTATGTTTTAAGGCATGTTAGAAGGTAAGGTAATATTATATTTTCAGTTGAATTTGTTAGATCATGTAAATTGTGTACACATGTCTATGGGGGTTTGCATGTTAGCATATTCATTATTTAATGGAATTAGCAAAAATTAGGGAATCTAAATGGTAGTAGTATATAAATAAAGATTTATATAAAAACATGGATCTTTCTTACTCCTTTATTTTATAGGCAGTCCTTTTTAAGAGTAATATTCTCTCTGAAAGGAAAGCATCAAAAATAAAGGGCAAAAATCATGTATAAGATAGAAATTGTTCACTCAACAAAGGAGAACAGAACAATCTTGTTGGTAAGTTCAAACCTAAGGGAGTCTTATTGATAAATTCAAACCTAAGGGGAAAAGTGGGGAAAAAAGAGCCTTACTGGGAACAAAAGTCAAAAAATAATTATGTTTTCTTTACCTGACATATTTATGTGAACAATTTCTCTGAAATTTTAAAGCCTAAATGATGTTGGCAGATGTGATTAACTGCAGTGGTTAAGAGCATAAATCCTGGTGTCAGACAACTGGGTTCCAAGTCCAGCGTCACCATTTAATGGGTTTGTGATGCTGTGCACAGGGGAAATGATACACCCTTCTTGAGCTTCAGTTTTTTCTTTCCTACGATTAGGATGAATGCTTCTCAGACTTTCAGGGTTTGTAGCAGTAAATCAAACTGTTAGTATAGTGAATTGCCAATAATAAGTGCTCGACAAGTGAAGCCACACACTTCATTTACAGGATCCCCTCTAATTGCCAGGATCTGTGCACTGCATTTACAGAAGCCCACCTGACGGAAATCATGCTGATGGTGCAGCAATTATTTCCCCTGGTGGTTGGTTTTCATTTCCTCTAAAAGTATCAGGATGCACTGAATATTGAAGAAATGAGATCATCTCATGCTTCTCCTTCTCTAACTTATTCCCACGTATTTACAACTATCTTAAAAGTTGGGTGTTTCTATTCATTTTGATTATTGTTATTTTACCAAAATATCATTCCATCATTTGATTTGAATTTTAAAATGTTATATTTTGAGCTTATTTGTTGATGTTTTATGGCAATAAAGATAATTTATAGAGTCAAAAGAGTCTGGGCTCTTCATTCCTCATTTTTTTTCATGATGCAAATTAGAAGAAAAATAAGCATTGAATATATAATTTTTGACTCAGCATAAAACTTCAGATATGAGTAATATGTGAGTCAACAAATGCTGATAAAAATATGTATAAATTAGCAAATATTGCTCCTGTAAGTTGTTTAAGTTAGTGATAATAATTATTTCTCTAAATAAATGTGTATCTATGCATTTTTATATTTTACTGCTTCAAATAATATAGTTTGTTGAAACTAAGACGGTAGGATGGGGTATTCCCTGGCCCTACTATCAGAGGACAGGATTTCATTGCTAGTTCAGTTACCAGTGGAACTATGGACTTTGGATTTGAGACTATATTTTGGCCTCTTGATCAGGTGATTAAGCACATTAAGTCACTCTTTTCTCATCTATACAAAAGTATTTATAAAAATATCTACCTCTGGGATTTGCTGTGAGAATGAACAAAGCTTATATTTTGGAAATAGTTTGCAAACTATTCAGGACTGAATAAATGTGTACTATTATTACATACAAAAAGGAGACAGTGTGTTCTTCATTGTGAATGTGTTGAAGTCTCAACAATAGTAACAATGGTGAGCACAGAACAAAAGGCCTGGTCACATCAGGGAGTGAGAGCAGGAAAACTTGTGGAGATGAAGCTTTGTTTCAGAAGAGGAAAAGAGCTGGTGGATTTAACAAAGGTTAAAAATAATTACAAGGGTCATCCTTGTAAAATAATTGTTATAGTTTGGATATGAGGTGTCCCCTGAAAAGCTTATGTGTTAATACAGGAACATTCAGAGATAAAATGATTAGTTTATGAGAGCTGTAATTTCATTAATGGATTAATCCATTTTATGGATTAATTTGAATGAACTCCTAGGTGGACTACTGTAGGCAGGTAGGGTGTGGTTAGAGGAGATAGGTAACTGGGGGTGTGGCCACAGACAATATCTTGTCCTTGCCTTCTCACTCTGCTACCGTGGCTGCCACGAACTGAGAAGCTTTTGTTACCCACATCCTTCCGCCATGATTTGCTGCCTCACATCAGGCCCAAAGCAATGGAGTCAGCCAACTTGGACGGAACCTCTGAAATAATAAGCCTCAACTAAACTTTTCCTCCTTTAAGATGCTCTCGTTGGATAGTTTTGGTCACAGTGAGAAAAATCTGACTAACAATGAACAAAACCTGGGTTTTTTTTATTTTCTCTTAAAGGTATTTATTTCATATACATAGACACAAATTATATATTCACGGATGTTTTCCTACCAGTTTATTAGCTTCATATTTTTCCTTATAACAACATGACTAATATAGCAAGTAAGTAAATTCTGCTTTGAAGCCTATACTTTTTATCTTCATGTATGTGTACAAGTGTACTAATGGAAATAAGTACAGTAACGTAAATTCTTCCCTTTTCTTTGAAGTCTATGTAACTTTTAGTACAAGATTCCTAGGAAGTCTATAAAGTGGCTATTGCAAAATCTAACCAAGATTTTTTTTTCCAAATCTAGAAAATTATCATCCAAATTGAGTTGGAAAATAGTGAGTTAAAAAAAAATTGGTTAATCTAAAAAAGATAACCCAGGTATCTAGATTAAAAGGAAGGGAAATTAGGAAAGAGATACAGAGATACAAAACCTCCTTAATATAACTCCTGTTGAAAATTGTAGGTGTTATTCATTTCCCTTCCATGTGTCATTTGCTGTCTATGATTCCCGACCTTAGGCTAATCTACCCACACACCTATGACCAGCATCCACTGATGATGGACTGACTACCTTGAACACTAAGAAGGTCTGAATTTTATGACATTAATCTCACCTCCTGCTCTACTCTGTTACCTCTACTATTGCTGATCTTATGGACTAAAAAAAGGATTTGGCTACTCTGGGTTTGACTCTCCACTCTTTCTTCTAGCAGTGCTTTTTGTGCTCATCATTTGGTCTTCTTTATAGTTTAGATCACTGTGTTGCTGTTAAAAATGTCCCAGCTATCAAGACCTCGTGTTAGTACTTCACAAAAGACAGAGGGATGGAGGTTTGGGATTGGACAACTGTAATTCTATGTGGTAAAAAGTGTTCTGAATTTTATAATTTTCCTAAAGCCAAACTTTTTCGACATAGGCCACGGTATTTATCATTTCCTTATGATACCTAAGTGTTTTGTTGAAGATTGACATTTATTAGAAAGTCCTTTGGTCTGGCATACCCAATCCGCCTCTAATGATTTCAGAAATATTTATTTTTAATGTTGAAAAATAATATTTCTTTTTTTTCTCTAGTAAAATCTCTGGCCAAGAAAGCATAGCAGATTTTCAAAGAACCCATCTAAGACCAGACTTTGAAGAGGCATAGTCCTCATTTGGCTTCATCTATCAATTTGTTTCAGTTATCTTCGAAATCCAAGCTGACTTCTCTGTCTTCCTAGCTGAATATAATTCCTGCTTCTTTGATCAACCAAAGCCCCAATCAAATGCTGTCTTATAGGATGTTGTTGTTTCACCATTTTCTTATTAGAGTTTAAACTCCCTGAAAATTTGAAAATTTGACCTATTTCCTTACAGGGTCATAGCCACACTCAAAGGGGACAATACAGATGCCCATCTTTTGCAAACAGACAAGAGCAATACAGTTTAGTTATGCAGAAATATTTTGATGTGCTCTGTACCCCTCCCTGAATACTTTACACATAGAAGAAATAACAAAAGGTATTAGAAAGAATTCAGGAAAAGTGTCCATACTTCTGCTAATAAATGGTCCTATTAACTGCAGTTTTCTTCTATAAAAGCTGAACATAAAAATCACCTTTATTTTTGAAGAGTTGTTATGCTTTGGAATGAGGGAAAAGATGTGAATGTGCTTTTAAACTGTAAAGGCCAAGCAAATATATTAATAAAAGGCTCAAAATAGTTATTGTGTTGAATCTATGTTGATATAGACAAATTATTCACATCAAAATTACTCATCTGTACTGATCTTTAAGGATACATTACAAAGATAATTTTGGTTTTGACATGACCTCTTGATGTCTATGTTTAGACAATCATAAAGTATTAAATTGCTCTCTGTTTTTTGTATTCACATACAACACACATATAATTCTTTTGATAGTATAATTTAAAGGCAGTGGTATGTTAATACTTTCAAATGCAAAAAATCTTGTAAGTTATTCTTTTCATTTATTCATTAACTTGAAAGCTAAATGCTTAGAAGACATTATCTGGGTTGAGGGGAAAGAAGTTTTAATTATAATCGTAATTGTTTCTGGTAATTATTTTGTAAGAGTTTAACAGAAATATAATCAGCCTGCACTTTGGTAAATGTAGTCAACATAGACTGTCATCACCTCACTGGGAAATGTTGTAATCACTAAACAATGATGGATTCCATGAATAAAATCACACATGAAAGCACATGTTGGTTTGTAGTTTAACAAGAAATTTTGATCAAATAATTATTTTGCTGAAATCGAAACAAAGCAGCTTATTCTATTTTTAATGAATATCTAATTTTATTTCTATTTGAAATGAGTAATATTGCTTATTCATTTTATACTGTATAACATTGTTTTTATCTGCATAATTCTACTTTGTATTATGTGAATGTGTGACTATAAGTGTGCTTGTGTTTGTGTGTGTATGTGCATTTGTATTTGCTACCAGAGCTTCTCTGGGGCAGAAATATTTTTATTTGTCTTTGTATCCCTGGTGGCTCCTAGATTTATGCACAAATTAAACATTTGCTGAATTTATTCATGAATTGTGTTAAATCAAATAATGAAAATAAATGTTGAAAATTTTTCCATAAAGTCAAAATAACAATTAAATTTGGCATCATGCTAGCAAAAGTATGAACCCAAAGAGAAGTTGAGAGAAAACCTGCCAGACATATTCTATAGGAAAATCCCATGAAGTAAGAGTGAAATGTGAGGTCTTGAGATTTTCCTATACGAACAATATTCATGATTATATTGACAAGTCTTCAAGAGAAAAATTAAATGTGAAGTGTTCAAGTGCTTTCGGGAGAAGGGCTGCTTTTGAATGGTGGTATCTTTTGGGGTCTCCACTGGCTGCTTTAAGTCAAAGTGATGGATGCCATAGCATTTGTTTTGTGAGTGGAGATGAGAGTTTGCATTAGATTTATTTATAAAAAGTGGATTAGAATCTAAAAATCTGGCAGTTTATGCCTAATACATAACTCTAATACTATATAAATTATAAATTACACAGAAAAAGAGGATTATAATGACTGCAAGTTAGTGAATGCCTATAAAGTGCTACTTTATTGGCATCAACTTTAGTCCGTGCAACACACTACAGTGTAACCTTATTTATCATTTTATATACAGGGAAACTGAGGCATAATTAAGTTCAGAAGGTGCCTATGGTCACACAGTAATAGGTGCAAGAGTTGGAATTTTACCTTAAGAATTACTGATTCTATTGTCTGGGCTATTTTCTAATATATCTCTGGAAAAAAATGCCTTATTTGACACACCAGGAGAATGCTTTGAATTTCTTCAATAACCAGACAATCTTTAAGTTCAAGGATGAAGAAGTCTGTTTAGTTAGGGGCACAGGTTTTGGCTAAACAATGACTATCGAAGGAAAAAAAAGAGCAAATGACAGGTATTTCTGTTTAAGGGGAAAATGCCTAAGGCTTTAAAAAGTCATGAAAGGAAAGAATTTGATATTAAATTTTAATCCTCATATTCAAATATTATTCTGCACATCTCATTTCTACTTCAAAAGCTATATATGATTCAAAAAACAAGTTAGAATTGTTGGGATTTATGTTCAAAGCATTTTTATTAAATTGAGTTTGCTGCATAGCTATTATCATTAATATAACTCTGAAAATTGGTTGAGTTGGCAATTAAGTTTTTTGACATTCTGGCTTAATTGCTAGATAATTACTAGCTGAATTGTACTTAGCAGATGGTTGGAAATAATGTTGATATAAAAACAGTCCTATTATTTATTGCAGCCAAGCTAGTATCCTGGAATCACTGTTTTTGAATATCAGTATAAACTGTATTTTAAAAATAATTTGTTACAGCACCTGCATATAATATGAATTGAGTTCAATGATTCTAATAAGTTCCATTTAGAAATATGCATTTTATTATGGATGGTGTTACTTTGGATGGTGTTACTAACAACCACATAAATAAATTTTAGAAAAAATACATAAGAGGAATGCTTTTAGATTAAAACATCAGTTACATAAGTACATGCTTTGAGCATATAGCCTCAAAGTTGTTCACATGAAATGTTCCGGGTTGTTGAGGTGTCCACAAATTCAATACAAAATAATTTAAAAAATTACTAAGATGCTGTGTTTATTTAAATCTTGCCATTTTGAGAGAGAGATTATTTTCCTATTTTATACATTTCATAAAGTCTTTTCCAAATTTCAGGCAGCCGGTACACTGAAGTGAGTCTCTAGTGGGATGTGAACCTAGCTCTGTTTCCCTCTTGTCTGGAGCCTTTGATGTTTTAGTAATGTAAATCTACTTGCCATAAGGAAGATGAATTGGAGAGGAAACAAACTAGAATTGGAGAGACCAGCTAAAAAGGCAATGCTTAGGGGAATGAAAATGTCCTAACTGATTTGTGGTGATGGCTGCACCACTCAGTAAAATTACTGTCATTGAATTATTCTCTTGAAATGAGTAAATTTTATTCTATGTGAAATATGACTCAATAAAGCTATTAAAAATAATGTGAGTCTAACAGACCATGTGAGAGAAGAGAAGCATTTATATACTGGCAGTAGCCTTGGAATAGAGAGAAGGGGTAGAGTAAAAAGATATCCCAGGTAAGATTTGGAAACACAAGCTACAGCTGGAATAGATGGTGGTGCTGAGGATGGCAACTTGATTGATAGAATTTATGTAACAGCAAATCTGACAGAGACAGGACGCAGACCGAAGAGTATATTTAAATGGGAAAGTGAAGAGAAAGAGTTCAATTTCAAAGAGTGTAATTGAGTTAGTACCAAAATGACTTTCATGTTCCTCTCTACTTGATTAAACTTTAGACAGGTTTCTTGCTGGTCACAGGCTTTCTCAGAAAATATTTACTTTAGAACACTTGAAATTTTAAGTTCTTTTTCTGTCCATTTGAGGTGTGTATCTTTTAACAACCCACAAACATTTTCATTAAGTTCAAGGAGCCATCTTTTTGACACACAATCATCAAGAAAAAGAGGGCCTCATTCTCTCTTTGTTAAGAGCCAATTAGCAAACACAATTTCCCTATCACATGGAATACCCCCATCCCACTCCCTTTTTGTCCTCCAATAATTTTCCATGAGCTCTTCTAACACTAGAAAGTCCCCCTGTCTTTTATGGGTGGCATTCTAGCTCTTTTTTTTTTTTTTTGCAAGTCTTCAATAAAATCTTCCTGGCTGTTTTCATTAAGTGTCCTGAGCAAAATTGCTTTCACAAATGAAGGATAGGTACAAGAAGCTCTCCAGTAAGCCCTTGGATAAATTTTGATCCTGTTGCTGAAGATGACTCCATTTTTTTTTCTCCCTTAAACTTAGCTTCTTTAAAAATATATGATTTTTGTAGTTAAATATGTCTATTAGGATTGTTATGGAAAATAGCAGTCTGCTTTTCCTATCTGATCACCATACAAGCTCCTTAAAGACTTTTTACTCACTTGGCTGATGCTTTTAAAATAGGCCCTCACGGATTAGCAAGGATGGTGGAATGTGATAGACATCATTATCCAAAGTACATGTATGAAGACAAATTGGTGTCAACATACTTTATATACAACCAGAAATATGAAAAATTGTGCTGTATACGTGTAATAAGAATTGTAATGCATTCCGCTGTAATTTATTTAAAAAATCAATAAAAAATAAAATAAAATAGGCCCTCACATTGCTCAATGACTTGGCTACTTCTTGACCAGCTTTATACATTATCTGTTGACATTACTTTTAGGAAACTATGGATTCAGGTATTGGCCCTACAATTGCCACTCAGTTCTCATATCCCTAGATTGTAATAACGTATATCTGATTAGATCAGTTTCCAGTTTTTGCATAATTTGAACTATGGATATACTTTGCACAGCTAAGTTGTTATCATAAAATGAATAGTTTTTCTTTCCTGAACAATAATTTACTTTATTTAGAATTAGAAACTGCTTAGGAATAAAAAATAAGTTCCCTACTATTTCTTTATGTATTTATGCAAATGTACCCCTCTCTCCCTCAGTGTGTAAATTTCATCTCAACCAATTTACTCTCCTACTCACTAGTTATTCAATCAAAGTCCTTGTCTTATAAAGGTCTTCCAGAGCCTGCATGAAATACTGATCTGGACTCATTTCCTTCTAGGTCTTCTGCACAGCTTTTCTTCTGGAATCTTCTTTATCTTCTGATGAGTCCCTTCACCACCCACCCTTGGATTCCTTACTTTAGAAAAGCCATGCTTCCCTCTTTCTTAGTTTTCCTCCTTGTTTTGGTGAAGTGCATTTCCCAGTACTTTTTACAGAAAGGGTGCATTAAAATAATTAACTGAGACAGTTTCCATGCTTTTGGTTCCTATGGAAGTAAATGAAACTCAACTCAGAGAGAATGGACACAGCCAAGGAAAACTAAAGCATAACTAACCAGGAACCACCAACTAAAGGGACTTTCCGCTGTAAAACATCATGTTTTCATTGCCTTGTAGCTTTTGGTGTGGCTGTTGAAAGACTCCATGCTAAGGCTTTCTAATTCCTACTTCTTTATATGAACACTGTTCTCTCCTTCCTCTCCCCTTTAATTTTCACTGGATGTTTATAGAATCTTTTTGTCTCCCTGTTCCGCAATATTACAATTACATGCTTGGATGTACATCTATTTTCAGGTATCTGGTGGATCTTTTTAATCTGGTTAACTATTTCCTTCAGTTTCATTTTTTAAAATATTTTTTAGTTGTCAGTGTACCTTTATTTTATTTATATGTGGTGTTAAGAATTGAACCCAGTGTTTCACACATGCTAGGCAAGCACTCTACCACTGAGCTACAACCCCAGCCCTATTTCCTTTAGTTTTGATATTTCTTTTTTTTCCTGAAAAATTCTTTAATGGTACTTCTCCTCTTTTATTTCTGGAATCCTGTTATTCTGATATTAATCCTGTAATTTTCATATTCTTTCCTTCCTATTGTCCATCTCTATTTTATTATTTTATTTTCTGGAACAGTTTCTCCAATTTTGCATTTCAATCCCTGTATTGAATTGTTTGTTTATATTATACTAATTTCTAAAAGCTCTTTAACCTGCCCTCTAAATCCTCAGTTTTATAGTTTTGTGTTCTTATTTCATGAATATAGTGTCTGTCTTCTCTTATTTCTCTCAGAGTATTAATCAATGTTTTTTCATGTTTTTAAGTTTTATTCTGTACAACTTGTTTCCTCATTTTTTTGGGGGGGTGGGTTAAAAGTATTTGTTATGTTTCTTCTATTTGGTGATCTCTGTTTTCTCACATTTACAGTAGAGTATTAAAACACTGCTGTTTTGTAAGATAGAAGGATACTTTTTCTGTATGTGACCTGTTGACTACCTCTCTGGGAACTCCTGGATCGCTCATGTTCCCAACTAAAGACTCTTCCAGCACCTGCCTCAGTGATCTGACAGCTGAAGGTGAGAATGCTTGGTATTTCTATCATAACAGTGTAAACTTTCACCTCACCCCCAGTTTTCAATTGCTCTCAAATTTGCTTGTTATCTACCTGCCCCAAAGTCATTGGAAAAAAATATGATACTATGAAACTTGAATTCAGGGCATGCTCCACGTCCTGTCATGTCTTCTTCTTCTTTTTTTGTTTGTTTCTTTGGGGGATTGAATTCAGGGGCATTTAACCACTGAGACACATCTCTACCTCCCTTTATCTTTTATTCTGAGACAGGATCTTGATGAAGGCCTCACTAAGTTGCTGAGGCTGGCTTTGAATTTGCCATCTCCTGTGGTGTCTTGTTTCTGGTCCTTCATTTCCCTCCTGTTCCTACATCTATGCTGGAAACTTTCATTATCAAATGACTAATAGTATATTGGGAAATGAAATGTGTACAGAAGAGACATGATGAAGAGTAAATACTAGCTACCAATTAATTCTCAATGAATTATTAAAATGAGTGCTCCCTTAAGTATATAGGGGGAATTTGGACACATTTCACTCCATTTTCCATAATGTAGTTTTAACCCTTTCTATTCAACTCTGATTTCTTTCTATAAAGCATATAGAATATGATTATCCTATTTCCATAAATATAGATGCTATTCCAGAGACAATTTCTAAGAGAATGAAGTTACAAATTTTAAATACATTCATTTTTGTCATACCATGTTAAAATAAGAAAGACATAAACATAAAAGGACCAACTCTTATCATTCTAAAAGCAACTGTCTTGACTGGGAAAATTTAGACATGTGCCAAAGTAAGATGACAGTTTTCATAAAGCAAAAACTGAGGTTTGAATTTTACTGTTACATATATAGATGATCTTCTAAGAAAATCTGTGGAAAGTATTATTCATTACAGGAAACTGGAAAGTATAATATGTTAGAATAAGGATCACATTTTCTCTTTGAGGTGATTTATATTTAAATGAGTTCTCCATAATCCTTTAAACTGAAGTGCAAATTGGTTATCAAAGTCTTTTGCTGTAAGGGTTGTTTTACATAATAATGAATTTCACACAAGTTCCTCAAAGGGAAATATTGATTTAGGCAACAACACAGGATATTTCGGTTACAGGAACACTTGATTAGTGCCACAAAAAGCATATAAAAACTTTCCAAAATCTAAATTTCTTTACTAAGGAAGTGTAGGCAGTATATTTTTTTTTCAGTATAAAAATATATTCATTGTAGGAATTTTTAGATAGAAATGATAGATAGATAACAATTTTAAAAAAATTTTTTATAACAATTTTATCTATCATTTCTCATCTATATTAACTTAGCAAATATTAGTGAGAATCTATTACATGCTACAAGACATGGCTTGTATTTTTGTAAAAATGAGCTGTTTGAAAGTTCAGGTAAAATATCTGAAATTGTTGGGATCAGAAGAGTTTCATACTATTTTAGATTTTGGAATGTTTGTATAGATTTTTACTGGTTGAAAATCCCTAATTGTAAATTCTGAAATCTGAAATGCCCAAAATTTCAAAAATTTTTTAGCATAAAACAGTGATTAAAAAGTTTCAGATTTCAGAACGTTTTGAATTTTGGAATTCAGATTTTCAAATTAGGGATGCTCATCTTGGAGTAGTAAATATTTGCTTATATTTGTGTGTATTGGTACTAATCCCTGACAACTCCAGTTATTAAGCCTATAGCTCTGGTTGGTTACTGTGTTGTACAGTTTACATATGCTACTTAATTCATTTCTCACAATGTAAGGTGGTCATACTATTCCTCATTTTATAAAAGAGAAAACTGAAATTCAGGAAGTGGTGGGTGAGAATTTAAACTTTTTATTTCTTGCATCCACTATACCATAACCATGACTTCTGGCTTTTTTTCATTCTTGAACCCTGTAAGGCTCACCACCAGAAGAGAGCTCTGATCCTCACCCCCATGATGAGTTAAAAACCAGCTGACTCTTGTTTTCTCTAGTTCAAGGGCTGGAGGTCTCAGTCAGTTCTCATAATTTAGATGCTACCTGACTAATGCACTTTTGAGAAATACTGGGACCAACCCCAGTGGAAAATGTGAAATTAAGGTAAAAATTGGAGGGCACTGGATTTGGTCACTAGACTCAGGTCTATCACTAACTAGACATGTGACTATAGAAAAGTTAATTTACCTTCCAGAGCCTTTGTTTTGTCTTCTGTGAGATGTGGAGGTGGGATTTATTAATGGCTTTTAGAATTGTGTGTTTATTGATTTTTATTTATTTATTTATTATTCTAATTTGTTGTATATGACAGCAGAATGCATTCCAATTCTTATTACACATATAGAGCAAAACTCTTCCAGCAAATTAAGACTTATATGGAATATTTTTTTAATGTAAATTTTGTTTTATTTATATATGATGGAATCTTAATATATAAAAGCAATACAGGTAGAGTTATACTGGTTGGAATAAGGGTTGGACTTGGAGGAGGCATAAATTTATCACCTCCTCTTAACTCCCACCTCATCTTTAAGGAGGCCTCTGAGATATCTAATGACTTATAGAACAAGATCATCAAACCATGGACTAGCTCTTTATTATTCCTGTTTTCACAGTCTGTGATTATTCAAACATCTGTAGCCACATAAAAAGAGCATTACAATTGTATAAGAATGTACTAGTGTAAGATCTGATAATTCAAAGGAGATAGGTCTTTAAGTTGCAAAGGACATGATCAAATAATTTGGCCTGTGGGTGGTTAGCTGCATGCTGTTGTACTCTACGTTCCTGAAATTTGGCACTGAAGTTTCATGGGGTGGCAGCAATGGCAGGAGTTGGGATTTAGAATGATTTTTGAAACCTGTTAATTTTGCTCCAGTCAATTTATTGAAATATGAAAATTATTTTGGTCTGATAGCATTATTGATTTTTGTTGTCTTAAAGTTTACTTGATATTAAAAATAAGCTTTCAATTATAATCCAATTATTTCTGAGCATGCTATCAAAATACTTTTCCTTTTCATATACATGTTAGAGAAATTAGTTCCTGTTTTCTAAAAGTAATGAAATCATATCCCATTGTTGCAGTTCTTAGCTTAAAGACTTTGTGTATCTGTATTAAACTTTTAGTAAACTTAGCAAGTGTCTCCCCCGGGCCTGTAGTGTCTGTGATTGATGGTTTCATTGGTTTAATATCAACCTGTCTGTGGCCACAGATTCTCTTCACTTACCTGCCTCTGCCTTCTGCTGCTTCTCAATCTTCTCCAGGCGCCCTAGCAAGGAGTCAATTTTAGTTTTGATCTGGGTTAGTTCTTTCTTGATTGTCTGTAGCTCGTCTGACTTCACTAGAAGGGGGAGAAGGAAAAGAAAACAACAGAACATCAAACGTGCCACTGTTCAATTAGAACACAACTCAAGGCACCCCACATTTTCACAAGTCTGTCAAGTTACACAGGATACTTTTCAATTTTATCAGCTCCTGGAATAGTGGAAAACAGTGCCATTTATAAATGGGGATTCTCAGTGTCATAAGTAATTGATCCTGAAACTTTGAGGTTATACAAAGGGATAACAGAATCTAGAAATATTTTATAAAATAACTAAATAATGCCAAAATCAGTTCTGGAGTATAGGAGAAAAATCTGTATTGCAAGGTAGATTTGGCATAAGGAATGTTTAAATTATCACCGGTATGCTAATACTACTTTGAGGCATTACATTGTAATATATATTTCTGCAATCAATGATATTTTAAATCCAGCTCTTTGGGTATTGATTGAAACCAAGATAGAACATTAATCCTCTAAGGAAAATGTCATAGATGCTAAAGAACTCTTTAATTCTAATTTGCTTCTTTCCCTATTCTTTCTTTAAAAAATCAGGCAATGAATAGGTTATGCATAAGGTTTTTAAGTCCTGGGGCTTGATGGAAAGAAAATCCACAGAAGTTCCCATTGACATATATAGCATTAGTTCCTATTCTAGATTTTCGGTGTTTTGTCTGGCTTCAAAGACAGAGAATGGGGGCTAACATAAGATTGACAACTTCTCATTTGGCTAAGTGAGGTTGTTAAAAATGGTAACACTCACTCACTGCAAACTATAATAATGATTTTATCAAGCAAAAGACAATCTCATATTTAAAGGATAATTACATTTTTATAAACAACAATAATTATTTATTAACATTATTAATATAAATATTTATATTAAATTGCATTGTCTTTATTTTGGTTTTCTGAGAACAATGGGCAATTTCACCATGAGTCTATAGTAATCAGAGATGGAAGATTTTAAAGTTATGACTATTGTAGAACAACACCTGCCTCTGAGCTTTCATTTAGTGGATTTATAATGATCTCAGCAAAGATATTACCCAGCAAAGCAATTAGTGTTTAGCTTGATTGTCAAGTCTTCAGGAATTTTGAAAACCAAAACCCAAAGAAAATATAATCTATTTGCTTGAAATAAAGATTTGTCAATTAAAAATATGTGAAATAGTACAGGTGATCTATTATGCATCATACAATTTAGTCTCAAAAGGAAGAACAAATGTTTTCCAATATAAAAATGAGAAAATGCTTTCTGTTTTAAATTTTGATTTTTTTTGTTAAAAAAGCAGTTTTTAATTTTTGATGCAAAATAGTTTACAAAAGCAAAACTGCAAGAAATAAGAGCCCTCCGGAATATTTCTATTTATGTAGTACCAAACTGAAATAAAACACAGTTTAAAATAGAGAATCATTCTTTATGTCAATTATTTCAAAGACATCAAAATACCATTGTTGAATTGCAGCTAAATTTGAAAAACATCATCTGTCACAGTTGCAAATCGATCCTGCTTTGAAGAATGATACTCATTTCCTTTGATGGAAGTATATCATGTAGTTTTACTTAAACTTATCAAATTTAATAGAAAACATTTTATCTTATAACAGATTTCAGTTTAGGAAAATTGAAACTGGCTGGAAACTACCAGAATATATTTCTAAGGGAGTGGAACCACTTCTCAGCCCAGGAACATAGTTAACTAATTTTAATTGATTTATCTCTCTCGAAAAGCACAAACTAATAAATCACCAATATTCCACATTACAGAAACTGTATTAGAAAACAGCAAGAAATCTGGACTTTAGATCTAGTAGGAACTCATAAGTGCCCAGGCAGCCAACGTTTGGGTTTTGACTCATGTCTAGGACTCTAGGAAGATTTTTTTAAGATCAGAGACAGGTTATCATAAAATTGTGGTCTAAGTAGGTAATGTTACTCAAACTTATAAGGAAATCATCTCCTTTTCAAACAAGGGAATTAGGAGAGGTCTGTCATTTCTTTCCTGACTCTTACCCCGAAATACTGAGATGAGTCTCCAGGTCTGCAGAATGCCCAGCTCCTTTCTTGGAATGGAGATCAACAACCACTTATCAAGGTCCAGAAAAGTGGGCTTTAGAAGCAGTCTTGGCTGCTTCTCCTGGAAGTTGGCTCCTTATTGCACTTCAGTATCTCAGTGCTGCCCTTGAAAGAAGGTCTGTACCTTACTTAGTCCTCAGTTGGCTGCAGTTCTCTTTCTACCCTTCTTTATTTGGAGGTCTGTTTTTTTTTTTTTTTTTTTCGATTACACCTGGATTCCAGATGGAATTCCTGGAATAGGTCATCTCTATACCTGATGTACTGCTCTTTCTAACTTGTCTGTGCTTTCCTTTTCATTTACCCACTGCACAGTGGATTACATTAAGTCATTAACTGTTTTTACTTACTCCATTAAAATAGGTGTACATTTTACAACTATATATTTCTAAACTTAGAATTTTAAAAGTCTTTGCAACTTTGCTTTCTGATATTTTCCTCCCAACATAAATGTTCAGGATTAAGGAGATCTTAGGTCCAACACAGTCCTATCCATTTTTATTGCACTCTTGATTGGGATTCTGCCTTTGGTTCATTCGCCTGGTCTATTGCATAGAACTCTCAAAGAAATACTCATAAATAAGGCTTTGTTTTTTAACAGGAGATTTCTGGAATATCTCCATTTTCTATAGAAAAAGATGATAAGCACAAACAAACCAAATTATTTAAACTTGGATTCAAGGCCTGCTCAAAACAAATCTTTCATTTAAAAAAAAAATTGTTCTTTTTGGATATACATGACAGCAGAGTGTGTTTTGACATATTAACAAATCCTTCATTTGAACAGAACTGTTCAGTATTCAATCAAATGTTATATAGAACCAGATCAACTAGTTTACATCTATGTTCCCAGGGGAAATCAATTGTAAACAAGCAGGTTCAGTTAAGTGCGGGAAGCCATCCGTGAAATACATGAGGATCTTCTCTCGCCCTGAAGCCAAGGAGCATTAGGCCTGGTACTGTGAACTATCCATGGCTCTTCCACAGCATCAGATTGCCCAATGCACATGACCTTTCTCTCCGCTCTGCTAGGAAGGTTCCTCATAGTAGTTATGGAGATGGGCATAACCACTGAACAGCCCACCTTAAGCCTTTTTTTGGAGAAGAACATTCTGTAGAATCTCTCTCATATTTCCCCATATAAATAGAGCAGGTGTGGGCTCCATTTTGTCTAGAAGCTCCATCCATCCTTTCAGCTTGCCTGTGCTTTTGCAATTACTTTCTGTGTTCTGTGGGTTTTTTTTTTACCATTTTATTTCTCTTAGTTTTTATTTCTCAACCAGCCCATTACACCTAGGGGAACTCCATTCCCACTGGAGTTAAGTCTCTTCATCTCTTTAACTTCTCTCCTGTACCTTACAGGATCATTATAAGAATTTAATAAGACAATAAAGCTAAACCACCTAATGCCACATCAAGACCATCATTAGGTTCAATAAATGATGGAAGCAGAAACTATTATTATTTGTGTTGTTGTTATTTTGTATTATTTATATTATTATATAAACATGCCATCCCAGCAATGACTATTTCTCTCTTCCAAAAAGTGTCTATGAAAATCCTACTCATCTTTCAGGATCGAGTATATCTTTCCCTTCTTATGAATACCTCTTATGAATTCTACTTAGGAATGCTTTCCCTTCTTATGCACACCTATTGCTTGTTGACTTTTCTATCATCTATTTTCATGTTAAATCATAACTTCTTTGAGCAAAGCTCTCCTGATCAGGCATTCATGAATCTTAGAAGTCATGCTGTATGTGTTTTGATAAGTCCTTCTCCTTTTATTGATTAGTGAGCCTCCTGATGCTGATCATGAGATTCTGGGCTTGAAGTCTGTTTTCCTTTATTTAAAACTGATATTAACAGGTTTAAAAAGAGCTCAATCAGAAGAGTGCTTCATGAAAACTTTATCTTTTCATAATAAGCTAGATTGCTGAAAAATTATTCCTGATCAATACATTTTTTTTTCAAATTTCAGATGGTATCATGTTTTTAAAAGAAGGAATTTGGGGTCATTCATCTAAAACAGGACACATTAATGGATTGACCTCATCATAGATGCTTTAGAACCAAAATCCCTTGCGTGGAAATAGTGCATCCAATTCTCTCTTTTCTCTTATTTCATTCTTGATAGAACTTAGTCCAGTATCTTGAACACAATAAGCAATTAATAAAGACCAAGAAGTTTGTAGTTATATGTATGTATAGCTAAGGTCCTCATGCCAGTTCCAAACAGAGCAACACATTTTATTGAAAGCTCTGTGTATGTGCCAGGGACTAAATTCACAAGACACCCATTCTAAGAGTTGATTGACTAAAGGACAGACAGGTGACCAGACAGGAAATTCAAAAGTAAATTCATCATGGAACTATGTCTTTACAACACAGTGCCTCAGAAATAGTCTGATGAAAGAAAATGAAAAGAAAACATGCCTCTGGCAAGCAACGCTTTGTATTTTTCCTCCAATTTCACTTGAATTCTCCAAAATCCATAAACCTCATCTTTAAGGATACATTGCATAGAGTATATTGCCTTCATTTTTATAGAGTTTTAGATAGAGTCAGGAATATTATTTGTAAGAACAAGATTGCACATTTTTAATCAGCTTGCTATTAGACATTTTTTTTTAAACAGTTAAGCCCACTGATGTAGACAAACTAGCAGTTGGGAAAAGTTTGGTGCAATTATTGAAGATCATGAATTTTATAATTTAAACATTATGAATTTGAGAATTTGAGAAAATTGCTTTACTGCTCAGTCATCTCCAGACTACTGTCTCTTCCCATCTTCTGCTGGTCTTTCCAATTATCTGAGGCTCTGGTCACAATAATTGTTCACTCCTTAAAAGTAGTATGTGGTTTCAGACAACTATACATTATTGATCTGATCCATACTCTCATCTCCTCCATCTGGAAAACGTCATTTCACCTTTTAGTTGCCTATACTGTAAAGTCATCAAGCCTTGATCCTCTTCTTCAACAAGTTCATCCTCATCCTAACCTAACTTCTTTCAAATGATACTTTGAGTTCCTATTTCTTTAAGACAAGATCGGGAACTGCTCTAATTTTTTAACTCATGTGTCCACCGTATTTGCTCAACAATGTTGATGGAACACATTATGGTCAGGCTCTTTTCCAGATACTAGGAATATAGTGTTGAATAAGAAAGATAATAATGAAACTCTCTACAATTAAGAAACTCCCACTGGACATGGTAGTGCACACCTATAATCCCAGTGGCTCAGGAGCCTAAGGCAGGAGGATCATGAGTTCAAAGCCAGCCTCAGCAATGGCAAGGCACTAAACAACTCAGTGAGACTCTGTCTCTAAATAACGTACAAAATAGGGCTGGGAGGTGTTGCTTATGGTTGAACCCTGTGTTTAATCCCTGGTACTCCCCCCCCCCCCAAAAAAAAAAGAAACTCGCATTAAGAATCAAAAAAGACAATAAATAAATATGTACACTATATACAGAAATAATACAAAAAATTGAGGGAAGGCATAGTTCAGGTACGAGATTTGCCCTTTTGTACATAGGGCAGTCAGGAAAGTTTCAAGTGATAAGAGGATACTTGAGCAAAAGTTTCTATAAAGGGAGGAAATAGCATGGGGAAGAAGTGAGTTTGTGGGATGAAACAGCATATCAGGCAGAAGAGCAATAAATCCGAAGTGCTGAGCCAGACTATATTTGGGATATTTAAGGCAAAGAGTCAAATGTGGCCAGACTGGAATGAGCAAATGAGAGAAGAGAAGCTGGCAGATAAAGTGGAGAATGGAGAAGAGGGAGAGTGGGCATGGTCTTGTTGGTCAAAGTTAGGACTTTAGATTTTACTCTGAGTGATACAGGGGACAACTTTATATTTGAAGAGCACTGTTTTGATTTGATATTGTGAAAAGCCTATAGGGTGACAGGGAAAGAATCAAAGGGATCACAAAGAAAGCCATGAGAACAATTCCAGGAGAGATGATGGTAGGCTGGCTTGGACCAAGGAGTTAAGAGTTTTAGTGGTGATAAGGAGATGGATTCTGCATAGACTTTAAAAGAATGAGGGCACATAATTGGAAGGATGTAATAATCATTTGCTAAAATAGGTAAGATTGCCAGAAGCTCAGGCTTCTGGGGGAAGATTCAAAGTTTTGTTAATTTTGAAGTGCCTATTTGTATCCAAACAAAAGTGAAAAAGGAAGCCGTTGGGTATTTGAATATGCAGCTTACGGGAGAAGTCTAAGGTAGAAGAATAAATTTCAAAGTTTCCAGTTAAAGATGGCATCTTGATTTAATATTCAGGATGAATTTGTCCTAGGAGGAATATATACATATGTTACAGTATTTTAGAAGACATCAGTGATACTATCTTCAGAAAAACAATGTCTTATTCTTTTTCTGTATGTAAATTCTTCAACAAAAAACATAACACAAAATTATACACAAAAGCAAACATACTGTCTTATAAAAATAATTTGTTCTGTTGAGTATAATTCTGTTTTGCATGATTATAGAGGTTGAGTTTTGAATTACTAAACAAGATCAGCAAATTGATGAATGAAATAAAAATGAATTTCTTAGAATAAATTACATTAGCTAGTTTTTAGGCAAGAATGACATTAGAGGAACTAGGAGTCTGGTTGCATCTTACAGATAATCTTAAATTATTTTTCCCGAAGTATCACTGTAAGATTTTTGTTAAAAAGAAGAAGTTATATTAAATAATTTCAGACTTGCTCTCTCTAAAGAGTTCACTGATTTGGTGATAAATGTTATTACATTCTGATACAGTCAACAAAAATGATGACTGTGCCTTTTGCTGCAACATGAGATATAATCTAAAAAGGAAATTAGACACAAGGGATGATGCCATCTGCCTATATAAAAACATCCATGCATCCGATTTATGTGGTGAAAAATATTTCAATTTATTTTAATCACCTTTGGGTCAAGTCTATTCAGAGACAAAGACTCTTCAGCTAACTGTCCAGCTCAGTGGTTCTTAACAGAGGGTGATTGTGCCCTGTAGGAGACATTTGGAATATCTTGAGACATTTTCTTTTGTGCGTGACAACTTGTAATGCATGGTGCTACTGGTATATAGTGGACATTTGGTCTGTTAAACATTCATGAACACAGAGGATAGCCTACAACCATCATGCAAAGAATGATCTAACTTGAAAAGTCAATGGTGCCAGGCCTTAGAAACTCTGGACATTATGGTTTGAATGTGTCCTCCAAATATCATGTATTGGAATCTTAATCCCGAAAGTTTTATGCTAATGGTGTTTGGAGGTGCAGCTTTTGGAAGTAATTAGCATTATATGAGGTCATGAGAATGGGGTGATCATGATGCAATTAGTTAGCAAGCTTTTTCTGTCTCCCTCTGTGATAGTCTCCTACCTGCCATGGCCCAGCAAGAAGGTCCTCACCAGATGCTGGACAGATACCAAAGCCATACTCTTAGACTTTCCAGCCTCTGATTCTATGAACTAAATAAACCTTTATTGTATATTATGCTTAGCAAAGTAATTCAATCCCCCCCAAACCAAAGGCTATATGTTCTCTCTGATAAATGGATGCTAAACCGTAATGGGGTGGGGTGGGGCATGGGGAAAATGGAGAAACTGTGATTGGGCAAAGAGGAGGGAGGAGGGAGGGAAAATGGGGGCAGGAAAGATGGTGGAATGAGAAGGACATCATTACCCTAGGTGAATGTATGACTGCACATATGGTGCGACGCTACACTGTGTACAACCAGAGAAATGAAAAGTTGTGCTGCAATTTTGTACAATGAATCAAAATGCATTCTGCTGTCATATATACCTAATTAAAATAAATAATTAAATAAATTTAAAAAACACTCTTTATTCTTTATATAATACTCAGTCTATCATATTCAGTTACAACCACAGAAAATGGACCAAGATACTTGTCTAGAAAATTATATACCTTTTTTTCACCAACACCATCATGCTTCAGATCAACTAAGAAAACTTACAAATGTTTGCAACCCTAAGAACTTTAATAATAATTCACATTAGTTTTCTGTTACTCTACTTATTTTTTAAGCCTTTGATACATTATTTAGTTCTTTCCTTTGCTATGAACTAAGGAACTATCTTATTTAATTTAGTCATTTCTAGAAAAAAATGAGGACTACTGACTTCTTTAACGCATTTCTGGAAATCTTTGTCTTTATCAGTCTAGTTCATCTGTTTCTGCATCTGTCTCTTTCCTCCAATTAATATATTTCAAGGTGATTTTATATGCATAAGCTAATTTGCCAATCTTGCAAATAGTTTTCAAAAACCATAAATTAAAGGATTTTGATGAAATAAATTGGAGCAATTGGTTATTCCCAAAATGGAGCATCCTAGAAAAAGCAATTACATATATGTGGATATGTGTGTAATCATAATACCTATACCAATATCTATATTCATTCTTTCTGTATGAGAAAATAAATGAGAAAATGAAATGGAAAATGAATACATCATATTCAATAACTATTCGTTGATTGCTCACTATAATGAAATGCCATTCATCTAGCATTGTACTAGGAAATGCATGAATATAATTTCATTTAATCCTTATTATAAATATGAAAAGCATGTGTTATTAAACTTGCTTTATGGATTAGAACTGAATATTAGAGATAAGTTATGTGCTTCAGATTGTTCCGCAAAGAGGTAACAAAATCAAGTATAGGGAGGGCTGCCTGATTCCAAAGCTATGGTTTATGTTTGTTTGATTTTCCACCCCTCACTCCAGGTTATGGGCTTCTTGCAGTGAACTGCCTTCCTGATATTATGGAGTTTATAAGTAGTGGAAGAAAAATATGTAAAGACATAGAATGCATAAAACAATGTGGGACAAAGTGAAAATCTCCTATCATTTGATACTGAAATTATCTTTTATTTTCTGGTCTTCCCAAAAAATTGCTCTTTAATAAAGTATCACGTCTCTTTTGTATATGGAATATTGGCTCCTCAGGGGTCATGTCTCTTTCATCTATGGAAAATTAATACCTCTCATCTGGCAAATGCTGGTTAATTGAACTTGTTTCAATGATGTAGGGGAAGAGAAAAGATAAATTACTTTTGATGGGGTGTGGCAACTGATTGTGAAAGTAATCATAAGACAATGGTCCTTGAGCTATGACCAGAAGTATATTTTGAATTCCAGCAAGCAAAAAGGGCCTAATTAAAGAAAGTAGCAGATCTTATCACAGAGCTTCAAAATACACATTAAAACCTGATTTCTTTAAAACCTTGGAGCATAGGCTAGAATATATCTTTCTGCTTCATGGACTGACTCAACATATTCTGTAACTAATTTTCTCTGCATTACCACATTTCTAAAGACATGGTTCAAAGCTAACCATAAAATTTCTAAAACACCAAAATCTAAATGCAAAAAGCAAAAATACTAGTGGCAACATATTCCACAAATATTTAAGAGTATACTCTGTGCAATGCATAACTAATTTGGATACATTTCAATAAACAAAAACAGAGAGAATGAATGTGCAAATGAATTGCTAATATGAAGCAGAAAAGTTTAAGTTCCAGAAACTGAAGATGAACGATTGGCTTGGGGTTGCAGGACAGTGATGTCTATAGCATAGAGGGACTCGATACTATTAACTGATTTGGACCTTGGAAGATAGGTACAATGATTAATAATGCTTGTTTGTATATGTATAAGACAATACATCTGATAAAACATTTTTTTATAAGAAAGGAAAAGGAAAGGGTTTCTGGGTGGGTGGAGAACATGAGCCTGAGTTGCAAACCTTGAAATGTTCATTTAAGCTAGGAGAACAGTGCTGGGTGGGGTGGGGAATGGAAGTGCCCGGTCAGATACTTCTTAAGAAGTCTACTAAAAATTCTTATTTGGTAACTAGTAGCAATTTTGAGTTTTGATTGAAAAATTGACAAAGCACTTGGTCTGGAATAATCTCACAACTGGGTAGGAAATTAATGAGACTAGGGAATAGCATAAAGTCAAGAAAACCAGCAAGAGGTTATCAGAGTGGTCAAGATTCTGCGTATTAGGACTTGAGGTAGAAGAATAGCAGAAAAGGAAGAGGCAGAAATCTTATTAAGGTTTATTAATAGGACTTACATACTTTTATAATTCCGCAGTGGAAAAACTAGACCCTTTCTGAACTGTCAGTATAGCATACAGAGAAATATAAATTCTGTAGTAGAACTGAGAAAATTACCTCAAATTCTCATAAGTCAAATTGATAGAAGGATTTTGTTGTACATTTGTTGTTGTTTTGGTAGTAGGGATTAACCACTGAACCACATGCCCAGCCAATTTTTTTTTTTTTTGAGAGACAGGATCTCCCTAAATTGCTTAGGACCTTGCTAAATCGCTGAGGCTTGCTTTGAATTAGTGCTCCTGTGACTCCTGAGCTGCTGGGATCATAGGTATGTACCACTGCTCCTGGCTTACACATTTTAATATTTTTTTTCTGTTTACATTTCTTAATCTGGTTATAAAAGCATAGTAAAGAAAACCACATAGAATCTACAAATGTATCTATTTATCCATTGTAAATATATAGTAATTATTTTGATTGGGCTATTCTCTATGAAACTGGATTTTTCTTTATAACTCTGGAATATTCTTTATACATAGTTCTAGTTAGTGTTTAAACAGACCTGTGTGCATCTGAGATATGTAGTGCATTTAGCAGAGTAAGCTAAATGGCCTGGTCATTTGCTTCAATTAATTAGAACTGAATCATATCCCTAAATTTGGCTTATAAAATAAAACAAAGCTGAAGGATAAGCAAAGATGTCAACATTTTGTTAGGTCAACCCATGACTTCCATGTTATGGGTTGAATAGTGTCCCCCTGAAATTTCATGTATTGAAGTCCTAGACCCAAGTACCTTAGAATGTGATGGCATTTGGAGATAGGTTTTTACAAAGGTACTTAAATTAACATAAAGTCATTAGGGTGGACCCTAATCCGAAAGCACTTAAGAAAGAGTGTGAAGACACAGGGCAAAGACAAGTATCCTACAAACCAAGGATGGAGGCTTGGTGTAGATCTTTCCTTCATGGTCATAAGAAACTACCAAGCCTTCCAACATCTTGATCTCCAACTTTTATCCTCCAGAATCGTGAGAAAGATTTCTGTTGTTGCACTCTCTGGACCACTTAGTATGGTAGCCCTAGCATACCAATACACCTATCATAAACATTCCATAGAATATAATTTTGATTAGGTAGCACTTTTCTGAGTCTTTTCCCTTGTCCCTGGATGAAATATAAACCCTTCAATATTCTCCGCTGTTTTTTATTATTCTGTTAGGAATTTTACACTTTGTTTTGCTTGATCATAATGTTGTTTCCTAACAGATATTCCTAGCACTAAAATTTGTCATCATCATCATCATCAATATTATTATTATTACTCTTATGATGGTTTATTATTAAGACTTTCATAAGACCAGACACTAAGAGCTCTTCATATGTCAACTCATTTAATCCTCAAAAGAATCCTATGCAGGGCTGGGTTTGTAGCTCAGTGGTAGAGCGCTTGCCTCACATGCATGAGGCACTGGGTTGGGTCCTCAGTACCACATAAAAATAAATAAATAAAATAAAGATATTGTGTCCATCTAAAACTAGAAAAATATTTTTAAAAAAGAACCCTATGGAGAAGATGGTAAGATTATCACTCCCATTTTACAGATGAGGCATCTAAGACACAGTGAGCAAGGTATCTTTGCTCCAAAGCATAGAGCTAACAAATGAATGATAGAGCCACTACCGGATTCCAGGTAGAGCAAGTTCGTATTTCATGCTCTTGATGGATATGTTTTGAAGAGATACTAAAGTAGTAATAATAGCCATAAATAACCTCACTGGACATTTTGTTGTCTATGTACTTCAATATACAAGTAATTCTTATAGTATAAGTAAATCTTACAACAACTCTTGTGTATACCATATGTCGTCCCCCACCTCCATATTTCAGGTAGAAAATAGAGAAGGGGTACAGGAATCATGGATATTGCTCAGTCCACAGTTGTGGCATCTATGGAACTCCAACTCCACCCCAGGCAACCCTAGAGCAAAGCCTCTGTTATTCCTCTAGATCCTGCCATCTGGAAGACTCTCTCTGATTCTATCTTTTATTTAAAAGATACTTACTTTTTTAAACAATTAAAAAATCATCTAGTAGGCTTTTTCTAGACCCTTGCACCAACATGACCTTTCTTTCCTTAAGGTAAAAGCAGAATACCTACATACTTTTCCCAAGATAATGATAGGGTAGATGGATGGATGATAGATGGGAAACTTAATGATAATTTGCTTAATGTTAACATCATTTCTCTGGTGGATGCTTAATCTCCGTATTTCAATCACATGTTTTGGTGAAGAAAATCCAACACTACAACACTTTCTTAGCATTGGTGATATGCTGTCAGTAACTATTTCATATATTTAATTGAACTGTCTTCCTATGAGATTCTCATGGCTTTCATATTAGTCTGTCACCCATTTTGTCACTGAAAGTACGTTGACAGATTCCCACAGGAATTCAAACTCACTAGAATATTTCCTGTTAGACATTAGAATTTAAATTAATTGACAGAATTTTTTAACCAGAGAGAACCTCTTTTCTTCACCCAGAAACTACCGCTAAAGCTCACCAGTATTTATGTCTTCTCTTTTGTGAAGTGTTTATCTGCAAAATCACATCTTTTGTTTATCTGATGACTTCATGATGTGGAAAAGGACAAGTTGATTATAGTTTTAGTTTAAGTTGATTTGAAAAGGGACAGAAATATGAAGTGATAGACTAATTTTTAAAAGAGTAATCCATTTTAAATGGTTATCAGTACTCATATTTGGAAAATTATCAAATTAACATATTTTTCCTTACATGGTTTTATCCCAAGCAGAATTCATTCATATTAAGAATTCTGAAAGAAGAAGTGACAGATTATTCAGGCTATAACATTAATTTCCTCTTCTAAACTTACCAAATTATTAAATACTAGAAAATGAACATTAATAAAAGAGCAAGCTATATGTATATCCCTCAGTAAATATTCATTCAGATTATGCCAATATTAGTAGTATACTTAATTAATTAATTATTGTTTGGTAGCAGGGATTGAAACCAAAGACATTTAGCCACATCTCCAGCCATTTTATAAAACATTTGGTTTAGAGACAGGGTCTTGCTAAGACCTTGTTTAGGTCCACACTAAGTTGCTGAGGCTGACTTTGAATTTGGGATCCTTCTGCCTGAGCCTCCTGAGCCACTGGGGTTAGAGGTAGGCACCATTATGCTTGACCTAATAGTCTATTTTACACTTCATTCAAAACTTTAACTTGTGATTTGAGTTTGGAAATTATTGTTATTCTCAGAAACCAGGTCAATTATAAAAGCATTATTGAATAATGAATATTTATATACACATATATTTTATGTAAATATAATATGGTCTGCCACTGTGATCCTAGGGAGAATACATAATTGTGAGTTTACTTATGCTTGCAAAAGCATCTCTTGCTGTATTTAGTAGTTCAATTTTCAGACTTAGCCTTTTATCGAGATGGTCCATCTATCACACAAAACCAGAAACAGAGGACCAAATTAAAACTTATGTATGACCCACCACTGGATTTAAGAATAAATGCTTATCTTCAGTGTAGTTCAGTTACAAACCGTAGAGCTCATTTGGAGTGTTTATCCAAATAATTGACTTTGACAATTTGCCTTTCTATAAAAATCATTTAATTATTTATTTATTCCAATGTTTGAAAAAATTTAATATGTGAAGATTTTTAAGGGATAGAAACTCAAGTACACCCCAGGTTGGGGTTATCTAACTTAAAAAAAAACTAATTCCAGTAAATTAAATTGTAGAACAAAATAAAATATTTTCTGGCTGACATGAAAGCCACAAAAATCATATATCTATTACTAAAACCATGTGTCCTCAGGTAGATTTAAGCATGGAATTAAAGTGTTTGTACATGGTGGTGCAGGAGAAGGGTCCTGGTACCTGTAAAGGAGCTTGCCTCTACTAGAAGGCAGAAAAGAATGTTAATGATCCTTGAATTGGTAGAGGAGGAAGGAATTAGTAAGTTTCTCTAGAGTGAAGAGAAGGGTTATAGCTAGTGCCTTGCAATGTGTATTCCTTGGAGAGTCTGAGGCTCCCAGTGACTCCAGAGAAGTTTGTGGAAGGGAGATACATTGTTGAGTGGACTGTCTGTCTCAGTTTACATTGGAGAACAAAGAAGACTTTTCACATGTCAAAAGAGAGGTCCAAGATAAAGCTACCAGTAAATTAAAAAAAAAAAATCTCATTGGATCTTAGTTTTTTATTACCCGAGAGACAAAAACATGATGAATGCAGATGTGGAGAGGTTCTACAAAAATGTAAGCAGTGAACCAAATTTAGTGGGAGAGAGGTAAGACAACTACAATAGGTGGATACTGTGGAGTTACGAGCAAAGTTTTAATAATGTTAATAAAAATGCCAGAATCACCGTCACATAAAAGCAAGAACAAACACTTGAAAGAAGGACAGAAAGAATATAGTTGCATATATTCAGTAATGAAACATGGTGTTAAATCTCCCTACTAAAAAACAGACACTTTCAAACTGCTGCCCCAAACAAACTCAGATATATGTTGTCTTCAAGAAATGAACGAAAATAAAGTAACAGAGTGTTTTGGGTTGACATATACTCCCCTAAAGTGTATGTGGAATTCATTACCTCTAGGACCTGTGTATGTGACATTATTTGAAAATAGATCTTTGAAGATATAAGCAAGATGAGGTCGTTGGGGAAGCACACATCTGACATGGCTAGTGTCATTTTAAGAAGAGGAGAAGATACACAGATACAAAGACACAGGGAGAACACTATGTGCCAAGGAGGCGAGTGGAGTCATTGATGCCCCCACAAGTCAAGGAATGCTAATGACCGCCACAAGCTCCAAAGCTTGCTATAGTTTGTTAAGGCATCCTTACAAAACTAATGTATAGGAAAGGCTGCAAATGTATATATAAAGGAAAGGCATATGAAAAGAGCCAGATAGAAAGGATCAAACCAAGTAGCCTAGTAAAATTTAAGGTTAGGAAGAGTTCATGGGATATTATATAATTCTAAAAGTTACAATTCTCCAAGAAGTCATGGAGAGGATGTGGAAAATGAGGACATGGAAAATGGTATAAGCTCAAGGGCTTATTCTGAAACAGATGAGGAGCTAGGCTGTGGTTCAGGGATCTGTTATTTAATGGCTCTGTGACCTTAGTGATATTTCTTAATGTTTCAATATTTCATTTCTGACACTTGTAAAATGCGAATGATAAAACTAGCTCACTTACATATGGATTTACAGATTTCCCAGCACCATTTGTTGAAGAGGCTATTTTTTCTTCAATGTGTGTTTATGGTGTCTTTGTCTAGTATGAGAAAACTGTATTTATGTGGGTTTGTCTCTGTGTCTTCTACTCTGTACCATTGGTCTTCATGTCTGTTTTGGTGCCAATACCATGCTGCTTTTGTTACTATAGCTCTGTAGTATAATTTCAGGTCTGGTATCATGATGCTGCCTGCTTCGCTTTTTTTGCTGAGAATGGCTTTGGCTATGTTTGCCACTTGTTTTTCCAAGTGAATTTCATGATAGTGTTTTCTATTTCTATGAAGAACGTCACCAGAATCTTAATAGGAATTGCATTAAATCTGTATAGCACTTTTGGTAGTATGGCCATTCTGACAATGTTAATTCTGCTTATCTTAGAACATGGGAAATCTTTCCATTTTCTAAGATATTCTTCAATTTCTTTCTTTAGTGTTCTGTAGTTTTCATTGTAGAGGTCTCTTTCACTTCTTTTGTTAGGTTGATTCCCAAATATTTTATTTTCTTTGAGGATATTGTGAATGGAGTAGTTTTCCTAATTTCTCTTTCAGTTGATTCATCACCAATGCATAGGAATACAATTGATTTATGGGTGTTAATTTTACATCTTAATACTTTGTTGAATTCATTTATGAGTTATAGAAATTTTATGGTAGAATTTTTTAGGTCTTCTAAATATAGAATCATGTCATCAGCAAATAGGGATATTTGAGTTCTTCTTTCCTTATTTGTATCCCTTTAATTTCTTTCTTCTGTCTAATTGCTCTGGCTAGAGTTTCTAGGACTATGTTGATGAGAAGTGGTGAAAAAGGGGATCCCTGTCTTGTTTCAGGTTTTAGAGGGAAAGCTTCCAATTTTTCTCCATTTAGAAATTGGAAATCCATATGAAATAAAATGAAAATAGGCCCCTATATCTCACCCTGCACAAGACTCAACTCAAGTGGATCAAGAACCTAGGTATTATACCAGAGACCCTGCCCTAAATAGAAGAAAAAAGTAGGCCCAAATCTTCATCATGTTGGCTTAGGAACCAAATTCCTTAATAACAGTCCTAAAGTGCAAGAAATAAAATCAAGAATAAATAAGTGGGATTGTATCACACTATAAAGCTTCTTCATTGTAAATAAAACAATCAAGAACATGAACAGAGAGCCCTCAGAATGGGAGAAAATCTTTGCTACCTGCACCTCAGATAGAGAATTAATCTCTAGGATACATAAAGAACTCAAAACATTTAATACCAAAAAAAAAAAAAAAAAACCATATAGCCCAATCAATTAATGGGCAAAGAAATTGAACAGGCACTTCACAGAAGAAGAAATATGAATGGTTAACAAATGTATGAAAAAAATGTTCAACATCTCTAGCAACTAGAGAAATGCAAATCAAAACTAAGATTTCATCTCACTCCAATCAGAATGGCAATTATCAAGAATACTGGCAATAATAAATGTTGAAGAGGATGTGGGGAAAAGGCACACTTATACGTTGCTGGTGGGACTGAAAATTGTTGCAACCACTCTGAAAAGCAGTATGGAGATTCCTTAGAAAACTGGAATGGAACCCACCATTTGACCCAGTTATCCCACTCCTTGGCATATACCCAGACAACTTAAAATCAGCATACTGTAGTGACATGGCAACATCAATGTTCATGTCAGCTCAATTCACAATAGCTATGCTGTGGAACCAACCTAGGTGCCTTTCAGTAGATGAATGGATATATGAAAATGAAGTATATACACACAATTGAATATTACTTGGCCATAAAGAAAAATGAAATTATAGCACTTGCCTGAAAAAGGTGAAACTGGAGACTATCATGCTAAATGAAATAAGCCAATCCCCAAAAACCAAAGGCCAAATGTTCTCTCTGCTATGCAGATGCTGACTCACAATAGGTGGTGGGGGGAGTGGAGATACTGCTGATTGGATAGGGGGGTGGGAAAAATGGGGGAAGAGAGGGGTGATGGGAATGGGAAAGACAGTAGAATGAGTTGGACATAACTTTCCTATGTTCAAATATGATTACATGACCAGTGTAAGTCCACATGATGTACAACTGCAAGAATGGGAAGTTGTACTCCATGTATGTCTGATATGTCAAAATACTTTCTACTGTCATGTATAACTAAAAAGAACAAATAGGAAAAAGAATAGCTCACTTACAGGGGTATTTGTGAAGAATAAATAAATTGATATGTGAAGTGCTCAAAATAATAGCCATCATAACACTAAAAAATGGTAGCTATTAACTTTTCTTCTTCTTCTTATATTATTATTATTATTATTAACAATTATATAAATCATCCAAGGGATATGGCATATAAAACAAAGCCTTAAGAAAAAAAATCTATGTAAAATCTCTATCATGATAAATTTGCTACAAGAAAAACAAGTCTAAAGAGGATTTAGATAATACAACCAACAATCTAACACTCCATACTCAGTTCTATATTAAAGCAGAAAATATAGTCTGTTTGCATGTTCATTTAGAAAATCTTATTAATATGGAAACAAGAAACTCTTAATAAAATTATAAAAGGATATTTTTAAAGTTCTCATTCTCTAGTAATGACACTATAAGACTAGAAATCAAAAAATGAAGTACCAAATTTTAACCATTTGAATGTTGAGATATTTACTTTGAAATAACCTCTGGAAGTTGCTACTCTTCTCAGTAATGCACTGGAGTACATGACAACTGAGGATTGAGTCCTATATTACTGAACCTTCTAGAAAATGGCCTCAAGGTAAGGCAAGTATTTCTCTACATCAGTGACTCTAAATTTGGTTGGTAACATGTCCACTGGGAATACTTAGAAATGTATAGGTGTGTTTATAGTTACAAACATTGAAGAATCCTACTGCTATTTAAGGTTTGGAGGTCAGGGATGCTAAATGCTCTGCAGAGCTCAGGATACTCTTTTTATTCAATTTTTAATTAATTTTTTATTTATATATGACATTAGAATTTATTCTAATACAGGGAGTAAAACTTCCCACTAGGAATACTCTTACACAATGTAGGACTATCCAGCAAAATGCCAGTAATGCTTTTGTTGTTAAATACTATTTTAAGATGACCACAAGACAAACAATCCGTGATGCTTTAGATATTTCTATTTGAAGTTAATACCACCAATGGTAAAACAGTCTTCTATAAACCTAGCAGGCAATTCAGTGTTCAATTTTCTACAACAAGAACCAAGTTCCGCAGCTCTCTTTGCTCTTAACAGTAATCTGAGAGTATATTAGAGTGTGTGGAAACTACAGCAGAAACTCATTTTCTCTTATTACTAGACTCGAAAAAGAATTCATATTTATCTATCTACAGAATAGACTGGATAAATAAGCGCATAGAGAACTGCAAATTTATTTAGTTTGCCATTGAGGTTATATTAGCTGAGTTAAATTCTCAGTGAAACTCTTAGCAGGCCAAACTTGAGAGTTTCTAGAAGCATCAGTACCTTTCTCTTTTCTGAACTATTTTTTTTTTCTTTGCCAATTTTCATGTAAAAGGAAATTATTTTGATAATGATGCTTAGTATTTCTGATACAGATAGTTCTGACTCTACCATTTACTAGTTACATAACCTTCTATGTTTGCTCATTAATAAAAATGGGGTAAAAACATCTCTCTCACTTGTTCTGAAGGGGTGGCAGAATACGTACACATAACACCCTTACCGGGCTGTGCTGGAACCTGCCCTCTGATCATATCTGCAGTTCTACTTTCCTACCTGGCTCTCTGCAGCCACACTAGCTCTGTTGTTCTTCCTTAACTATGCCAACTTAAGGTCTCTGCACTGACCATTTGCTCAGAACAGTGCCCCGTAATGTCAGGGATCCCTCTCTCTTGCTCTTTTGCTCACTCAACTTCTTCAGGTTTCCATCTGTCAACAACCACAGGTAGTCATTGATCATCCTGTGAAATATAGCACTCCTGCGTGTCTCTGTATTTTCATTTTTAAAATACCAGTGAGATACGTGTGTGTTGTTTACTTCTGCTCTGCTAACATGTAATATCAAGGAACACAGAAAATGGTGTGGTTCTTTCTTTAGGATACTATTCTAATACCAGTTTAGAGTTTTTTTCTGAATCTGTCTAGATAGAAATTTAGCAATGTGTTTAGTTAGAAAGTTTGCATTTCTCCTTTTTCTGATTCATGTGGAGTTATGCACATAGTGTTTTCTTTTTTTGTGATACTAAGTGTATTTTCAGACATGTACCCTTATAATGATTTAGAATACATGGTAAGTTTTGTTTGTTAACATGGCTATCATGTAGTCTGCCCGTTCTAATTATCTTAATGCTCAAATATTCAAAACAAACTCTAATTTTGCATAAAACATCTCTGAAAAGATGGTATATGCATTCCGTTTTCAAGTGAAATTGTTACCTCATTAAAAAGCAATACATTTTATTTCAGGACTTTAATAAATCACAAGCTAAATCAGCTGAGAGTACATTGGGGTAAGATACTTTTACAGTTCTTTTCAGATTGGCCCAGAACCTTTGTCACCATGTTGGCATCTGCTCCCCTGCTTCACAGGAAAGCAGAGGTCATTCCATCCCTGTTTTATGTCTCTCTGATGGTTGCCTCGTTAATTTATGGACTATCGACAGTTATGCAGTGATGGTTATTCCTACTTTTATTTAAAAGGAAATAAAGAACATTACTTACACTTAGAGCCTGAGGAGGAAGACCCACTGACAGCAGATCTTGATCCCCCTTTCATTGAAAAGACTCCTTTCCCCCGGCGAGTTGTCGTGACAGCCACTCTGGGACGCTTCAGCGGGATCACGGCACGGGGAGGTGGAGGCACACGCCCATGGTAATCAAACAACCTTCACAAGACACAAACAGGACCAAGTTGGTTTGAAGCCTAAATGTTTGAGATGATGAAAAGAATGTTCTGGTAAAATTTTACAATAATTTTTTTTCTGTTGTTTAATATTCAGAAAAGCTGTTTATTGGCAGATTTATTTTTCACAAAGAAATAGGATGCAAATATACACTATGCTTTCTGGACATTAGAATATGACCCCAATATGAACTCATTTGTAAGGAATGAAAAGACAAGGAGCTTTGCTCCAATAGTACCGTGCAATTTGTTGAAATTACACTGACCTTTGTTCCCAAATATATTTCTTTGCTTGGATAAACCAGTTTACCCTTCTCATGAACAGAAATCTTCCTCTTATACCTCAGACACTTATTAGCACACTAGCTTGAAAATAGGAAAGATTATGCAGAATCAAGAACAAAATAAAGAAAATGATCTTCTGATCAGAAAACAGAGCCCAGAGGAAAACAAATAGAAATAAAACAAATAGAAATAAAACCAGCTTAAAGAAAACAACTCTGAGACAAATCAATATGGTGCCATACCTCTCTCTAAGGACTTTTTAAGTAATCAAGCCTCCTCCAACTATATGTAAAAGGTTTGAATAAAATAGAATTAGGGTGAGGACCCAATTTTGTTGACTAAAGCACTAGTGGGAAATATTTGCCAGGATATATTTTATCATCCTGAGCATTTATTGGATATGCAAACTGAGAGTAGAGATATATGTATAGTAACTACAGAAAATTCTTCTAACCCCCCCAAAATCAATAATCTCCTACTTTTACTAAAATGTGAGAAATTATATTCTCCACATTGTTTAATGATAATTAAACAATAAAAGGGATGAAGTTGAAAGAATATAAACTCATTTATACAAATATATACTTTAAAGGATTAAAAGCTTCATATTATTTATACTGCATATTCATATACAACAAAATTTTACATGACAGCATATTTGAGACACATAAAAGATCAGAGAAAATATACTGGGACACATTTTACTCATTTATTTTTGAAACTATTTGCCAAACAACAAGATGTGTAATTATGTTTTCCAATATAAAGAAAACAGCATTATTGACTTAGAATTATGATTGTTATATTTTTTATTGTGACACCATGATATGAATTCTAGTCTCGTAATTGCTTTAAAACAGTCAATAAAAATAATCCAGTATAAAGGTCAGAAATGAGAAAACTAGAACAGGAAAAAAAAACAATAAAAATACCCTATAATTTCTAACAGAATTACTGAAAGACGATAATGGCCAAATTACATTGTTACATAGTGTGCATGAACAAATATGTAATAACAAGTCCCACCATTATGTATAATCATAAAGCACCAATAAAAATATGGAAAAAGACAATATTTCTAAGAGGTTGTTTCATAAAATTACATCTTGTTTACACATACATCTGAAAATGTGATAATCTTGTTTTGAAAAATATATGAACTATAATAAATTTAAGATAGGCTAATTTTCAAGTATTCAAAAAAATTCAAACTATTACACTCTGGCAGAAAGGCAATATATAAACAAATTTAAAGCAATTATTTAGTACTAAGAATATCTTCTATGTTAGACAGCTAAAGTGTCCAAAAACAATTTGGAAACATTTTGGGGAAAAAGCCAGGAGATATCTGAAACGGAAAAGAAGTGAAATGAGACAGAGTTCAAGAGAAGGGGCATCCTCTGTGAATAAGCAAAGTCCATTAGAGACAAAGGATGGCTAGCACAGAACAGGTCATGGGTATCAGCACAGTACAGTTTACTTCCAAGAGTATATATAGGCAAGATGAGTCTGAAAGGGGTTATGAATATCATCCCCACCACCAGGCATTTCAAAATGAAAAGGGTCAAGGAAACCTGCCCCTTGTTTCAATCACAAAACAAGGTCTGCATTAGTTATTTATAAGTTGAATTCACAGAGCTCCTTAAGTCAGTGAGCCAAAACATGACAGCATTTTGCATGAACTACGATACCCCAAAACTATTGAGGGGAAAGAAAATATGGCAATTGACTCATATTTTCCAGGGTAGAAGTTACCCCTGGAGGTAAAAAGCTAAGCTCTTTGGAGAGGCCATTTCCTCAGGCCATGCATGTGTAATTTAGCAGGTTCACTAAATAAGTGAATCTATAAATTGGGTTAAGAAAATCTCTGATGCATAATAAAAAATATATAATAATGTAAGAATACTATAATGGAAATGCAGGCCAAGTAATTGCTACTTCAATATTACAATTCACTCCAATAATATTTTATAGAAGACTGAAATGTTTGTCGATATTTTGTATTGCATTCCTCAGCCAAGGATTCCAAAGACTCCTGTGTTGAGCTACACTGGTCTTGAGAAAAGAGATCTGCTTTTATTCATTGTTTTTGTGATGCACTTCTAGTCTGTGGCATACGTTTGAATAACATACTGAATGTATGTTGTACTCTTTGATGCAAATTCCTATAGAAAGTGGCCCTTGTCCTCTGAATATTTTGGTGAGTTGTTTCAATGGGAGACAACTTTTCTCACCAAGGAATCAGGTGAGGTTTTACCAATTCATTGTGCCACTCTTATGGAAAGATAGCATCACAACTTACATATTTTAATGGGATATGTAATTCACAAAACAATGGGTACCTCACATAAGAGCATAATTTTTAATTTTACAACATTGAATGGCAATGGAGACTTTCTTAACTTTCACTGGAATACCTTGAATATATCAGAAATAAAGGGAAGGAAGACTGGGAGTTGTCCGAATGCATAACAACATAAAACAAGGAAGTGAGCCAGGCCCTCTGGGATTGTGAGACAGGGCATAGGACTCTTCTAACCCAGGGAAGCAGATGGAAGGCCGTGGGAGGAGATAAACATTGGCTTTCTCATCAGAACTCTATCTACAGTAAACCAAAGAAGTTTGCCTCTACAAAAAAAAAAAAAAAAAAAAAATAGACTGGCAAATAGTGTTAAGAAAAAGGAAACAGTTAACTTAAAATTATAGATCTGCAATGAAAATGGAAATTCAATACAATTATTTGGAATCCAAATCTCAAAATTCAACTAAAATCTTATAATTTTTTTCTTCCTCTTATCTTTGCTTTATTTTTCATTTCTTTCACTCTTAGACTTATATTCCCTTTTTTTCCTTTAACAATTCTTCATTTTTCCTAATGTTATTTGGTCTAAATAGCTTTTCTCCTAATGCTTTTGGTCAAATAGATAATGGTTTATCATGAAGCCAAATATATAATTCTCTTTTCCCCAAGGTTCATTTTAAAACACTTCAATCTTTTTTTCTATAAACATCCATATTTTTAACGAACTTGAAAACATAATGTATGCATAGTCATGTATTCAAGCACTTTGGTTTGTATTAAAAACATTTCTCAAGCTTGCTAATGTTTATTTTAATTGCTGGAGTACACTCTTTCAAGTAGACATGCCACATTCGAATAAATCATTACCCCATTGTTAAGTTTTTGCCTTGATTCTTATTTTTTCCTAAAGACTAATAAGATTTCAAAAAAAGAAAAATTTGAAAAATTTAATATGTGCATAGATTTTGTCACCAAGGACTAAATTTTCATGACAGATTAACAATAATTTTGAGTATTTTATGGTAATTATCTGTTTTCTTTAAAATTTCCCTCAGGAAAATTGTTCTTTATTTTCCCTACTTATAAGTCAACCTTACTGTCACTCTGTAGTTAATGCTAACAAAATGTATGGCTAGGGGGATAAATCACTGCTCCATTCAGAGGGAAATTCTGAGAACAAATTCAGGGTCAGGTTCTCACCATGACATTTCAGCAGATACATGAAGATCAACAACTAGAGGACCAATAATATTAGTCACATTTTGATTCAACCTTGAACCCTCTTTCCTTCAAACTTGACTTCTCACAGACTTATAGTTTGTAAAACCAAATTAAAGTGCCCACTCTTTTGAAATCCACACAAATGATTCTTATAGGCTAGTAACACACCTGTTTCCTATACTGTTTGAACTAGTCAAAAATTCACAAACTGACTATGATTTCTACCCTGGGTTCAAATAGTTTTTGATTACAACTAAATTGGAAAATAATTTTCATGAAATTATAGATGTAATGCAAGTTGTGGAAACTTATTTTAATAAAATGAAAACATGGTTGCATCATACTGCTGAGCACAAAAGGAAGAACATAAATTTGCACATTAAAATGAAGTTCTCTTTGCAAAATAAATAAATAAAAGAAAATAGAAAAAAGGAGAAAAGAATTTTAAATGGCACATTTCACCTGATAACCAGTCATGATGAGTAATGTCTATTGCTCTTTTACATCATTAAACTCTTCCAAGGTTTTCTGTGAAGTTTACCTCCTGAGACATGTGCAAATACTTGTTGAAGATGCTTTTAAAGTCAATTTGGCTGCAAACTCGAAAGATAATTTTTTGCCATTTTTTGACCTTAATATTTTGATGTTTTTCTTAAGATTGCTACCTGCTGTTTTTTTTAAATACATCTTTATAGAATTAAACAGTTAATATATTCAAATGGCCAAGGTGAGGTTAAAAATCACTAACCTTGTAATGTTGGTATTTTAAGTCATTTTTATCCATGAAGGAAAAAGGGAAGAAATAACTTCCTCAAGTTTAATCAGTCAACATATGTGCACGGAGGCTTGAAATTCACATCTTCTGACTCCAAATCACGCCCTTTGTCAACTATACCATGCTGTTATTTCCAAACTTTACGTGGAATCCCATTCTATCAGATGATAAATTTGCATAATGAAATAGACATTGCTCCTTGTTAATTTTTTCCAGTATCATGAATATATACTGTGTTCTATAATTAATGATCTGACACAACTGGAACTCAGAGTTTTCTCATCAACCAAAACCGGAGTAGCTTTTTTTTCATCTAATTAATACAAGGATTAACACAAGGTCAAAGTTGTATCAGAATTGAACAGTGCCCATTTTGAGTCACCTAAAACGTATACATATTTTCTATATGGTAAGACACCTCTGGCATTCTTTTTCCCTATAAACAAAAGTTTACTTATCACTGGAGCATGTAAACTGCTCAGTGCTCTTCCTGGTACTAATGAAAGAAAACATGGATTTAAATTGCTAATTTCTAAAATTGCAAACATTCTCTGAGGGTATTCAATGTATTTAGGTATACCTCTCCTTTTACTTTCCTTGGAAGCACATAAATATTTATATTTAGCTTTAATAACATGCAACATTCTGTGTTTATACATAAAAGAATATGCCATTGAAGGCTAAAAATTTGGGGGCAATGTTTTGTGCAAAATATGGAAAAGATAAAAGTTGATGATAATGATTCAAATATACTATTTAGTAATACACATCATAATCCTTGAAACTATGAATAACCACAGCAATCACAAGATGGAAGTCTGTGTAGAAAAATTTTTCTAAGATAAAACTTTACCTAAGAATTAAAAATCCTCTGTTATATTAAAATCCCCAGATCTGGTAGAAGAGTAATGACAATACGATGCAGCTAAATATCAATTTATTGTTTCTCAGCCTTCATATCTATCCTTAGCCATAGGTTGGGTTGCATTCTGTAGACCACATTTCTGCAGGTAAGGGAGCTGGATTCCTGCTAGGCTCAGCCAATGAAGGGCCCAAGGAGGAAATAGCAAGACCTGTAGGAAAAGGGACTTGCTTCTCTTTGTTTTCACTTCCTGCTCTTCTGAGCACTACTCTGACCTTGTTTCTTCACCTTGGCAGCAGCAATTCATTCCAGTAGCTGCAGCCAGAATCTAGTTGGAGTCATTTTGCAACACTTACAGAGTTCCCTCTTCACTTTCCCTCTGAGACATCTGCACCTGCAGACTATGCCCCTAGCTCAGAAATGCATACAGGGACAGCAGCACTGTCCGAGAAGAACTACTTGGCCATATTTTCAGCTCTGCAACACCCTTTTTCTACAATACCTTTTTCTTTTTCTTATTTTGAGATGGGGTCTCACTACTCCTCATGCTGGTCTTGACCTCCTGGGCTCAAGCCATTTTTTCCAGTAGCTGGGATTACAGGTGTATGGCACCATACCCAATTTTCACTACACTTTGATAATTCCAAAATCTTCCTTTGTTTCCCCAACCTTAGAGGTGGTATCTGACTCCTGCAGTTACTAACTCCGTTATAGTAGGGTGTTTCCTTCTTGCCTTTTCAGTTCTTTAATTCCTAGTTAGCAAGTTTTTATATGCAGTGATCCCAGTTAAACGTAACTAGTGCCATTTTGTTTTCCTGACTTAAACAAAGCAACATGGAGTTAATGGAAATAGCTGAGTGCCCCACACCCCTCCATGTGTATTCTGCTGCAGCTTGAATGCTCTGGGGAGTAGGTTAAGAGAAAATGATGCAAACAGGTTAATCCAGAGGGTCACAATGTACTATTATGGAAGGATGCCTAACCAACCAACCAGCTTATTTCTCAGTCATATGAACTTTGCAATATGAATATCCATATAAGAAACACTTTCATGACCATAAATGGTTACTGTTAATTGTTACTAGTAGTTAACATTGATTAGGCATTAAATATACACCAGACATAATGCTGATCCCTACACATGTTCCCTCATTTAATCCTCAGCACAAATTTGTGTTGGAAATTAACTTCATGCTTACCTAACAGATGAGACAACAGGTTTAGTTTTAAATGATTTGCCCAAGTTTGCACTGCTACTAAAAAGAGTTTTTAAAAATTTAACCGTCAGTACAAGCCAAGTGTAATTTAGGAGAAATCACTGTGGATAAAACTGTTGTAGTGACTTTGTAGACTATTTCTCTCATCTACCCACTCCATTCTGTTTTCCTTTTTGTGGGATTCTGTGTTTACAGGGAGCTCTTGAGTATATACACTGGTAGCAGATGCTTATGTCTTTTTAAGCCAAGTGCAAAACATGAAAAATAAACTAATGAAAGCACAGACTGTTCAGATAGTCTGTTAACAGCACAGTCACACTGATCTATTGCACACTGAGAAGCCAAACAGATTGTGCAGAAGACAAACAAATGTTTGAAAATCATTCAGAGTTAGCTTTTTTTGTGCAGTGGAGAGTTAACTGAAAGCTTCAAGCTCTATAATTATTTGACTGCTTAAGGCTCTTGCTCTTTGTAAGATCGATCTATCTTACCTATCATCTGTTTTTCTGAGCTGTCATTTGGAAGTAGTAAAATACAGATCTTGTCTTCTCTTTAAAGATGAGAAGATGGAAAACCTGACTGGTCCCCAAATCTATAATTGTCATCAGACCTTGGGTCTCCTGCCTTCTAAAGCAGGACTCCATTTTAGGAATAAATTCTTTAAGTGTGCAAGGAAGTTACATGATACAAAACAGTTAAGAGGCTAGAACAATTTCATATTAACAGACTGTAAGACAATGCGTGTTAATAGAAATTAGGACAATGTGCTGCACCCTGAAAAAATAAAGCTGTAATAGAAAATGTCTACTATACAAAAGTGTAGACTGTTTCCATATTATCTTTTCACAATAGTAAGTAGGACTATTTTAATGCTGATAGACATTCATATCACTTTAATAACAAGTTATTATAAGTTATTACTTAAACTCTTATATTTTGTAGAAATCATAAGTGATTTGAGAAAAATTATTCTTAAATATAAATTTTTGTCCACAGATGTAACTAGTAAAATACTTTGCTTAACCCAGTAGTTTGGACATAGTAATAATTACTGATGTAGCTCTGACTCCTAAGTAGGCAAGGCTGTGTCTTTATTTTATATCATGGACTAACATTGCTTCTCCTCTGTTTTGTACATTCACACAGTGGGTTATTGAATTAAAACAGATACCCAGGTTATGATTGTAGTTCTGTCACTAATTGGCTGGGTGACCTTGGGAAAATGCATCTCCTTAAATGTAGAGAGATGCAATAATAATAAAAATTGAATATCTACTATGTGTGAGGTTTACTGATAGTCCCTGAAGATACAAAGATAAGCAAAGGTTAACATTGTTGGAGCCCTCATGGAAGAGGGAAGGCAAATGTGAATCAAATAAAGTCACTGCAGAAAGAATTATTGCAGTACAAATTTGGAAAAGTGCTGAGAAGAAACAATGTTGGGGGCTGAGAGAGAGAAACAGAAGAATCTAATTTAATCTGGAAGTGGTGTTCATGCTGAGATATGAAGGATGGAGTCAAGTGAACTAGGCAGTGGAGGGAGGTGTGAGGAGATGGAACAGCACAGAGAAAGGACCTGAGGCAGGAAGGAACATAGTGTTCTCACAGAACTGAATAGGACCTGCGCAGCTGGAACTTTTCAATCGATCACAAGATTCCTTCCCTTTTAAAAATGTCTATTGAAAATTATTTTTTCCAGGTTTGCATTCTTATTTGGATTTTTTTGCTTTAGTAGTACTTATAATTAAACATTTACTAATGACTTAAAAGATATTTACCTCTGTTTTTCCCCAAAGATCTTTCTACATTTGGTCCTTGGGTTGCATATCTTATATATGCATGTTATCAGTGTTTAGTTAAATAACACCAATTGTCCAACAACACAAATTAGTTTTCAGTTACCACAGCATATAACCTCTGAGTAATTTTATAAAGTGTAATCTTTGCTGCTAACTTTTCCATCTACAAATGACTATGCATGAATAGCAAATGTGCATCATGTCCAATGACCAATCATGTCACCAAGTCTGTGAAAGATTGGTTGCTGTTCATGTTATTTAGTTCATATACAGATAGCAATCAGGTAGTTGTAATGCCTCCTTGTCTCTCAATGATAAACTCATGTGGCATTTTACAAAAATAAACTATCACACCTAAGAGTGATGATACTGGAAGTGAATTTCAAATCGAATGTAATTGGAATTATTAAAAAAATAGATGGTCATAGGGATGTTGACACTTTTCCATTTGAGAGACTCTAGATATAGAACAAAAGGAAATTGATAAAGCAAGTTTATTAGCATAAGTGAGGAAAATGGGTGTAATGAGATGAAAGGAAATGAAGATATGGAGAGGAAGCCATGGTGGCAAAAGTACCATCCATTGAAGGAACTCTCAGAGATAGTTCACAACATGGGTAGGATGTCGAACTGATCCAACTTCAGAAAGAAGGAGGACTGTTCACCAAGGCTTAAAAAAAGATACTTGCTCCACAGCCTAAGTTTTGCAATAAAAAGAAGGCACGCACTATTTGTCTACTTTTGGTAAAATTTTCTACAAACAAATAAAAAAACTTAATTCTCAAAATCTTATTGTTTTCAATTGTAGTATGCTGCTGAATCACTATTAGCTTTACTGCAAAGCCCTCTGCACTTATAGGGCAGAGAGTAAAAGTGTTTTAAAAGTTTTAACAAAAAATTTAAAAGTCATAAGAAAAGTCTATTTTTTTTAAATCATTGATCACTACCAACATTTTGCCTGACTTTAGCTTGGATGATTGCTTTTATGGTGCCATACTATCATGCATAGCAGGAATGGTCTGTAAATTTTATTAACTCTAACCAATATTATAGCCTTTTCAACGTGTCATGAAAGTAAATATATTTTAGAAGGTTGGAATCATTTTCAGAATTAATGAAACTCTCAATCTTGAAAATTCTAAGTCAACAACAGACCTGGAAAATAATTAGTTAACTAAATCCTTAGAATGTTAACCAAATATTAGAAATAAAATTTTCTGATTAAGCGCCTCCAAAGTCCTAAATCTTCAAGATCTACTATATTTCAGTAGGAGTGAGGAAAATAGAAAAATCTGTCTATCTTCCATTCCATTTAGACTTCATGTGTTATATTTAACTATAAACAGAATAAAAACATTTTAAAAAATAAAAATTACTTAATAATTTCAAGAAATACTATATTTAACACTTCATTCAAGAGCATCTGTGAATGAAATGCACAAAATAGTTAAAGATGACTTAAATCATAGGGAAATAAGAAAGAAAAATTCACATACCGATTGTAGAAATCATCTCTGTAGTAATCATAGTCAAAGACATAACCGCTAAGGAGGAAAATAAAAAAAAATTAGTTGGCATTTGTTTCAATCACATTAATTTTGATACTAACTTATGATGTTATAGGAAGACATTGATGCTCCTTTTTAAATACTTATTTTCAATGTAATTATGTATCCAAAGGGCTTTACAAGATAACTCCAGTTTGACAAATCATGTCAAATTATTAGTACGTGTTTGACCACTTAGAGACTGATAATAGTTTGAATGATATGGATGAGAGGATTTGGAATAGAGAATGAGAGCAGGTAACAAAATAAATATATATATTTTTTAACAATTATAGTTAAAAAAGAACCACCATTTTTTCCCTCTAGACAAGATATAATATGATTGTCCCTTCTTTTTAAGGCAATTTACTTCTTTTGCCTAGGCTATGTGCAGTGAGGCTAGACAATGAACAAAAGGCATTAAAGTAAATGGAAGGGTCTAATGATCCCTTTATTGTAGTTAAGGGTTAATGAAAACATAGAAATACAGCATTAGTTTTTCATTCTAAGGACTGTGGATTTAGTGCTTTAAATTGACAAAAATAACTAATGAAAAAAAAAAAAAAACCCTTGGCTGAGTCTTAACAACAATAACTTAATTTATCAGGATATTTAAATGAGAATTAATAACTGCATTTTGGTGATAAGATTATAATGACAAATCTCCCTAAAGGAATATATAATAAAAATTGCCTACATCCACTTGCATAATTGTTTGCATTTATAAAGCACCTTATTTGCATTTTAATTTTCATTCTGTATGGTGTAAATGAAAGAGACTAAGGTGTGAACATCCTAAGTGACACACTCACACTTTTGTTACTAATGTGTGACTGGACTGAGATTTGAGAAAAAGTCTTCTGAATCCATATCTGGGACTGTTTTCGTTACTTCTTGCCACTCCTTGAACCTGGCAAAAAAACCTAAATCTTAAGATCAATAGAGTATCTTATACCAGAGTGAAAAATTATTTTTTAGTTCTTATTTGTTCACTTATTTTTCATTGCGGTAAAATATACAGAGCATGAAAGGGATCATTCTTATGTTCTTAAGCATACAATTCAGGAAGATTAAAGACATTCACAAAGTTGTATAAACCTCAATTTCAAGAACTTCTCTCTCATTTCAAACAATAACTTTGAACTTTATTAAGTAATAACCTCCTATTTCCGATTCCTCTGGGTAAAATCTATTCTACTTTGTCTCTATGACTTTGCCTGTTTTAGATACTATACACATCATGAAATTAATAATACAAATACAAACCATTCAATCACATAGTTATATCATATTTCTGCTTTTTTGCCTGACTTATTCCATTTAGCATAATATTTTAAGGTTCATCCATATGTAGTGCAAATCAGAATTTCACTCCAATTTAAGACTGAGTAATATTCCATATTTTGGTTATATTATCATCTGTCAATACACATTTTGGTTGTTTCTGCAGTTTGATGATTGTGAATAATATTGCTATGATCTTTGATGTGAAAGGGAGTCTCTGCTTCCATTTTGTTTGGGTTTATACCTAGAAGGAGAATTGCTGAGTCATATGGTAATTCTATGTAACTTTTTGAAGAGCCGTCACAACACAGAGGAGTAATTTTATATTTTCAAATTAATTTACTGGTACTTTACTTTGTAATTTTTTCCTTGTTAGGAAAACTGAAAAAAAAAACTATATTAAGAATGGATTATTATTCTTGGTTTTAAGGATAACTGTATTTATTCATCCTCATCACATATGGGGAGAAAGTGCCTGATGTGACGTACTTAATGTTTAAGTTAGTTTTGCCTCTGGTACCATCTCATGAAACATATAATATTTGAGTTTAAGTACTGAAATGTAAAGTAGATGCCTATTCTAGGTATCTGGATGCAGGATCTAGCATTTTCTGGCCAAAGAAATGCTGTGTCTATCTCTGCAAATTAAGGAGGACAATTAGATCATTGTCTAAAGAGAAGGAACAAAAATATCCACTTTTGTCTGATAGTCACAGATTGTTAAAGCAGTAATGGTGTATGTTTTAATTTATATTGCTGGTGTAGACAAAATTCTGATGTGGAGCTGAGAGACTTTCTCAGAATTCCTCGGTGGGAAGCTGACAACTGAAACCTGCTCAGTTGATGGTGACCCCTGTTATGAGAATTCTGAACCTGTCACAGAATTCTTCAGCTCATAGATTTGAGTTCACATGCCAGCTCCAGGGATAGAAGACTCTGAGCATAGCAAGATTACTACAATGTTTCACCAGTGCTGTAAGCTTCAAGCCTGCTGGCTTAGTAGAAACTTTGAACAATGGGATTCTTGGGTGCCACAGGAAGCCCCAAGTATTGCAACATTGAAATAGCTACAAGAATGTTTCTAGCCCTGAAACTTTCTAATGCACAAAGAACAAAACTTCTATAGTCCTTAATTTCTTGATTATTAGATCCTATATAAATAAACTTGCTGGGCCAGCTCTTCAGTCACTGTTTCTTCCATCAGAGTGCAGTGTTTCACCTGATCCCAGCTTTTTCTCAAAGTGTGTGTGTGTGTGTGTGTGGTGTGTGTGTGTTCCCTAATCTCCCATCACCCCTCATTGGTTTCTCAGGTTCATCTTTGCAGGTTGTGGCAACCACCAAATCCTAATGTATGAATATTCCCTCAAAAACCTTCCTGATAAAGCATTACATGTTTCTTTCTTTGAGATTCACTTATTTCTGCCAGTAATAAGGGATACGAGTGACACTAGCCAAAGGCTTTTGCTGGGAAGCCTCAAGTTTAAAGATAGGGTTCGTCTTATATTTATTACTCATGAGTAATTATCATTGTGTTTTATGTTTGATTACTTTTAAGAATGTGTTCACAGAAGACAAAAGGATGTACAATATCAATCATGTTAACACAGCACAAAGCAAAGAAAAAATAGTCAAAAGCAGTGTAGTATTTTAAGAACTTTGCAGAGTTAATTTATGATGTATAATATCTAGAGAGAAAAATGCTTTAATTTGAAACCCTATTCTTGATGCTTTTATATACAATCCTCTTTAATCTGAACATCAATCTATAAGATGCGTAGTATTCTCCCAGTTTTACAAGGCATTGGTGTTCAGAGTTGCTAAATATCTGAGATAACACAGTTAAATGTTACAAGGTAGCATAGCCATTCATATGTTTATTCATCAAAATCTGATTAAAAACACGTGTCAGGAACTTTCCTAGGTACTTAGGATTAGAAGTATAACACTTTTCTCTTTGTATGAATCTCATGATACAGTTATGCACCAAGATGGCCTCAACCTCTCTCTCAGCATGACTATAGACAGTTTTCTTCTTGACTATAGGCTCCTGACTTTCCCTTTTTTGGAGCATTTACTTTAGAAAACTTTCAATTGTAAAAATTTTCACTGCACCTTTTACATGCAAATCTTTTCTTGGACTCCTCCTGTTTTACAACGCAGGAATATCAACCTGGAAGCTATTCCTTGGAAATGTGGTTTCCAAGGAAGATATCTCCCCTTAATCAACCTCCACCTCTCTTCTAACCTCCCCATCCTCTCATAACCACTATTCTACTCTCCATGTCTCTGAGATCAACTCTTTTAACTTCTATATGTGATAGGAGGAATAAGTTTTAGTGTGCTATAGCAGAATAGAATGATTTAATTACTAGTAACTTTCTGTGTGTTTCAAAATAGCTGGAACAGAGGATTTTGAATGTTTTCATCACAAAAATAATGATAAATGTTCGAGGCGATGGATATGCTAATTACCCTGGTTTGATTATTACACACTGTCTCCATGTATTGGAATATCACACTATACCACATACATAAGTATAATTATTATGTATCATTTCAAAAATAAAAAAGAAAGATATCTCTCAGTCACTGTGTAGGAGCCCAACTTGGAAGAACACCAATTATTAAACACATGTCGAATCACATAGACCAAATTCCCTGAGAGTTTCCTCTAGAACCTCTTCCTCCAATAGTATTCTCCCTTTTGTCCTTTTGTCCACTCTAGCTCTTAAAACTCTTCCTCCTTTTGTTTTAGTGGAGTTGAATTCAATTTCTGTCCTCTATGGCAATATTCTTAAAGAAAGTCTTCACTGACTAACTTTTGTGGTACAATTTTTCTTTGACAGTGTTGCAGACAGAAAATAAATAATATAAAACCAAATAATCAGAAGGGATCAAATGAGGTGGACAGAAACAGAGATTGAGAGAAAACTATAAAAGGGGATTGCTGAGGGCTGGACTCACTGAGGAGATGACATACAAATGTGAGACTTGAAGAACAGGAAAGGTCCTACCATGAACTGGAGACAGAGAACAGTAGGCTCAAAGGCACAAGACAGGAAAGACCTTGAGAAATTCAATAATGTAAGAAGGTCATTTCAGGACTACTGCCCTTCTGCAGACCATAAATAACAGTGTCTTGGGGGTACCCTGATGCAAAAGAGATGGAATGGTATAAAGATATTCAAGACATGTTTTTTTTTTTTTGTTTGTTTTTTTTAGGTGGCTTAAAGAACTGGGGAGATTATATTATCCTTTCTGAGCAGAAGATTGGGAGGAAGAGGTTCTAGAGGAAACTCTCAGGATGAGTTTGGGGCATGACAGTATTTGGATGCTTATGACATAGTTAAGAAACACTTTCAGGGGAAATTGCATATTATCTGAGAGGAGCCCCAAAGATAGGGCTTGCTGGGGAAATAATTCTGGGTGTAAGCATATTGATAACAATGAAGCTATGGAAAAGGTGAGGTGTTCTTTGGGAGTAAGTGTAGAGAAAGAAGGCTGTTCATGTGGATTCTAGGCCTTAGACATCAAGAAAAGGAGGAGGAGACAACAAATAATCTAGGTCATATATGTGCAAGAAATGAACTGAAAAATAGCTTCTGTGTGGACCCCAGCTTGCCACTTACTAGATATGACATTGCACCACCTGCTTAATCTTTCTGAACCTCCTTTGCAAAATGGGATAAGGAACCACCTTCTTGTATAAGGAGCCATCTTCTTGTTTTTGATACACTGTAGTCATTCAATGAGTGTTTTTATCAGTTTTCCAACAGCTACGAATTAAAGAGGGTTCTCTGAATCCAAAGTCTGATTTTTCCTACTGTGTCTATTTTCTGTAGATATTTATTAATTAAATAAATTTAATAGTATTAATGTCTTAGTGTACATAATGTTTCTTCCTGAGGTATTGAAGAGAAAATTTGTTATTAAAATAATGAGAACATTTAATTTTAGATGCGTAAATTCATCTTAATATTTACGTAGGTTTCCTCTCTTTGTAAAGTCCCTTTAGATCTTTACTTCTCACGTTTGTTTTCCTACTAGTGTCTAGCAATCAGAAATTTACAATCACTATAATAATGGTAATAAAACAATGTTGAATAGTTACTAATACTAATAGATATAGATGAGTATTTACTATGTACTAGGTATAGTACTAAACATAGTAGATGAATTAAATAGTGATTGATTGATGAGACAATCATTTTCCTATAATGAAAATTCTCAGGATTTTCTAAAGTTATTTCCAAATAAGTTCATGGAGAAGACATGGCTGAGGTTTTAAAATAATTTTTTTCCTGAGGCTTTTTCAAATATTATAATCTCAGAAGACTTTAATTTCTAGAAGAAAGTGTGATTCATTGACCAATTAATAAAGGTATTATTAATATGGATGACAGTAATGATTCCATTCATGTCTCTTACACCTTTAGGAATTGCTTCAATAATTTAATAGCTTTCAGAAAATTTAAAAATGCATGGGAAAAAAAGAATTCAATTTTATCTATTTAAATTATCTTGTCCAACTCACTTATTTTTTGTTCAATCCTGACTGCTAAAGACATATTTACAAGAACCAGAAATAGCTAAGTATTCTGAATTGTTTGACCTCATGTTCCACTGCCTGCCATCATGAACTCAATTTTACCTGTCAGAGTTAAAAATGAAATGAAATGCACAAATAGACCTGTCTCGACAATGATGCTAAGGCTGCTTTTGTCTTAATGGTTTGGACTTTAAGCAGAAATGCCATGACAGTAGTTGGCTTAGGTCCCAAGCTATAAAATCAAGCTGGATTTCCAAGAAAGAGAAAGAGACACAAGGAGATGGAAGGTAACTCCTGGACAAGTTAGATTCTTGTCAGGCTTCTCAGCCTTCTTACCTCTCCTCTCCATCCTTTCATCCTTTATTCACTTATTTACTGTTAACCTTTTTTACTCTTGCCAGATTTTCTCTCTTTAATAAAATCCCTATTTTTTCTTTCTATGTAAATATCTATATGAAATTAGCTATTAAATGACAGCATTGTTAGGACTCATATTCAGGTTGAAAAGGTATTTAATGAATTCTCTAATCGTATTGCTGGAAAAAGTGAGTCTTTCAGTTATGAAAGACCATCCTACTTATAGGGGACAGACAAATGTGAGTGGTGGAAACATGAGGTTAAGGGAATAATCCTATAAAATGGGCCCACTGTGCTTGGAAAACATGCTTTGTTTTACAAGAAGCAATGTATCTGCAGCATTCCTCAGCAAACTACCTGCTATTTGCAGGCCAGAAGTAATGCTGATGAGAGAAATCCAACTTATCCTGAAAGGGGAGATTTTGTGACCCTTTCCACAGACCAGATCCCAAAACTCAGGAAGATAATTCCTTGCAATTATAAAATCTATAAGAATTTATGGTTAAGAATCCAATTAGAACTGGTCAGCATGGGCCAAAGTGACTTAGTGTTGTCATGGCAGTGGGGACTTGAAAGTCTGATGTCATCCTGCTGTCAGTCAAAAGTCAAGAGGTAGACCTCGGAACAACTGTCTGGAAACTTCTCTGGGCTCCCCAATAAAACTGGAGTACAGGAGAGGCACATTGTCCCTCTCTAACTTGAGAGAACCCACTTTTTCCCTTCAAAGTGTCCCCTTTTCTTTTTCCTGTTTTTTCAATAAACTCATACCTGTTACTCTGAACAACATGTCTGAAATCTTCCTGACTTGTATCACAAGAATCAGGATTTGAAAGTGGGAGGGTGGTCTGTGCATTGCCTCAATTCCCCAGAAGTCCTCAGCTCTGTAACAATAGCCCACCCCAATTTTTCTTCCCTCATAAACTGTGTGGTGCTCTCATGCCAATGGGCTAATCTACTTGCCTTTAAAGAAATTTTGTAATTTTCATTTCAATAGTTTTACATAATAATCTATTTCTTAGGTCACTAAAAACAAAATGATGATAAGATGTTTAGGACAGTGTCCAGGTGGAAACTAAATCCAGGAAATGTCAGGACTTTTGTCATTTGGATCATGGTCACAGTGGCCTGGTAGTTGACTTTCTAGAAAAGTAAAATGATGGCTTAGAGTATTTAATATGAATAAGAATTTCATATTATTTATTTAAAATCTGGTGTACTTATATAAATTTTATTCTACTTGTGAATGTATCTTTATTCTAATAGTTCAGCTACCCTTAGAATTTAATGGGAAATAAGAATAGTGAAAGTAATTGTGCTGAATTATACATCCATACCTTTTATTTACTTAAGATTAAATGAGGAACAAATAAATTTCCTGGAATTTGATTTAAACTTTTTCATTTGTGTAAGAAGAAATAACAGCTTATTGGGCTTTCCAATATATGCAATCAATTTTATTTAATCCCTTTGAATCCATAAAGCCAATCTCATGAGTAGACTAATACACAAAGTATTTCTTTTTATTTTCCCTCACAGAACTTCATTAAAACATAATGTGAAAAAAAATATCAATAAACTCCCTATAATAAGCAGGGTGCATTTTAATGGTTTTTTAGAAGACATCCTGCCAATAATAACTATTACTAGAGGCTTCTCAGTTATTATAGCTGGCTCCTTAAATTAAATTGAATAATCAATTACTGAGTACATATTGTAAGTTAGGTACAATACTGGGAGTTGTGGATAATAACATCAGGAGAACCTCAAGGTATGCCAATCTAAATATGAGGGATTAGGCAGATACACATACAACTGTAGAGTGAGGCAGAATTCAATAAAGGTCCAAACAGAAATTAAAAACTGCTACGAGAGCTTGTAGGCAAAAGGAATAGGATGTGCTAGTGGGAAAGGTGATCAAACAAACCTTCATGAAAAAGATGACATTCTGATTGGACCTCATAAAAGCGTGGGCCTTTGGCAAATAAATGTTAAAAAATGAGGTCCTTCTCAGTGGACAAACAATGGAGGTAGTAGCTGCTCCTCTGTAATCCCAGTGATTGAGGCTGAGGCAGGAAGATTGCAAATTCAAACCAGCCTCAGGAAAAAAAAAAGAGTTGGGGATGCATCTCAATGGTTAAGTACCACTCTGTTCAATTCCCAATACAAAATACAAGGCAGTAGAACAATGTGGGACAAGTATGAACTGTGCTTGGTGAAGACTGTTTTTTTTTTCTCTAGACCAGGGATTGAACTCAGGGGCACTCAACCACTGAGCTACATCCCCAGCCCTATTTTGTATTTTATTTAGAGACAGAGTCTCACTGAGTTATTTGACACCTTGCTGTTGCTGAGGCTGGCTTTGAACACTTGATCCTTCTGTCTCAGCCTCCTGAGCTGCTGGGATTATAGGTGTGCGCCACTGTACCCAGCTTATCATAATATTTTTGATACTTGAAGAGTATCCACACTTGAACAGATTTATAAGTTTTATCAAGATATGTGAATAAAAATCTGTCCATTTTCCCTTATGTGTTAGGAAACATATAAATCTGTATTTACTGTGGTATATGTATATGTACTGAATACACATACATACATATATTCAAAATTCAAACAGTACAATAAACTCTTTAGTATATTATCATTGACGAAATAATTTATTCCTATGGAATGGGGAGAAGGTGAATGATACCTAGAGAATTATGACACTTTTAGAGTTCTTGACTAATTATAAATCAGGGCCTCTGACCTTACAGAAAGTGGCTAAGATGTTCAAAATATTAAAATAATCTACCAAATCCATGTAAGGGTTCTGATCTTTCATATGTTTGAATAAGATTTACTCTCTTACACATTACAGGTTGGTACTTTAATTGAAAGACATGTCAGTGGCATGATGTGTGAAAAGCAAATTTTGGAAATGAGAGAAAAAAAGGAGGAAAAGAAGGAGAATTATTTTTCTCTCTTCTAGCTGAGTTAATATGGATTTTGAGTTTGGGTGTATCACCTGGAATAGAGTATGTTGTTGTCTGTCTCTGTGCTGCATTCTGATAGGGAGGATATTTAAAGATGTCATTCCAAAATTGTGTTAGTTTTCACTTTTGTCTTCCATTCTAGCACGAATGTGAAAATATGCATATATTTTTTCTTCAATTCATGACTATTTTATAATGCTGCAAAGAGAATGAAAATTTTCTCTTCGTTCACAGCATGACGTACTCAGTAACAGAACTATAAATATAGTCTCACCTGGACCAGCACAACTATCCACAAACCAGTATTCCTGATCCCAAATACTTCTACATCTCCTTCCTATCATGTTTATTGTTAATGACTTGGAAGTGTTTCTTTTTAATTAACTATCAATAATAACAATGAAATCAACAACAATAACAAAACCTCTTCAGTTACTCCCCATAGACTATAAGATAACACAGAGTCTTCAAAGTTAGGAGTCTCCAATATGCAACTCTTCAACATTCCTTCCCTATGCATTCAATTACTGAATCCTTCAGCATTTCTCAGCATCTGCTCTCTGTTTGGCATTATTCTTGCTCCTTGTTGTCAGGTAGAGACATGCTTGTACCTCTACATAAGCTTTTCCGTTAGCTCAATTGCGTAACAATAAGTTTTCTGTTATGCTTTCCACCCATTAACATATGGTGTATCTTCTTTCTTTTGGAAGCGTATTCGTTATTAAAGGCCTAACTCAAGTTCTACTTCTTTCCCAATTATAAAATTTGTCAAATGAGGTTTAATTCTATTTTCTGTGCTATCCTTTGATTATAGTCTTTCTTGTACTTACGTTTGACTCATGCTTTGTCAGTGCTCTGCTTTTCTTGTCACTTAGCTAATTTATATAGATTTATTTCTGTTAGCCTTTCCCCTTCACAAGCCAATCCTACCATTCCATTAATCATTCCTGTCTTTCTTCTTTGAACTTAATCTAATTTATCTGAATTTCTTGACACTGAAGTTTTCAGTTAAATATTCTAGGAGGACTCATGTCAAAATCCAGTAGACTATTATCTATCTCCTTGTTTCAACTAAATTTAGTCATTATTATGCAGGTCTCATTCTTGTAACTTCTTATGCATTCTTTTATCTAGCCATAGATTAGTATTTAACCATTTATAAGTCTGTTCACTAGATGATGAACTAAAAAGGCAGAGTGTTTGTAGCCACAAAATAGATGTTTTGTTAATTTGTTAATTAAATGTTTACATTTCCTTGAAACTTTCTGTTATAATATTTCTTCCCATAGGAAAAAAAATGCTGACATTAAATTCTTCAAACACATAAGTATCAATATTAGAATGTTTGGACCATTACAATTGCCATATTAGGTTATACCTTTCTTTCATTTATCAACGTGTTGACTCAGTTCCTTGCATTATGATAATAGAGCTGGATCCTATAAACATTTCTCTGCTACAGGGCACAATGTTAGGGTTTGTCAGGAGGGGGTACTGGAGGAAAACTGCAAAACACAGAAGAGGAAAGGGTGCCCTTCCCAGGTTCCCATGGACTTTTCTTCTTGCTTCTGTGGCATGGCTACCAGCAAGGTATCAGAGACTCAGTCATAAACATTGGCATCCCAGCAGGGGGTTTCTTACGCATCACCTCCTGTTTTGATTTGGATCTGTAATATCCCTTGAAAAGCTCATGTTTTGAAAGCATGGTCACTAATGCAGCAAAGTTTTGAACTGGGGCTTTCAGGCAATGATTAGAGCTCATACCTCTTCAATGGATCAATCCATTTACTGATTAATCCATTGATAGCTAAATGAATTACTGAGAGGTGGGACCTTGTTGGAGAAAGTTGGACACAGGAGATGTGGCCTTGGACTATATCTGTCCCTGGCCCCTTGTTTGTGCATATACTCTCTCTCTCTCTCTGCTTCCCAACTACCACGATCTGGCTTTCATTTGCCATGTCCTTCTGCCATGATGTGTTTGCAGTGGAGTTGACTGACCATGGATTGAGATTGAGACTATGAGCCAAAATGAATATTTCCTCCTCCAAATTGTTCTTGTCTGGTATTTTGGTCATGGTGATGAAAAGCTAACACAAGTCCAATCTACCAACATCCCAACACACTTCTGTGCCATTCAGTAGGCTGCACCCATACCCTGTCTAATGAAATCTGAATCTCAGCCTTGGGGAGGTTGTCTCTTCAAGTTCCTTCCTTGGCTCCTCTCCCTCAGACATAGAGGTAGTAGTTGTTCCCTTTGTTTTCTACTCCAATATTCTTTTGCAATATCTTACTGATTTAAAGGACTTAATTATCTTTTACTAGCCCATATTTCTTAATATTAATTATTTTGCTGTTAAAATTACTGGTGTGATTTTTATCTTTATTTTCCTGACTGGACCCTGATGGACACAACTTGGTTTAGGCATTTTTGTGTTCTACATGTTTAAAATGATCATATATGACATGTAGTCAAAGGATATGAGTTTTCAAATTATAAGTAAATCCTTTTCATATCTTATGTATTTGATGCATTTGATATGATGATGATGATGATTTAACTTATTGGACTATAATGACTTTTCTAAAGTTTTCCTCCAAGGGTAAAAATATCAACTGCACAATTCTTCATGGTGGAGTTTAATTTGTGAAATATCTAAGATTTTAAAAGGTATGATATTAATAATAATAATTGATAATCAATGATAATAATGTCAATACTTACTAAAATGCTAACCACTTCTCAGCTACTGAGTGCTTTGCATTTATCAAATCTTTTAATTGTCTTAAAAAGTTCTCTGGGTAGGTGTTAAAATTAACTTGGTTTTCTAAATTAGAGAAAAAAGTCATCAATATGACTAATTCAAGTCCAGAGTATAAATGGATTGTCTATGAGTTACCAAATATTGGTGGAGAAAATACTTGGTGTTTTGTCCATTGCAAGCAAAATATAAACCATGAGTTTGACACAAAATCACAAAGCTAATGAAATCGTACTTGGCATTAAATATAGTGACTTTTTAAAAAGAGGTAATAATTCCAGTGGACTTTCACATTTGAGACATCATTAGAAATATTTAGTTTAATATGTATCAGTACAATTCTAGAAGGATTTGGAACAATTGGAATGCATACAGATAAAGAAAATTAGGATGGCAAAAAGCCTCAAAACAATGTCTATATTAAAATGGTTGAATTAAGTAAGGATGCTTGATTTTGAGAAGAAAGCCTTTGGGAAGGAAGGCAGAAAATTATTTAAATAGTTGAAAGGCTGTTTAGTGGAAGAGGAATTGAATTTATTTGTTGTGGCTACAGAAAGCAGACAAAATATTAAAGGAAAAATGTTATTGCTAAATAAAAACAAAGAAATAGAATATTGTGTTCCAAATACCTTGAGCTTTTAGTAATGTAGGAAAACAATAGAATCATAAAATGGAAAACACAATGACAAAACATTGCATGATCTAATGTAACACACAGACACATGCACTCCAAGAGAAGCCCAAGAATCATTTGTTAGGGATTTACAGAGAACAGAATTAATTGCATAGTTTCCAAGTCAAGTTTTATAAGTTTATTAAAATAAGTTAATTGTTAAAATTAACATTTATATATTTGCATGTAAGTTTAGGAAAAGTAAAGTGGAAGAAATGAGAAGAAAGGAAATTAAATTGGTCACCAAAATTTGGCTCCCTTTCCCTTAGTACCAGTTGTAGCCTCTTTGACTTTCTTCAATTAAGCTGGAGTAGGATCCAGGAAGAAATTAAATTGAGCTTTCATGTTATCTAGATAGAAATACAAATACTTCTTTCAGAATCTATGGGATACTGAAGACCTGATGTAAAAAAAAAAATTATAGCCTTAGATGCCCTCAGTTTTGAAGAAGAAAGATGAGAAGAAAACATCTCCATTCTGATCTCCTCATTAGAAAAAGAGCAACTTAATAAATAAAAAAAATAAAAAAAGTAATCCCAAAGAGGAAATTAGTATAAGGTTCAAGTATGGAAATCTATTAACACAATCTATAAAAATGAACGGTGATTATGATTAGTAGATGCTAGAGGCATTTAATAAAATTTAAGAGGCATTCCTGTAATATAATTTTTTAAACTTTTTTTTAGTTTTAGCTGGACACTATTTATTTATTTATTTGGTGCTGAGGATTGAACTCAATGCCTCACACATGCTAGACATGCGCTCTACCACTGAGCCACAACTTCAGCCCCTCCCTGTATATATTTAAAGTAAAATAGTAAGAAGAAAATTACTTAAATACAGTAGAATATGTGCCTAAGACAAGTGGGAAATATTATTTTTACATAAAATAGTCAAAGAATTTAACTTAAAATCAGGAGGATAGCTTTTATTGCCATTATTATTATAAAAATAGCTTGATGGTTTTAGCACATCTCTATATTCTGAACTTTATCATTCCACTGTGCACATGTACATGGTGTTTGGAATCACCTATTTTCCTAAAATATCTGACTTCTCATAATTGTTCTCTGTATTCTTTTTATTACAAACCCCTGTTGCATGGAACACATATTACCTACGATGAGTATTTCCTACAAGTATTATAGAAGCAAAAGTAGCATATTGAACACCCATTGATTTAATTTGCACTCTTCCTATTATGACTTTCTTCTATAAGCATAATTTATTGTTGTAACTATTATTTTTTCCCACTGGTTGATATGCCAATTCTTATTCCCAAATACACATTTGTAAAAGATTTCCTCCACTTTATATTATTTTATTCTCCCTCATATTACTATTTCTTTTGTATTTTCATCTTTATTTTACCAGCTGAACTTTAGAAATGTCAACTGTGCTGCCCCTCCAACACGATAATTTTTCCACTCATATTTATTTTCAACAAACCATTCACCCCTTTTATGACAGTCTTAGTTAAAGAGCATAGCTAAATGTACATGTGTAGGTGAGGTTCTTAGAATGCTAGTGTCAGAGGTAGACAAAACATGATGAGCAGCTATCTTCACAAAATTTTGTCTGGCTTTGGTACTGGCACAACTTTTATATTGATGTCTTTCTGTTTCCTTCACAAATGAAAAATGGTACAGGTGAACACAGAATTACTGTCTTAAAATCTTGAAAATGCCCTGTTATTGTCTTCACAGTCATATACATCACAGAGAAAACTGAGTAGGCCTCTATTTTTGGATGGGTGCCTATAGGTTTTATTTTATTTTATTTTTAATTTCAAATTTTAAAAACCTCATTGGAAAAAAACAATGAATGATATTTTACCTTTTGTTATGGACTCATTCTACAAAAATTTTGGAGAGGGAATAAATTATTTATAAGTTAAACATGATGGTTTTTTAATCCTTTTTTTTCCCTTTGTGCTCATTTCTGCCACTTTAATTTTTCTCTATTTTGCTTAGGGAAAAATTGTCAAAATCCCTATTTGTTATTATTTGGATATCAGGTATCCTCCAAAAGCTCACCTGTGAGACAATGCAGGAAGGTTCAGAGGAGAAATGATTGGATGGTGAGTCTTAACCCATCAGTGAATTCATCCCTGATGGGATTAACCAAGTGGTAACTAGAGGCAGGTGGGATGTGGCTGGACAAAGTGGTTAATTGGGGGCGTGGCTATGAGGTATATATTTTGTGTCTGGAGCTGGAGTCTCTCTCTCTCTCTGCTTCTTGACCACCATGATGTGAGCTGCTTCCCTCTGCCACACACTCCTCCATGATAGTCAGCCTCACCTTGAACCCTGAGAAATGGAGCTGACCTTCTGTGGAGTAAGACCTTTGACACTGTGAGCCCTCAAATAAACTCTTCCTCCATTACTGTTCTGATCAGATCCTTTAGTCACAGCAGCGGAAAGGCTGACTAAAACATTATTGATTAGATTTGTCTCTAATTATTTACTGAAGTCCTCCACCCCTGTCCATCAAATCTTCCATTAACTACTAGAAGTGAAGCATTATATTGATTCTGAGGTTTTGTTAACAATCAGTTTCTTATGACCTACCAATGTTTCTTAGAGGCAGTTTTTAGCCTTATGGGAACTAAGAAAACATACCTTTTGTGTAATGTTCTTCAGTTTCTAGAATTAAACCATGTTCAGGGGAATGTGTTCTCTTTGAGCCCTCAGAATACTGCTGTTTACTTGTACAAAAGAAATTTTTTTTTCATAAGCTTCCGTGTTTTTTTCCCCTTGTTAATTCTTTTCTGTCTTGCTTAAGTCAACATTTAGTGTTTATATTGTTATAACTATGCAAATATTATTCATAGCTGAGTAATATACTGTGCAATGATTAACTTTTCTTCTTGGACAAATTGTTGTTTACTTGGCCCTTATACTTGTCTAATTTTTTCATTCTTCCCAGAGCGCTCCATCGTTCTGCTACAACCCAGACCTCTCACAGGTCTGCCACAAAGCCACTGTCCTTGTACCCCTCCTCACCTTAGAACTTGCTTCTCTTTTGTGTTAGACACCCCACCGTACCCCACCTCCCTTTATTTTTTGTTCATTCAATGATTTTAGTGGAACAACTGTTTGTAGATTTATTAGAAAGGGTTTGTGAATAATTAGGTTTCCAAAAAAACTGTTGATTCTTATTATTTGTGGATTCTCTATTTGTGAATTTGCAAAATGATTTGTAATCCCCAAACCAATACTGGGAAAGTTCTCTCAATTATTCACACACGTGTAAAAGAGAGTTATACAAATTTGAAGTCATCTGATGTGCACGTTCCTAGCAGAAGTTGAAAAAGGTGGCAGTCTGCCACCTCATTTTTTGTTCTCACACTATATACAACCATCTGTTTTGTGATCTACTTAAAGCCATGATTTTTGTTTTCCTTTTTGTGCTTGTGTTTATTGATTTGACTTTTGAGACGGCCCCCAGCACAGTGTGGAAGGGCTGTCTAGTGTTTCTAAGTGCAAGAGGATCGTGAGGTGCCTTAAGAAAAGACACGTTAGATCAGCTTTGTCCAGATGTGAACTATACTGCTGTTGACAAAGAATCCAATGTTAGTGAGTCAACAGTACATATCAAGTAAGGAGTCTTCAATTAGAAACATACATAAGCATGGTTATTTATTGAATGGCTGGCAAAACTGTGACCAGAGGCTCCCAGAAACCTAATTATTTACTCTAGGAACAATGGGCTCCATGCTTGATTATTTAGAGTTTGACTGACTTTACAGAATATAACTAGTTATAAAAACAATAGTCTACTGTTATCTTTTTCTGTCTTTGTGATTTGATTGATAATGTGTTTGACTTGATTGCTAGCCTAAATATTTGGGCTAAAAATAATTTTCCTTCAGAATTTTGAAGGCATTATTCTTTTATCTGCATGATTCTAATCTTGAGAAATTCTGATGTCATTCTGCTTCCAAGTGTTTTTTAAAAAATATTTTTATTGGATCTTTTAATACATGACAGTAGAATCCATTTGACATAATTATAAAAGCATGGAATCTTTCTTGTTCTTCAGTCCTCAGTACTTCTTCTTCCTCTCCCCTATCTTCACCCCCTGATCCCTTTCCTCTACTCTACTGATCTTTCTGCCATTTACCCATCATCATTTTAAAAAATAGATTTCTTGTGGATGTACATGATGGTGAGATTCACTTAGGTATTTTCATATACGTACACAGGAAAGTTATATCAGTTATGTCAGAGTCATTCCACTGTCTTTCCTTTACCCATCCCCTTTGTCTACTACACTAAACTTCTATTCTTCTTTTTATCCCCCCTTATTATGAATTAGCTTCCACATATCAGAGAAAACATTCAAACTTTGGTTTTTGAGAATTGGCTTATTTCATTTAGCACGATAGTCTTCAGATACATCCATTTACCAGCAAATGTCATAAAGTCGTCTTTTTTATAGTTGAGTAGTACTCCATTGTGAATATATACTACATTTTCTTTATCCATTCATCTGTTGAAGGACACCTAAATTGGTTCCATAGCTTAGATATTGGGAATTGAGCTCCTATAAATATTGATGTGGCTGTATCACTATTGTATGCTGCTTTTAAATCCTTTGGATATATACCAAGGAGTGGGATAATTGGGTCAAATGGTGGTTCCAGTATAAGTGGCTTTTATTTTGCTATTTGCACATTTATGGTCTTCTTAGCTATAGTCTTCCCAAGTTTGGGTCATCTTTCATTTACTGTGCTGACTGCTTTTTTATTTGAAAGCTCATCAGTTTGAGAACATATTTCTACAGCATTTGAGAATGTTTTCCTCATTGGCTAGATATTGAACTTCTGAGATGAGGTTCTCATTATTTTAAAATCTTTAATATTTGATATCTATTTGATCTTTTAAGTTCATACCCAAATTTTTATAGAATTTTCTATTTCAGCTAAAATGCTTTTAATTTCCAGGAAGTTTTTTCTTATCCTCCATATGTACTTTTACATAACATTTTACAAATAAAGCTACAATATATTTTCCTCTATTTAAGGATATTAATTATAAGCTTTATTTTTAGTTTTTTTGTTTGTTTAGTTCCATTTAGTTTTATGCTTACTATATTTTCTGTATTTGTTTGGAATTCTCTTTGTGTGGATTTTCTCTTGGGCTTCTCTTTCTTTGAATATCTTCTCAAATGTCTGGTGATTCTTTACTAGTTGGTCAGATCTCAAAGCAGTGTGCCAAAACTTGGCTGGAAGCTGTGTGTGTGTGTGTGTGTGTGTGTGTGTGTATGCTTGTGTATGCTTGTGCACATATGCATATTTGCAGAGCTTTTTGCCTGGTGGTGGGGTTCATTGCAGCACGATGGGATGGGGTCCTAGGGATTTACTGGAAATGTCAACTGCCATCTGTACGTCATTTGGGTGGTAATTTTTCTCAGTCTCATCCTGGTGTAATATTGAAAAATAATGAAGTTTCTGTGTTATCCTAATATTTTATAGGTGGTTAAGGTAGAGGTAGAGTGTTTAATCTTCTGTGAAGCACAAGGACCAAGGACCAGTTGGAGTGTTAGGAATTTTCATGTGATAAATGGCACCCAGCAAACATGTCACATGTATTCATTTCCCATCTGCTGGTGAGAGTTGTTGCACAGCAAAGGGAACACATTTTTTTTTTAAATGAAGAAATAAAAGCAGCATCAGCAACAAGAAGGAGAAAGAGGGATGGAAAGAAGAACAGGGCCTCCCCTGTTCTTAAAAGAAGGGAGAACTGGAAGACAGGAAGAGGAGGAGAGGAAGGAGTAGAGAAAAGAAAGGGGGTGAGAAGAGAAGGGATGGGAGTCGGAGCAGGAGGAGAGAGGGGTAGGAAAAGTGGAAAGGGGAGGTTAAAAGAGGGAAAGGGGGAGGGAGTTGAATAAAGGTGACATGTGGTCTGTGCTTTTGCATTTTCCTTAAGGTAACAACTGTTGAATTTTCTGTCTTGTTTCATCCAGTGTGTCTTGTAAGAAACCCTTTCGTTCAGCCAGATAGTGCTACTGGCTATCTCCATAGTGCAAATAGAACCTGCCTAGCTTTACATCCCATCATGTATTAATAGTCCACAACTTTTTATTACCTCAAGAATTATAAAGTCATGCAGTGTGGGACAGATATCTATTTATTTTTATTTTTTCTTGTCCATTAGTTAGAGTTCCTAACCAATTCCTTATACTACAGATACAAGCTTCTTCCTTTTATCCTCTTAATTTGATTATAACCTCCTTGAAGGGAAAGACTTAGTCTTGTGCAAAGCTACCCAACTTATTGTGATAAAGGACCAGGTGTTTCATTTAAAAATTTTACCATCCATCAGAGTCTGAGACTTTTGTATGAAATCATATACCTTGATGTCACAGCACTGTCAACATGCTGTAAAAGTTTTCAAATGTTTGTTCTTTGGTAGTGTTTACCTATCAGGTGTGAGACTCTGGGTTCAATCCTAGCACTACAGAAAAAAAAATTACTCTTGCTTTATTTATCTAGTCATGAACTGGTATAAAATGATTCACTGATCAGCACTGTTTACTGAATCCATTATGAGAAGTACCAGAATCTGGTCCACTTTTTAATTTTGCTTTGCGTCTACCAATATGACTTTGGGCATTTTTACAATATGACTTTTGCACCGAATACCTCCTTTCTAAATATAACTGAATTGATATTCATTCCTGGGAATGAAGTGTCAATTAGAATTGTTAGAGTCTGTAAACAAGTCAAAATAACACCTGGCATTTTGCCAGGGGAATGTTAGAGTTCGTAAACAAGTCTGGATGGTGCCTGGCAAAATGCCAGAGGGAGTGGTTTGAGAAGTAACAAAAGCAAGCCATTAAGTGTGGAGATTCATTATTGGTTGACTGCTGTATCTAGTTTATGCTAATTAGATAAGCTGTGTGGAATGTATAAATACTGCTCCTGTCCTGCAAAAAACGGCTCCCACTCCTGCTGTATCAACGTACACAAGTTATTCGTCACCCCCGGTTATTTTGCTGCAGCCAGCCGGGCTGCGGCAAGAATAAAATGGCATTGTAATATCCACTTCTTGTTTTTAACCCCCGGTTTGTACTTCACAAGTCTCAATGTTAAGCATTGAACAGTGTTTCTCAAAATAAAGTAAACTGAAGAATATGAAGAACCTCTTAGATATATTTAAGTATATCTTACTTAATACCACTCTTCATCTGACATTGTCAAAAATAAACGTCTAATACTGAATTCTGCAGCAATAACCATTTAGTGTTGTGATCTTTACAATATGGAAAGAAAGCTCAATATTTAATAGGAAACTGTCCCTGTCTCATGGGCTAGTAGAGAATAGCAGCTGACATTGTTACCACATCATACTTTTCATACACACAGTGCCTGTCAAATAATGAATGGAGGTACTTAATGAAACTGGACAGCTGTTCATTGCACAAAGGCCATCAATACTATCAATCCTTTCTCTAGAGCTTCAAAGTCAAAGCTGGCAACTTAAGAAATCTATGAGTGAATGCTTTGATTTATTGGGCATCTTCTTAATCTGTGACTTGCTGGTCTTACATGGGAATTTGAAGTACTTAGCCTGCTACAGGCCTACCGAGATTAATGAGGATAATCAAAGGACCATGATTTACAGAACATATCTTTAAAATAGCTTCTCTGGGGAGCCTCACTTTTTACAAGGCTTTCAAGATTTTTAAGATCCAATTGGGTTATAGCATACACTTCGTTGAAATACTGCCTGCATGATATGATAATTTAGCCAATATCTGAAGAAATGTCCCATCAAGTGTTTCATCTTTTACATGCTTTTCATTGAAGCTAAAGGGAAACTGTAGTCAAGGTTTGCTTACCACTGCAATGAAATAACTTTCATTTTGAAGTTGAATGTGGCCTGTAGTGTATCTTGAATGTGATCTAGTAAAAATTGCACCAAAGAAGTAATGAGGTTTCTAAAAATAAGAAACATTTGGGGGTTAACTCTTCATTTTAATGTCTACTTTGGTTAGCACGTGACAAGATATAGCTGTTCAATACTTTGAGCTTTAAAAGAAAAATGTTCTAAAAAGCTCTTAAAGAATAAGTAATGCCTGACTTTTGCTAATATTTGGCAGTTACTGATTATACTGTGGTAACTGATTTGTTCTGTAGAGTTAAGCAGAAAATCCTTTTGAATCAAAAAGTATTTCTATGCTTTGAAAATGGCATTAAAAGCATTGAAAAGGTCATATTTTGAGACTGATGAAATAAAGATCAGTCATTCTTATCGAGGTGATCAGAATGTGATTGAGAAGTAAGCCTTTAAAACTTGCCTAGCACTTTTATAATGCAAGTCTGAGATTCACAGTGTCTCTAAAAAGTAATAAATAACTTTTAATGTATGTGATTATTTTCCTGTATAATTAAAGCTATTATTTAGACATCCATAATGATTCAAATGAACCTGAAACTCAGAAGGGAGCATAGTGTTAGTATTAGAAATTAGCAGCTCTTTCAGCAAAGGCCTCAGACTGGCTTCATTCCCAAATGGCTGTAAATGTTTTGGGTGTCTTCATGGAGATATTATCATATCTCTGCATCTCAGCTTTCCTGTATTAAAAGAGTGATGATATCACTTTTATCCATATGAGAATCAGTAAAGATTCATTGACTAACACAGAATAAAGGATAATCAATTTTGAACTCTCTTAAGATGAGTGTTATTTACACTCTTGAGAAATTACTTAGATAATCAAGTATGATTCAATTAGATATTCAGCTTTAAGTATATTTTATGTTATTAAAAAAGGAAAGAATTTATTCTCTTTAAGAGAGCTTACATAGTTTTCTTTCCTTTGAGGTGGGTCAAAGGTGGTCAAATCAATGAAATCAAAGCACTTTTTATTTTGTGTTTTCGTTTCTAGTGAGGTATTTTTATTGATTTTTAAAAGAAAAATAAATGACAGCAGAATGCATTACAATTCTTATTACACATATACAGCACAATTTTTCATATCTGGTTGTATATAAAGTATGTTGACACCAATTCGTGTCTTCATACATGTACTCTGGATAATGATGTCTATCACATTCCACCATCATTGCTAACTCCCCCTCCCATTTCCTCCCACCCCTCTGCCCTATCTAGAGTTCCTCTATTCCTCCCATTCTCCCCCTCCCTACCCCGCTATGAATCAGCCTCTTATATCAAAGAAAACATTTGGCGTTTGTTTTTTGGGATTGGCTAACTTCACTTAGCATTATCTTCTCCAACACCATCCATTTACCTGCAAATGCCATGATTTTATTCTCTTTTATTGCTGAGTAAAATTCCATTGTATGTATGTATGTGTGTGTATATATATATATATATATATATATATATATGCCATATATTTTTTTATCCATTCATCTACTGAAGGACATCATTTTTTTTTGAGAGAGAGAGAGAGAGAGAGAGAGAATTTTTTTTAATATTTATTTTTTAGTTTTTGGCGGACACAACATCTTTGTTTGTATGTGGTGCTGAGGATCGAACCCGGGCCGCATGTATGCCAGGCGAGCGCGCTACCACTTGAACCACATCCCCAGCCCCTAAATTGTTTTATTCATATAGACACTCAATAAATATCTCCTCTTTCATCAGTCAGACTATGTGATTACTTTTTCCAATCTAGCCTGATAGTTTAAAAACTTCATGACTATAGTTGGGGGTATAGCTCAGTGAAATAATACTTTCCTAGCATGGGTAATGCCCTGATTCCATCCCCAGTACTTAAACAAACAAAAACGCTCATCATCTATGAAAAAAGTGCTGGTAGCAATGTGGAAACAATAGTATTTGAGTAAGTTAATACACCTCTTAAAGTTTTGGTGGATTTAAATTTGATTCCTAACTCCACTTAAGATTAGCTCCACTCATGAGTGAGAACTTATGCATGTCAAATATGTTTCTTTATTTATTATGTATGGTTATATGATGTCTGTAAAACAAATTGTTTCAGAAATGTGTGATATAAAGTGTTCATAAGCCTTCCACAGACTTTAAAGGGATTGTAAGACTTGTCCTTTTAGACCCATTTAGCGGTGAGGATTGAGTTTGTTCTACAAACAAGAGTTTAGAGGATACAAACATTAGCCAATATTATTTAATTTTGCAATTTTAATAACATTTTATTTTAAATAGACTCATAGCCTATAGAACATCATATTTGGGGGTAGAATGGATTTAATGATTGAGTAGGTTCTCTCTCTGTCTCTTTCTGTCTCTGCCTCTCTCTTTTCATCTCCCTCTCTCTAATAACATAATGACATTATGATCAAAGATCTCATCCAAATTTTTGGGAGGAAGAGGTTGCCTATGATATATAACAATGCCAATTTTCAATGTAAAACTAATATGAATTGTGACATTTGGGTTAATGTGACACTTTATTATATGAACAAATTAGATAGTGGTGGAAGTGCTGATAACACTCTTTTGAAATATCATCAGCTATAAAGTACTGCACCACTGCTTTCTTTATAAAAAGAGCTTAAATAAATCTATTTAATGATCCTATGCATTTTCTTCCCTCCATGTAACACTATATTCCTGCCTGCTATAATCTGCAATTATTTCCTTTTCCCTGAGGAGAACATTTCACTGAAGAAAGAAAAGCCATTTCAGTCACAATCAGACGCTCTATTCCTGAGACATATTTTATTTGTAAGGACTGAGGATGACTCTTTTTGATGACTAGACTATTTTATTATTGAAGAGTAATGATTTCGTGCTTCTTAAAATGTGTCCTGGAGCCCATGCATTCAAGACATCACCATCAAAATATGCACATACATGATTGATTACCCAATTTATTGGTGATATTGTATGTGCCATCATGGTGCAGTTTAAATGATTTTGACAAGTACAGAAGAGTGTCATTGACAGGTGCAGAAATAAATGATGGGTTTAAGCTATCAAATGTTTTTACAGCATTTCACTGAGTGGCAGGTTGATAAATTAAAATTACAGTTGTAGCATCGGGCCTGAAAACACAACTGCTTTAGATTACAAAAATAGTGCTGTGGAAACTTTGTATACTCTCCAGAGAAGTAGCCTGAAGGGCCCTGGAAAAAAAAAATGAAGCAAGTGCCGTTGCTGAAGAAATCATTAATTTTGTGGTGGCACTGTCTGAGTCTAAAACAACGACGACAACAAGAAAAAATAGATTTTTAGAAGAGGAAAATTGGCTTTATTTCCTTATTCCCTTTTCCCCCTGGAGCTGTATAGAAAATTGAAACCACACCATCAAAAGACAGGCATTGGATTGGCTATTAGTGATTCCAGGATGTCTGATGGTCATATTTAAAGCTAAGGGACCATTTCTCATCAACATTTTCATGGTTTCTACACTGTTCCTGGACTTTGGCTTTGTCATCTGTTGCCATTATCCCACCCAGCCCAATTGACAAACCTCAAAGAAATCACCCAATCAACTTACTAATTCTGATATTCTTAAAGAAAAGGATTTCACCTGACATTTTCTTCCATTCTTATTTGATTCTCTTCAATGTTGTTTTTTTGAAGTCACGCTTCAACTATAGTGTAGCTTTCTAAGTGGCTATACTATGGCCTCATTTTGGATGATATCCCACTTCAGTTAAAAACAAAATAAAAGGGGCAATAGACATGAACCAATGACTCTACTTTATCCATAAGATGGCAGCTAACTCAGTGTATTAGTATAATTTCTGAATTCATACCCTATCTTAACTTGCCTATCTTGCCTCTCGTGTCTCTTAATGAACTTCTCAAGCTTGCTAGATGGGAATCTTTGATTTGCTTAGTGTGATATCTTCTCTCCACTGTTTCTCACCTACTGCATTCTCCCAGGAATGCCAGTCTTAATACCTCTCAAATGAATTCTTGCATCTCTTAGGATAAACACAAGTCCTACTTAAAATTTTTCCTGACCATCTCATCAATTTCTTTAACTTCTCAATTCCTGAATTAAGACAACTCCTTAATTCCTGCAAATAATTTGACAGTATTCAAATAATTTCGCTTTTACTTTTTAATGTTCTGCTACCCAACCATTCATAGATCAGCATTGCTTTTCTTTTCCCATGATTCTATTATTAAAGTTTTTAATATCATACTCCTGATAATCATTGCATAGAATATTAGCTGCGATTGCTATTAATTTTCTGTTTACTCATTGTTAAACAGACACTGTCCTGAGCACTTTGAGCATTGTTTTATTCATAACAACCAGGAATTAGATGCCCCTTTATGTGAGAAAATAGACCATCAGATGAATTAAACTGCCCATGCCACCTATTAAAAAAATGTTAGAATATCATTCAAATCAAGGAAATCAAATCACAGAGTTTGGACTCTTAAAGCAGGTGGCTAATAGTATAATATATGGTATATGTTACTAAATGTAAGGTTTCCTATGGGTAAAAAACATGGGTAAAAATAAAATATGAATCTTTAACCTAATTAGAATGCTAAGGTTAGCAGGGCACAGTGACACATGCCTGTAATCCCAGTAGCTCAGGAGGCTGACACAGGAGGATCGCAAGTTCGAAACCAGCTTCAGAAAAAAGAGAGGTGCTAAACAACTCAATGAGATCCTTTCTCTAAATAAAATACAAAAAGTATGGCTGGGGATGTGGCTCAGTTCAGTCCCCATTGCCCCATAAGGTTAACAAAGTTTTCATAATAGCAGGAGTATATTGGCAATACAAGTTCAAGACTGGGAACAAAGGGGGGAAACATCATTCAAAGAAAATTATTTAATAAAACATAGTTGTTAGCAATTAAATGATTAATTTGGAGCTTTGCCACCCGACAGTGCTTACTCCCTGTTTAGACTTAGCAGAATAGATTTCATCCATCTCAAGAACATTTGAAATCCAGGTCTAACTGGCATGTGATCAGCTCACTCACAGAGCCAGTGTCATAAAAGAGATTATTGTATTAATTCTAGTATTTTTGTCTTTGATGTACTCTTACAGATCTCCTAAGCAAACCTGGGAAATAATATATTCTGAGATATATCAATATGATTTTTAGTTTGTTCTACATTATTTAAATTATTCTGATACAGTTAAAAAAAAGTCTGAAAAAATTTTACCCTTGTGCTAGTCACTCTCATAATAAATTTACTCTTGAAAAACTCATTAACTGGAAGACTGGTATAATTCAGATTTCAATGCCAAACTACAATGAATTCTACATTGAAAGTCTTTTTTTAAAGAAAAAAGTTATCTTTTTAACCTGCTGAAGAGGTGAGAAGAGATAATTCATGCAGGAATTTTCCTTTGGTCCCTTCAGTGTATTTAACAAGTGGCTCAGTGTTTGCGAAGTGTCAACAGTCACAGTGCTTGTACTTGAAGAGAACTCCTGCATTGTCTTGTCAAGTCCTTCTACAATGTGAATCCCAGACTTCAAATGAACAGGATTTTCTCACATCTGTATTTCTCATTACAAAGCTGTAAAAAGCTTTTTAAAAGCAAGACTGGTTTTAAATTAAGATTTATATCTTAGAATCTTAATTGAGATGATCACTCTGTTCTTACTTACTTTTCTATATGCAAAGTTGATGCCTGTTTTCTTCTAGCTTATTTCCAAAATCAGAATCTGATGCTTCCTAAAAGGAAGTCTTTGTAAGCAAAAAGTTTTATTAATTGCTCTAAATTGCTACCAGGATAATTAGAATATTAGCCATTTAGTACTTGTTTAGCCCCCAAGCTTAAACACCACACTAAAATAAATGTTGCTCAACTTATTTTGTTAATCTTGAGTGAGTGACTTGGGCAAGAAGTTTAATATTTAAGTTTATTTTATTTATGATATCAACATACTTAATATGATATATTCATAATGAATTTATAAAACCTTTCAAATATAAAAGAACAAATTTATACATAATATTTAAAAATGATTTTCATTAATACTTAACAGACATTTATTAAATATTTAATATTTAAATTATATTTAAAGTTCTTTAAGATTTATAATATAATCCCAGCCTTAGGTCTTGGACACATCAAAATGAGATTTTATGCACCTTAGCCCAAGCAGTTTGGAGATGTCCATGACACCATCTGAGTTCTTTGCATCTGTCCTGGTCTCTGATGGGTGAATTCAAAGGCAGTCCTAGATCAGTGCTATCAACTCCACCATATGCATTTCAAAGCAGAAAGGGATTGTGAGAAGTTACCATTCAGAGTTATTAAGAGATTCCAGAGAGCTAAGTGTACATGAGGACTTGTGCATGGGAAGCATGTATGTATGCTCACTTTCACTGCATCATTGTCCTGGGAACAAAGTCAGACGCTGGGATGAGCCTTCCTGCCTCATTCTAGGCACATTATGGGAAAACTACATTACATGAGGCAAGGAGAGACTATAGTTTCTTTTTTCCTAATGATATTATTTTATTAATAATTTCTTCTTGCATATGAAGGAAAACTTTTCTTATTTCAATGTATAGTCGTTGTTCTAAGATCTGAAAATATATAGTTCTAAGATCTGACATTTCACCTAACTTCTTTTTACAAATCCCTTGATCTTGTTCAGTAAGCAAACATTTTCTTTGATATTTTTTACCTACTGGTATATTCAGATTTATTTTATGTTGTGAAATTTAAAATTTTTATTCCAAAATTAGTGTTGCACATTTATCAGAAAAAAAAATTTGGTTCCTTTAAGAATAAATACACATTTAAAAGTATCAGTATGTCTATACAACAAATTTAAGTGATAATTATTAGTGTTTATTATTAAAACCTGAAACAATATCTGTAATAATCTTGTTCATAGCTTATTCTATCATAATTTCTATTTTTCCCTCTATTATAAATACTTCTGTTGGTGTTCACATGTAACTCAAAGCCCTATCTATAAGAATAGAGCTTTATCATCCACACTATTTCAGAGATCTCTGATATTTTAATAGAATTATACATATACCTTTTAGAACTGTAATAATAGCTAACATTTATGAGCAATACCTATGTGACAAGTACAGTGCTAAATGTTTCATCAAAATTATCTTATTTAATCTCCATTTTACAAATAAGGATCTTAAGCTTGGGGGTTTGAGTAATTGCCTAAATTAATGCAGTTAGCTTGTAAGTGTCAGATTATGAGGGTAAAAGCCACTTTTCAGAAATACATATTAACAAACATTTTAGACACTTGGCAGGTGATGGGCTGAAGTATGCAATATTTGGCAGTGATTTGTTCATTAATATAATGCATACACTTTTATTGATTATAGGATTAAAATTAATGCAAGGTGTACAGGGGACGAACTCAATATCACATACTGATACCATAAACTGTAGACCATGCACTTATTCCCTTTCACATGTGACTATAAATTTGAAGTCATAAATCTGAATTGTAGTTGTTACAATAGACTTCCTGATGCCTGGTGGGTTTATATGTGTCTATTATGTTCATTTTCACCACATTTTCTTGTTGAACAGGCAGGGGAGAGATTCATACATACTTTCTGACAAATAAAGTTTTTAAAATAATTTTTTTTGGGATCAGCAAATTTGGTTATAAGTTACAATATTTGGTCAGCAGAACCACTTGAGTTGCATGCTTTACCCCAGTTTACTTTTAAAATGTAGAAAAAGAGCATCAATATTTAATTAGTGTCATTCCAGTATTCTTACTTTAAGTATTTGTCAAGTTATACTTCATGGTTGTTTTCTAAAGTTTTCCTCAGGACTCTAATGCTGAGTGTTCATCTCCTGATAAGTTGTAAACAAAGATTACTTAGGGTCTGTCCTTGTTCAATAGAGGCATGTAATAAAAAATGGATTCCATCTTAGAGTAGTCATGAGAATAGGAGAGGTGGCAGAGAAGCTGTATTAAGTGAGGCATGAAGGGAAGTTATTTCAGCCCTCTTGACTCAATGGAGACACATATGCATTCAAAATAAAAGATTTCTTCAGGTTTAGAGATTTTTAACAATAGGAGCTGATGATCGATGTAGCAGAGTAGTATGCTTTAACGATTTTTTGTATCAAACCAACTTGACCTTTCATTTTTCATGAAATCCTGCAGGAAAATGCACATACACCATTTTTCCCCTTCCACCTTTCCTAACAATTATTTTGATTTCCATGATTTGAATGACTTTCTGAAATGCTTTTATGAGGAGTAGGAGGGAATTGGGAACCATTTTTTTCAACGTGTGATAGAAATACTCCAGGACTGTGAGAAAAGTAATAAAAGAAAATTGATCTGATCATTAAAATATCTAGCTCCATCTCATCTTTCTGGTCACTAAGACAAAAGTATAGTAGCTGCCTATATGTAACTTTTTTTTCCCTATCAAATATAGCATGATTTCATTTTTATTGGAGATCATATCTTTCAACGCTTTTTGATACAAAAACCAACTGTAATCAGAGTATGCAATTTCCCTTCATAAGAAATTTGAATACATGTCTAATAATTATTTGATAGAACAGATAAAAACAATAAGCTTATTCTTAATTAGTTCTAAATGCCCCAAAACAGCACATGTACATCCTTGTCAACAAAATATTGACATAGGACATGCACTGTGACTCAGAACAACGCCCATCAGAAGAGGCAAGCACTTGTCTTACCCAAATCTGCCTCAGGGTTCTTCAGCTTCTTGTTCAGAGAAGCAAAGAGTGTGAGTCAATTGGAGAAATAAAGTTAAATGACAGAAAAGGAGAAAAGATATAGGTTTTGAAGAAAGCTTTGGAGGAGAGCGATGAAACACTAAGTAGCATAGACTAAAAAGAAATAGTATACAAATGGGTAAACAGATTGGGAAGAGTGCAGCTGTGGTTTAGGGGAATTTTAAAAACCCAATCTGTGCATCTTTCCATAATGAGAATACGGAAATTCACTTATTTATTTAGCTTTTACAAAAGATGTAGCATTTCACATGCATCCAGTAGCTGAATTTCTGAAGTCACAAAACAGCTGAGGAGCGTTTTAGTTAAGTCTGTATAAAACAAACAGAGCAATGTGGCATGCAATGATATGTTATGGTTTTGAATATGGGGCTAAACGACTGCAAATATCATCTCAGAAGATCTTGTTAATTTGAATTAAATAATTAATATTTAAAATATTTAGACATACTCACCCAACAGACAGGAAAGGCTCCTTTGATTCAAGTCTATGAAAAAATATATGAAAACATTTATTTTAATATAACAATTTGCTGTACACTCAAAATTGCTTTTACATGAATCTGACTCATTGGATGGAAATACATGGCTTAGCAGTAGAAAATGCTGTAAATAATATATTAAAATTTAATCTGAACTAATTCAAATTATGGCTGGATAATACATAGGCGAAGTAAAATGAGAGAGCCTTGGAATGGGTGACATTTAAATAATATATTAAAATGAAAATAGTGTTAGTCTAATTCCAGTGTGTACTCTCTGTATCTTATTTTCTTTATTCGTGATAATTTGTGGAACTTTCAATATAACTATTTGAAGTTGTAAAAGCGAAAAAATCTATAATGTTTTCAGCTACACATTGGCTGAATAATTGATTTTGAGGGTAAATACTCTATGATGAAGAGAGAAGCAGCATGTCATATGTGGTCATTTAGTGGCAGTAGCTTTCTTGGGGTGGGGGATGTGGTAGTGTTGGGTCATAGATTAGGGTTCTTCTTCCTAAGAACTGGGTATTCTCGCTACCTCATAACATATCAAAAGTGAAGTCTAATCCTGAAGGTTCTGGATAGTTGTGACATCTTGAGAAAGCTACTTAAAAAAAAACACTACAGATTATTTTTCCTCATCATAAAATGGGCCAGAATTGCTTCCAGCTAATAACTGGTATTTTTTAAAAAGAGAAATAAGACTTGAGAAGATCCATTTGTACATATTTTCAAATTAATAAGTAAGGAGACCACTTAGTTGGCATATATTGGTCATGTTATTTTCATTGTGGGTTTCTTAATGTACAATTGTGGTTAAATGTAGACAAATACTGAAGACATTTTAAATACATGCTGGTTTCAGGTTTTAAAATATTTAAAAATATATGAATGGTTATACGGAAATGTCAAGAAATTTAGTTCTGTAGCATTACTGCATATCAACTATTTTACATAGTAAAATGGACAATTAAAGTGACTGTCTTAGAATTAGTTTAAATCACTATTTTGTTTTTACTTCATTCTGTATTTGGAAAAATATAGCTTATTAGAATTATGCCTTGGTGCACGATGGGAAGAGGTGGCATGAGTTTCTTCTGCATGCCATCTTGCTTTGGGTGAACAATCATAGCAGCAGGGGAACTTTTATAGGGAGCCAGTACCCTAGCAATCCCCCTGCAGAGCTGCAGGTGGGGGAGAAGATAAAAACAACAGTTGGTGCAAACAGTTTAGAGGCGCATATTTATGTAACCTTTTCCTTTTGTAGACTCCAATGTTATTGACATCTCTACCTTCATGTAAATGAATTCCCATAATATGTTATTTTTCTTATTTGTATTATAGATAAGCCAAAAGCAGTAGGGAGAAAAAGTTGAAGATAAGTAATAAAATATTTGGCTGCACTTGCTTTACAAAACATGGCAAGTGCCAAGTGATCTAAGGAAAATGACATGACAGAAATTAAAGGGATTCTATATAAGGACTAAGAAGACTGTTTACTTATTTGAACTATCACGATAATATCACTTCTCCCTCATTTTGGTCTTATAACCCTTGAACAGAAGATAACATGTGAACACTAATGGAATTCCTTTTCTCTGGACTTGTCAATCATTTCAGCCTATCATTTTTCAGATTTAGGGTGTGTGTGTGATTGGCTTGTGTGAAATGATACCGTCGAGCCACCCACACCATATATTTAAGAACTATATTATACAAATTCCTTTTGGGTATCATAAACAACTGGAATAAAAGCAAGGCCCACTACATTTTGTCTTTGCTCTGAAATTGTCCAAACGTTGTGTTCAGAGAGTATTTGAAATAGTAATTATTGATGAACTTTTCTTTTTTTCTGAAGGACTCAGACATGTTGCTGTGGATGGGAACATAGAGGGACACATGTCCCACTGATCCCAGTGATTCCTATGGCTAGTTTAGCTAGCTAATTAGCAGCTCCTTCTCTACTGTTTCACTTACCACTTTGATTGTCTCCTTCCAAATGTTTAATATCATCAGAAGAGAACACAGTTTTCAAAATAATGTTGGATTGAGAGTTTTGATTAATTCTGTCTGTAAACGAGGGATTTGCAAACTTTGACCTACTGATCAAATCCTATATACCATCTTCTTTTACACAAATCACAAATTAAGAATGGTTTTTACATTTTTAAAAGAGGTTGGAAAATATCAAAGGAATGATATTTTGTGACATGTGAGAGTTATATGAGATTCAAATCTTAGTATCCCCAGTAAAGCTCATTGGACTCATTGTAATGCAGCCATTCCATTTCATATAAATATTGTTTAAGGATTCTTTTGTGCTACAGAAGTAAGTTGAGGAGTTAGTTGTGACCAAGACTTTATGTTCACAATCCTAAATATTTGTTATATGTCTTTTACAGAAAAAGTGTGCTAACGCATGTCATATAATTATCTTATTGGAAGGAAATGGAAATAACTTCTTAAATTGAGGCAATTCTTATTTTTAATGCCTATCAAGATTTCTCCCAGATTTAGCAATTCAGAATAATTTGAATTTCTTTCTACACCAACATTTCAGCCTCTGAACCTACTGACAGCTAAAATGCTATTGTAATGACACCACCTTTCTTGACAATTTCCACAACCACAGGAAAATGCCCACACATTTTCGTGCTTCACAAATGTGCCCACACCTTTTTTGCCACATTGTTCTTTTTCTTACTCAATGCTTTATTATAGAGAAATCATCTATTTATTTTGCAGACACATCTAGTTTAACTTTGCATTGGTGCTTTTGAATGTTCTATTTCCATTCCAGAATACTGATTTCCTTTTCTTCCCTTTGCACAATCTAGTTATCTTCCAAGTTTCTCCTTTTAACTCCCTCTAACAGCTTCATCTTTAGGGACAATTCCATCTGAGCTTCTAATACTTCCCTCCATCATTATGATATATTTTCAGGACAATAGTTTTGGATTGAGAAGTGAATTTAGAGTCTGAGTAAGACTGGTAAAAATATATTTTTTGAATTCATTTATTTGTTATAATCAGTTATACATGACAGCAGAATACTCTTTGATTCATTGTATACAAATGGAGCACAAGTTTTTGACTTCTCTGGTTGTACCCAAAGAAGGGTCACAACTATTCGTGCAATCATACATGTACCTAGGGTAATGATGTCTGTCTCATTCCACCATCTTTCCTATCCCCAGACTGGTAAAAATATTAAACCTTTATCTCTGCTTAGATAAGAGACTCCCAATAGTTTTGTGTTAAGCCTGCAATAGGTCCAGTCTGGAGATGCTCCATAAACTGAGCAGAAATAAGGGATAATTGCTCATTAGTCACTCTAAGCCACAGAATATAAGTCCTAGGTACGAATCCCAAGCATATTCCATGCTCACCTGCAGAGCTGGAAACCTTGGAAGGGAACCACCATCCAGCAACTACCATATGTCTCATCTTCAACATGAAGATACTGCAGAACACGTGACAACTGACCCAGGTTGGGTGAGGATTTGCTTTGTAACTGGTTGCTTAGTCATGATTCATTGCATTGAGTCAAGTTCCTTAGCTTTGATATGTTTCAGAGAACTTGACCACTCTCATCTTCCTCAAGTATATAGCAAACATCCTAACCAACTCAAGGGGTTACTGTGAAGAATAAGGAGTTATGTATTTAGAGTATCTAGCACAGTTCCTGGAACAGAATAAACCCCTATGGTCATTTGCCAAAGACAAATTCTTAATTTTAAATGCAGAAACTGTCTGAATGTATGAAAAGCTCATTTCAGTAATTTTAGTCTCTTAAACTGAAAAACAAAGCACAGGAAGAAAATGAGGAGATACATCTCTTTGGAGAAAATTGTTCATCAATTTAGTTTTAGAAACAGGTGATTATATTGCTATATGCCTAGAGAGAACTTTCCTAAGGTTGTTTTACAAGGTAATTGTTTTGTGAAGAAAGGGATTGATTTTATCTTTCTTAAGATTTACTTTTCACAGTGAATTTAATAATACTTCATTTAGGACCCACTAGAATTTAGGAGCAGAATAAGATAAACAAACCATAGCCTTCAGAAAAAGTAAGAAATAGGAGAGACATAAAATAGAGCAAGAATGAAGATCGATACGTGGTACTAAAAGAATTATAACATTTCACACTTAACAAAAAAATAAGCTGTGTTTATTAAAGGCCAGGTATTATTCAAAATGCTTTTGAAGTACTAATTTATTTAAAGATTGTTATACCCTCTGAAGTAGTTCCCATTTACAGATGAAGAAACTGAGACCAAAAGATGATAAGTACTTTGCCCAAAGTCACAAAGACAATGGCTGAGTTAGGATTTGAATTTAGGACTTCTGGCTCCAAAGTTCGTGCCTCATGCCTCCCATCCTGGGCTATATCTCAGATCCCCTTTGTGTGTGTGTATATTTTTGTTCACATGTGCCTTATGGCACTGTCATACTTTCTGTATTAATACTTCTGTGCTCCACTGGGATATCTCATCTGGTTTTAAATGTAGTCTACATGGTACCAAAAGCAATTACAGATTCAATGCAATTATTATTAAAATTCCAATGACATTCCTCATGGAAATAGGAAAAGCAGTCATGAAATCCATTTGGAAAAATAAGAAACCCTGAGTAGACAAAAAAAAAAAAAATTCTTAGAAAAGTGAAGCAGGAAGCATCACAATACCAGACCTTAATTATACTGCAGAGATATAGTACCCAAAACAGCATGAAGCCAGGCACAGTGGTACACACCTATAATCCCAGCACCTTGGGTGTTTGAGACAGGAGGATCTTGAGTTCAAAGCCAGCCTCAGCAATGGTGATAAGCAATTCAGTGAGACCTTGTTTCTAAATAAAATACAAAATAGGGCTGGGGATGTGGCTTAGTGGTCTAGTGCCCCTGAGTTCAGTATGGAGTATCCCTCCTACTTCCCCCAAAAACCCCAGCATGGTATTGGCAGCAAAAACATGCAAGAAGACCAGTGGAACAGAATAGAAAACACAGGGACAAACCCGCATACAAACAGTTATCTGGTACTAAACAGAGGTGCCATAAACATACAACAGAGGAAAGAAAGCCTCTTCAACAAATGGTGTTAGGAAAACTGAAAATCCATATGTAGTAGAAAGGAATTGAACCCCTATATCTCACTCTGCACAAAATTCAAATCAAAGTGAATTAAGAACCTAAGTATTAGTCCAGAAACCCTCCACATACTAGAAGAAAATGTAGGCCCAACATATTGGCTTAGGAACTAACTTCCTTAATAAGACTCCTAAAGCACAAGAAGTAAAATAAATAATCAATAAATGGGATGGGATCAAGCTAAAATGCTTTTTCACAGCAAAGGAAACAATCAAGGGTGCAAAGGCAGAGCCTACAGAATGGGAGAAAATCTTTACCACGTGTACCTCAGAGCATTAATCTCCAGGCTATATAAGAACCAGAAAGACTTAACACCAAAAAGCAAATTACCAAATCATTAAGCGGGCGAAGGAACTGAACAGACATTTCACAGAAGAAAAAAATGCATTTGGTCAACAAATATATGAAAAAATGTTCAATATCTCTAGCAATTAGAGAAATGCAAATTAAAACTATATCAAGATGCCATCTCACTACAGTCAGAATGGCAATTATCAAGAATACAAGTAACAATAAATGTTGGCAATGATGTAGGGGAAAAGGTACATTCATACATTGCTGGTGGGACTGCAAATTGGTGCAACCACTCTGGAAAGCTGTATGGAGATTCCTCAGAAAACTTGGAATGGAAACACCATTTGACCCAGTTATTCCATTCCTCAGTATATATCAAATTATTTTAAATCAGCATACTATATGAATGTTTATAGCAGCTCAATTCACAATAGCTAACCTATGGAACTGACCTAGATGCCCTTCAACAGATGAATGGATAAAGAAGATGTGGTATATATACACAATGGAGTATTACTCAGCCATAAAGCAGAATGACTTTATGAACTTTTCCATAAATGGATGGACCTGGAAACTATCATGCTAAGTGAGATAAGCCAATCTCCAAAAGCCAAAGGTTGAATGTTTTCTGTGATATGTGGAAACTAACCGACAATAAAGGGAGAAGGGAAGAATAGAAATTCGGTAAATTAGACAATGGGGAATAGAGGGAGGGAGTGAGATAGGAAAATGAAAGACAGTGAAATTATCCTGACATAATTTTCCTATGTGCATATATGAAAATATCACAGTTAATCCAACCATCATGTACATCTACAAGAATGGGGCTGGGATCCTAACTAGATAAGATATATTCCATGCTTATATAATTATATAAAAGTGGATTCTATTTTCATGTATAACTAAAAAGAATCAATCAACAACTTTTTTAAAATGTCATCTACATGCTCTGTAGAATCCAAAACTTAAGTTTCTTGCATTGTTTTATTTATGACATGAAGTGACAGCTGCCCATCAAACATCTGTAATGCATAAGTGCCTCTAAATTAACATGTCTCAAACCACATTCATGGTCTTCTCTCTTCCTTTTGTTCTTCCTTGTTTTACTATAACTGAGAATGTTGGTCATTTAAATGACCAAATTAGAAAGGCTACAGTCCTTTCTGTTTGGTCCTTTCTAGCAATGCTCCTCCTCAGTTTGTTTTTTCTGTTGGTAAAACGCTTATTCCCTCTATACCTCTCAGTTCTCTATATCACAGTTCAAATAATCAACAACATTTATATGAGGTGTTAAAATAACATCATTTCCTTTTTCAACATTTCTTTGGAATAGCCATATTTACTAATAGAAATATCATTCTATAATACGAGTGTGGTTATGTAATGTCATTACAAATTTCTGAGTACTTCTAGGAGGTCTTCTCTTATAAGGCACAATGGATTGATTGGGAGTGCCTTGTAATTATTCTCATAGCACCTTGTGACACTTAATCACAGTGTATTAAGATTGCCTATGTAATTTCCATGCTCCTCGCTAAGACTGCATACTCTTCAAGGCATGGATCACTGTATTTATTGCAAGTTATAGAGTAGAATCATGCCTTCTTCAGTGAAGAATCTCATCGAATTTTGTTACATGAACTTTCTCCTTTGCCACTACTTCCATTCCTTGTAGACAGGGTGAAGTTAAATCCTTGAAAATAACTAGAAGTCCATTCACAATCTGATTCCAGCATAACTTCCCAGTCTTTGGCTACTTCATTCTACTAGTTTCCTGCTTCTGCCAGGCTGAGCAGAAAGCTCACTGGATGGCATTTTACTTTCTCACACCCCTGTGCTTTGGTGTACACTGTGTTTTTACAGAAATGATGTCAGAGGTTTTTGAAAGGCTAATGCTTTGTCATGAATCCAAAGCACTTTATGAGGTTGTTCCCCTTTTACTGTTTACTGATATTGAATCTATTTGTTTTAGCAATGGTAGCCCAGGCCCTAACCCACATGAATAATGTGCCAAATGGCTTAAGGATACAAGTTCAAAAATCAGATTGCCTGATTTTAATCCAACTCTGATTGTATAGCTTTGGAGAGAAGTAAAGCTCAATGATCTCATATGCAAAACCAAGGTAATAGTAAACCTAACTCATAGGACTGTTACAAGAAATAAATAATAAACAAATACACACATTAGACAACTCAACAAATAAATAAGTGGATAGAATAAGTATTAGCATCACTAGTCTTTATGTAAAAAAATCCCTGAGTTCTCAAATCTTTGTTTTTGAATTCACAGCCAGTGAACAGAAATAGAGTCTAGGTTGCAGAATAGACTGGTGTAAGAGTTATATATTAGTGAACCATGTTGAGACATATTGGAAATTCTATTCAGCATAGCAAGTTGGGCCTAAAACAGAGATGTATGGATTGGAAACAGATTCGGGAGTCATTGATGCAGCATTGCTATGTGAGATCACAGGAGAGAATGAGGGCATCCTGAGAGAGTGTAGAAGGAGAAGAGTTGAGGAAAGACTATTTAGGGCCAACATCTGGTCCCTAGGTGTGCAGATGCAAGATCAAGAAGGGCAGGAGACCTGTTTGGTCAGTTGTATTAGCCAGTAACTAGTAGAGCCCAGCACACTACATATGTCTCCCAAATGCTGGCTGAGCAATCCTGTGCCTTGATCTGTGTCACCAGCTTTTGACCTGTTCTATAGGATGGGTGTGAATAAAGAAGAGAAGATTTCTCTCTGGATGTAGCTCATGTGTGCTTAAGTTACGCCATAAAAAGCAGGAATCCAGGAGGCCTAACATTCTCAGACAGAGCAAAATTGATTTATGAACCAAAGCTAGTGTCAAAATCTAGTGATGTTTGATGAGTTAATCTTTCAGTAGGGAACAGGGAACATCTTTTTCCAGTGAATACCTTTTTTCCTAGAAAATAATTGATTTTCATATGTATTTCAAGAAGTATGTTAAAGGCAGACATGACTGTAAATATTTTATGTAGCAGTGAAAACCACGACTAACTTCTGTGTGTCCCTCTTATATGAACTCTGAGAGACTAATAATTATTATAGAAACCAGAGCTTATGCTGTACCAGGGACTGTGAAAAGTCCACTAACATACACAATTTTGACCATAGGACATAAAAAACCCCTGAAGTTCAGAAAGACTAAGTAATTTGCTCAAAGTCACACAGCAAAGTGATGGAGTGAGTCTGAATTCAATCAATCAGAGGCCTGACTGCAAAGTCTATACTCTTAGAAACTGCTGTATACTATAAGAAAGGGAAAAGAACTCACTATGAGTTCCACTGGTTGGGCCTATAGTCTATCTGGCCCCACTAGGGGATGGTGGCCCAGGTCATCGTGAGTTACTCCTTAGCTGATTGCTTATGGAATAATTTGACATGCTATTCCATAATTAACATAATGTAGTTCTTGAGGATTATAGGAATCTTATTTTGCTACTTAAAATTTAGTCTACATCTCATCTCTAACCAGTAATCTAACATATTCACATGACAATTTTGTCATTCCAAACTCTGATTTAGATAGGAGTTTCTTCAAGGTAAGTGATTAAATGTAAGCAAAAGATGATGACTGATCAAAAATAAACACTTGTAAAGTGATTCTTAGATGTTTTCCTCATGGAATCCTCTGCATACTAAACTATTGCACAATTCTATCAGTATTCTTTTTTTAAAAAAAATACTTTTATTTTATTTATTTTTTATATGTGGTGCTGAGGATCGAACTCAGGGCCTCGCACATGCTAGGCGAGCACTCTACCGCTGAGCCACAACTCCAGCCCCTCTATCAATATTCTTTAAAAATCATTTATTGCCAAAAAATTTTTAAAAGACAGACTTTGTGTTCATCAGTAACTGTAGATGCACTAAGTGAGATCTGCTGAAAGTCCGAATCTGTCTAGTGGTACTTATTCTCTTAATTATTCTCTCTTCTTCTGATAAGAAATGGAAGAACCCCAGGTATCTGCTGGCTGTCCAGGACAGGATGCCTGGGAGATATACTCTTGGGGTTGCTGTGGACATCAAGAGACTTCTTCCTTTCTCCCTCCATTCTCTTTCTTTCTTCCTTCCTTCTTTCCTTCCTTCCTTCCTTCCTTCCATCTCTTTCTCTCTTTCTTTCTCCCTTTCTCTCTCTTCCTTCTCTTTCTCTCTTTCTTCCTTCTTCCCTTCCTTTCCTTTTCCTTCTTCCTTTCTTTTTGTATTGGGGATTGAACCCAGGGGCACTTAACCATTAAAACACATCGCCAGCCCTTTTTTGTGTATTATTGAGAGACAAGGTCTCACCTGGTTGCTTAGGTCCTCACTAAGTTGCTGAGGCTGACTTTGAACTTGATATCCTCCTGCCTCAGCTTTCTGAGCTGCTGGGATAGCAAGAGACTTCTTAGAAAAAAGAAGTTTCCTTGATGAATGGCTTGGAGATAAATATGGGTCAACACAGTTGCCAACTTCCTCACCTTCATCTGCTCAAGAAGCTTGTCAGTGGCATCTTTGATTGACTAAACACCCAAGACATGGCTGTACACTCAGGGGCACTCCAGCAGACACTTGTGCCAACTGCATCCCTCTTTCACTGTGGCTGCCTATGAAGGTGACAGACTCATAAGGACCAGCCTTTGGAGATGTCCTGTCAGCAACATCAATGTAATATGTGGCAAAGCAGTGCTCTTAGTGAGACCATGATATAGAACAGTCTGAGGTGGCTGAGAGTGGGAATAATACTTTCTGAAGAGCTTGTATACTCTAAAGTTGAGAGTCAAATGTGTTTTGATTTGCATGTCAACTCTGACTAATTGATGATGGTAGCTACTGAGGACAAGGTGTTGACAAGAATTCTAAAATCTCCTCAGTCCTCAGGGTGTGGGAGGGCTGTAATTAACCTACATCTGCCACAGCAACAGGAAGAGAAAGGAAAAGAATGGTGTCTAACATGTATTTACAAGCTTTTGGCTAATAGAAGGCACAGGAATTTGCTCAAGGCTATGAAAGCAAAGAAGAGGTATTAAGTTCACAGTAGAACTTCAATTTCTAGACCGTATGTCAATGTGTGCAAATAATAATGTGTATTTAATTCCTCAGATGTGATAGTGGGTATTTTGAATTTGGAAGATTACTTTAATAATTTTAACAAACTTAGTCCTTAGGACCTTCCTGTGAAGTTGGTATCATCATCAATTCTACTTTATGAATAAAACAATTAAGGCACAAAGGATTAATTCAATTTCCTATGATCTGAAAGCTAGAAAGGCATTGACTAGAATTGCTCAAGCAGTCCAAGTAAGACCGTGAGTTTTAATTTTGCTCTGCATTTGTACTATCTCCTGTATTTATTTGTTGGCCATTAGAAGAGCACCAAGTTCTCCTACATTGCTGAGGAAAACCAAGGTCCTTCACTTCTGTGGTGGGATTTTCTTAGAATGGATTCAATTTCTTTGGAATAAAAAGCAGCTTTATCCTCTATTTCCTGTGATACCATTTTCAAGGGCTTTCATGCCCAATTGAAATCTCTGCTTAGGGCTATAATCGGGCCCCTTGGTAAGTTTCATTTGCAGTCACCACCATCTGCGCCACTAACTCCAGGGACAGATTAATAGATGATTACAGTATCAACCAAGAATCTCAGTGCAGCTTTGACACTCACAGTCATGACTTTTGCCTCAGTGGAAATTGGGGCTGCAGGGCTCATCTCCCTTGGACAGGCTGTAATGTTCTTTCATAACTCTACTGGGGGGGATTGGACAGCAGCAAGAAGAATGGAGGCGGAGGATAAAGAAGAACCTTCTGGCAAGAAAGATCAGTAGCCAATGGCAGATTCTCCTGGGAGACCTGAAACTCTTTTCTCTGAAGCTCTGGGGGCATCAATGAGGCAATGGCAGTAGATATTTGATCACGGCAGAATATGGGGTCGCAGTCCTTCTCCTGTGTGATTCTAGAATTAACTTCACTGTCTCACACATTGGAAGGGAATACACACAACTCTTCAGATATTTCTATTATATTCAGAAAAATGACTTTCTGAAAAGAAATGTTTCCAAACTCAATTATTTTCATGCAGGAAGATTTGCTCATCTCAGTTTCAAACTTATGTTGTGAAAGGAAGTAAATTTAAGAAAAACTAGCAAGTGGCTGCTTGGCTGTCTCTTTCCACTGTCTTTTTAAGTTGCTTGCTAATGGCTGTTAAATCCCATGGAGAAACTGTGCATCTGTCAAGAGTGCAGTCTGAGGAAGCAGGTAATCAGTCACAGAGTTATCCGGTTGCAGATCTCAATCCTCAGCCCTGCTCTTTGCAGAATTCTGATGCCATTTATCTTTTTTTTCTCTACTTTAAAATGAAGATATCAGAGTCAATATGATCTTCTTGCAGTCATCTGATTACCAGTCATAATAAGTTGTGCAGAGTGTGAATGGTGCTAAATGACAGAATACATGTATTCTCAGACAGCAGGAATTCGGGAGAGCAGCTGACTTTTGTCCTCCTTTCGCCTCTTCCTCCTCCAATTTCATTTACTTTATTCACCTGAACCTCACACTCACACCCCTACAGGTCCCAGGCTCAAACTCACCCTCTCCCATTCCGTCTCTCAGTAAAGCATTTGAAACTCATTCAGACCATGTTGTAGCTAATGTCTGTTACAGGATTGGGGAAACAGTAACTCACTTTTGCATGTATTTTGCTAAACTGTGTTTCTGCCCTCTTCCCATTGACATACTTGTCTGATGGGTGGATCTGTCTGGGTAACCTAAATCCTGCACTGACCCACCCTTCCATTTCCAGTTCTCCAAAGACATTAAATCCTGACAATTTAAGAATTTAATGATCTTAACTAGCACATGCTGATAAAATTATGTGATACCAGTCATTTACCAGCATTACTCAATATCACCTACCCTTGGAGTATGCTGGAAGCTCCTTCTAATTGGTAAAGGCGCAGTTTGGCTTCACATTAGAGTCCTTCTCACCTGAAGCTGTAGCTATCTTGTAGGCATCGGGGTCTAAATCCCATCCTCTTTTGGGCTGCTCCCTAAGTTAACTATAAAGAATGGAGCCATGATAGATACAAGATCTTGTTGTTCTCTTTAGCTCTATTAGTCTCCACAATGCTGAGTCCAAAGGAAAATGATAAGCTAAAATAAACTTTAAAGAGGATTTAATTCACTTAATTCTCATTGAACATATTTTCCTCTCTGGCTTTCATACCTGTCAAACTACCTCACTAGCTGCTTCTTCCCAATCACATTTTCTGGGACCTGACTTCAAATATTAGAGTGTTTTAGAGTTCAATTTTTGGAATTCTCTTTTCTATCTCTACTTACTCCCTTGCTAGTCTCACCCATTCGTATGGCTTTGACCACCATCTGTATACTGAGAATCCATTAATATGCATATCCAATCTAGACCTCTCCTCTGAACTCCAGATTGGATATTCAATTGCAAACTTGCTGTTTTAATAAGATGCCTAATAGATGCCTTATTTTAGCAGGACTCAAAACTATACATGTGTCTGTCACCCTCCACAGCCTACTCCAATTTCTTCTGAGATTCCTCCTCATCTTATTTACTTGCAACTGCATATATCTGGCTTCTCAGTCCAAAAACCTGGGAGACATCTCTGGTAAATAATCTGGCCATCATCAGTTCCTTGCCTCCGCCCATCAAAAGATGGATGGAATCTTTGTCCTTATTACTTCCCTCCTTAAAAAAGATGTGGCAGAAGTAATATCTGGAGCTTCCCATTAAGATTTTAAGAGAACAGGCAGCTTTTCTTTCCTTCTTGAAGCTAGTCACTATGTAAAAACTCTGACGACTTTGAGGTCATCGTGATGTGACAAACCCTTAGCTAGCCACAGGGAATGACCATGTAGAAGAAGACCCTTAGCTACCACAGCTGCTCTAGTCAGTCCTGGCCGAGCTTTGGAGTAAAAATGCAGATACCAAATTGGAAGTCACTAGAGCAGACTGTTCATCTGACCCCACTTCTGGCTGCTGAATGTAACAGTAAATTTTGCTACACACTAGTAGATAATGAAGACAACTAGACTCCATTCTTTTTCTGACAGACCACATCCAATATGTCAATTTTTTTTTGTTGGCTCTACCTTCAAAATATGCCAGTAACATAAACAATTTTTTTTAAAAAACATCTCAGCTGCTACAACTTTTATGACCATCACCTCCTGTCTGTTTTCCCATGTTCCACATTTGCTCCTCCTCCACAAGTGCTTCTCAACTTAAAGCTAACATAACCTTTCACAATTTAAGTTCTGTCACAGTACTCTTCTGCTTAAAACATTACAAAGGCTCTCTATTTTACTCAGAGAAAAAGCCACACTGCTTTAAGAGCGTATGCAACTTCACATCCTTACGTGATACTGTTTTATCTCCACCAGTATTCCCTCACCTTTACTGTTTCTGCTCCAGAAACATCAGCCTTCTTGCTTTTGAAAACCCATGGATATGCTTCTGCTTTAGCACCCTTTGCTAGCTAGGAACTCTTCTACCTGGAACACTTTTCCCCAGGACCAACTTCCCTGTTTCTCACTTCCTTCAAGCCTGCTCAACTGTCACCTTCTCAGCCATCTCCACAGACTGCCCTATTCAAAATCATAATACTTATCTGCCCCACTCCCAATCCTTCTTTCTGAGATTTTTTCCCTCTATAACATCTACTACCTCCTAACCTATAATTAATTTTTGTTTATTTTCAGCTACCTCACACTTGGAAGGTGAGGTCATGAATTTTTGCCCATTTTGTTAAGAGGTGCTTAATAACTAATTAATGAAAAAAGAGTATATTAGCAAATTTGTGTTTTCTTCTCTACCAGATTCACTGAGAGAGGCTCTAGCATGCACTGAATTTAATCATTCCCTGAGTGAGCGTGTTAGTAGAAGCTAAGAGATGAGTCATCCTTCCAGGCAGGTGGTTGTATAATCCCCTCAAAATTGCTGGATCAGAAATTCTTCCGCAAGTCTCCAGTGATCCTAAATAGACCCTCAGGGTTTCTCTGTGTGAAGAACTTATATTGTTCTATTATCTTTCTCTTCACCAATTTGGTCTGTCACTAAAATGTGTCTGTATTTTGACTCCTAAGTTAGAATGGCTTCTATGCCAAGATCCCTCATGGGGGCCTTGATGATTACTAACTGGATTGCCCAGCTGCCATACCTTCTTTTTTCAGGCAACTGAGGCTTTGCTCTGTCAAAGGGACCATTCACTGATCCCTTGCTGGAAACTCTTCCCAGCTAGACTGAATACAATAGTTGCTACCCACTTTGTGCCTCACCCACTCCCAAGCCTGGTCTTTCTCATTTTCCTCTCTTCAGCATTGTATTTAAAAAGAAATATATTTGTTTTCTCAATGAAAATGGATACCTGGTATTATTGATTTCTTTCATAGTACCTTTATTTTTAATGTTAAGCATTTCAACTTCTTTTGTACTCAGTTTAGCTCATATTTTAAACTACTAGACATATATGAGACTTGCTATACTGAATTGGGCTAATAAAGAATAAAAAAAGAATAAGACAATTTTGAGCAAACCAAACATTTGAAGTTACTATTTTATTTAATTCTTCAAGAATCATCACATTATCATTATAGTGCCTTTGTAGATGGTTTCAGAAAGAATAAGACTTAGTACTTGTAACAGTTGCTAAATAATCTAATTCAAAATACTGTCTCACATGTATACCTGTATTTTGCGGGTCTTTCTCGATTTCCTTTTTAAATTCAGGCATTATTGATGTATCATTCTTAAAAAGCATTTTCCAGATACATTTATTGCACTCAGGCTCATTACCATGCCGTCCTGTACGGAGAGGTCTTCTCTGTTAAGAGGAGCGCATCATCTGCCTTCTTTTTCTGCCACATCCCACTCTCTGCATTGTAAGGCTGCACCTTGGGCATTATTCTGTTACTATCTGTAGCTCACGTACACTATGCCCTTTCAAAGCAGCAGCAAGGCAGCTGAGTTACGGCTTTAAGTACAATAAGGGACAGTTATTGTCAGGCAGGAGCTACTGTCTTATTACTAGCTCACTAATCTGTAGTTGGAAGAGCTGCCATTACCAGGCATTTCTGATTACTTACTTTATTGCACCACTTAAGGGCTCATCAATTTTGACTTTTCAGCTTTTGAAGATGAGATGACTTCATCTGCTCTCCCACCCTCCTGCACCCTGCTCCTTGTATTTCCATCTGCAGACGGAGCTCCTCATCCTCTCCTGGCATTAACTGACTGACAGGCCACTTCCGGCCATTAGATCTGGCAGTAACTGTCTCCAATAAGGGGCTGCTGGACTGCACTGAACTGTGAGACTAATGTTAATGAAGTCGCCCTTTTAGAAAATTAACTTTTCTAATAACCATGGTGACTAGAAGAGTCCAGTTCTTAAGATGAAGGGATGATTCTGTTTAACTGGCTTTGCCCAAAATCCAGCACAAAAAATTCCTCATAGTTGTCTGTATGACTATTTTTGTATGACTTGTATCATTTACCATGGGAAAAAAAATTGTTTTTAAATTTCTCTTTTTTTGTTATAAAATTCTCCTTAAAGAAAAATTTGCATTAGACATTAACATTATAAGAGGAACAGCATCCATATGCCACCAATCAAAAGATAATCACAACTAATATTTTGCTGTATTTTTTCTCTGCCTATGCTTCATTTGTTAAATAGTTTTAGTCATGATATTTATATATTTGTACTTCTTGTTTCTCTAATCAAATGCCAAATCCTTTTCCATGTCATGAATAGTTTGTGAACTTTATCAAGAGATGCACATACCCATTTTTGCTGCATGTTTTGGTTGAATCAGATTTCTTACTATTATAAATAAAACTGCAAAGACCATCTTGGGAATAATTTCATATTTTTTTTACATTTTTAAGATATTTAGGATTATCTCCTTAGATATACTCCAATAGATAGAGTTACTCAGCCAAAAGATAGAAATATTTAAGACACTGAACAGAGTTTAAAGAAAAAAAGGGTAAACTCAATAATGAGGCAGATACCTGACTTTTAGTCTCCATATTAGAACGTAAATAATGGAATCCTAGGATATTAGAAGTGGGAAGAGACTAAGAAATGGTGTAATCCAAGTCCTTTAATTTGGTAACAATTTTAAGAGAATTCACCACCTATATAAAATTACTTTTGGGTGGTTAAAAAAATCATCCACAGTAAGGGTGAGACAAGATGATAGAGAAAAAGGGCTGTTTGGTTTCTCAAGAATCTGCCACATCTATCTATACTGTCAATATTCATTTTTTTCTTCTAATTTTGTATGGATTTAAACCTTTCTTTACATCACAACAATTTTCTTATTATTTATGTTGGGTGTTAGAAGAACAAATGTGTTATAGGAGAGGCCCCAGCCTGCCCTGCTCGCAGATATTTTAAGGAATAATCAGGGAGGAGGGGCAAAGGGTTCCACCTGCTGGGGAAGGGCCTTTCTATCAGTCTTACACAAGCCAATCCTCAAACAGTATCCTCACTTGTACCTCCTTAAAAAAAAAAAAAAAGGCAAAAGACTTAAAAACTTAAAGTTATGAGAAGACTAGTTTAAGAACTGGAAGTGGAGAAGCTGGGTCTCTATCCTAGCTCTGAGATGTCCTGGCTGGTGGGTCTTTCTCTCTGAACCTCAATTTTCTCCTATGCAGTTAAGGACAAATTCAAACTAAAAATAAGACACTTAATTGTCTTCCTCTTGAAAACAGGGAAGAGATTTCCCTCCTTTCGTTTTCCTTTGGATATTTTCTTTAAAAAAGAAAAAAAAATCCTGTTAATTTTAAGTACTTTCTCCTCTTCTTGAAATGTATATATAGATCCTTTTGAAGACAAGAATGGCATATTGTCAGTTCTTTGACTCAGAAATGTCTTTCTCCAGGATCTGCAAGCCATCCCTTTGAAATGTAAACATCAAGGGAGGTAGTACCCCTATTGTGCCTCTCTCCAGTGTGTGTGTGTGTGTGTGTGTGTGTGTGTGTGAGAGAGAGAGAGAGAGAGAGAGAGAGAGAGAGAGAGGGGAAGAGAGAGAGGAGACTAAGAGGATACATCGTTCCAAATTGCAAAACTACCTCCTTTCTTAAGGATATTAGAAGCTTGTTTTTCCTTTGGGTCATGTCAATTAACTAACATCAATGGTGACTTAAATTAGAATAAATTATCTGTGACAAATGGTGTTGTGAAGTCCTTTTACTTGGGGACTAATTATTGTTTATGTTGAAAACCTGTGTGTGGTAGGTTGTATCTATTTGGCTATATAATCCCTTAATGGGCAGACTGTAATATGCATTGCATGTTGGTTTAATGCCTGTTCAGTAAAACAAATGGTTTCCTTCTCTCTCACCTTTTTTTGTAGAGGACATATGCATTAAAAAATATTTTGATTTAAAGAGAGTACCAAGAGAAGGCAATGCTCTAGTACTAAATATTTTTTTAGTTTTAATTTGATTTATTTAAAGATAAGTCTATAAAAACATTTACATTTCTTTCATGCTCCCTTCCAATGTAGTCTTGTGGATTTTGGGGAACCATATGCTGGATCTTGAATAAATGGGTAGATTAAGAAGGTGGATTTATATGAGCTTGTGGTGAGCAAAAGAGGGCTGAGTTAACATTCAGAAATAAAACTCAACTAACTTATGAATGTATCTTAGGATGGGAGCTCAAGGCCCTAAATCATATAGCAAGGGCTGTCCTAAAACAAGAAAAAGGTCACTGTATCTGGTGATTTTTAATGTAATTTTATTTTTTGTTGAAAAGCACCAGTTTAAAAAAAAAAGAAACAAAGAAATCTACACTGATAATGTAAACATCCCAACTTAGAGCAAGGGAGGGCATTGCTCTTTGGAAGATAAAACCCACAAAGTATCTTCCTCCCAGTCAGGGAGCAAAGTGAGATGCCTACCTTTCTACTTTCCTACTAAGCTTTGGTAGGAACTAGCAGTGTCGTTTTCTGTGCTGTGACCTCAATAAACTATGTAGAAGACAAACAGCAAGATGCAAGGAATCTGTGGCACAAAAGGCCATAGCATGAGTCCTGCTAATGAGGAGACCTTCTGTTCAAAAGAAAACCCTGTTTTCAGGTATGAAGGAAAACAACTAGCTCAAGACAAGCTGCAATTTCTAAAGTGAGGAAAATAAACAGCAGAGTGAAATCCAGTTGTCTTTCTTTGTGTCTGCCAAAAGACAAGAAAGATGAAATAAAATTGTAATGGCTCAATCTTGTACTAGATTTATCATTCCTTTTCCATTTCTTCCTATCCCAAAGGAGAGGTATCAAGTATTAGGTTAAACGGGTCTCTGTGTAAAAGGTTGCAGATCCCCAAATCCCCAAGCATGATCCTTTTTTTTTTCCCCCTTTTTGGTCCTTAAGGCTCGGTAGACAAGCCAACCAAGTGTCAGCCACTGGTATTTTCTGTCTCCTTCCAGTGTGCAGCTGTGTGGGTATATTGAACCCAAGCCTGTTCCGTAGATCAAACTATCTGGAACACAACTCCTAGAATTTTACCGGTTATCAAATTTGCCGAGGAAGTCACAGGATGGTAAATTACCTTGTGAGAGGTAGAAAGAAATCCTTTGTGGCCTGCTTTATCTTGCTTTGTGGAAGTTCATCCTTAACTTCTATTACAAGATTTCATAAGAAAAATACCATCTGCCTTAATATTTTTTTGTGTGTGTATGTATTGTGTAAATGTTACTTAGGGTAGTACCTGCTATTCTGTTTAGATGATTTTATATAAAAGCCTACATAATAAGTTTCTGTCAGAGGACAGAAAAAAATCCTTATATATTTGAGTACTTTCTTTCACTGAGCATTTTCATTTACTACACAGTTACATAAATTATTATGCTTCCTTTTCAGACTTGACTGCCAGAAATCTCATAGCTAAGTTGCTCACATTTATCATTTTGTCATTGTATAAGTTTCCTTAGTATAATTTAACTTTTGCCTGATCATACTTGGTCCACCCCTCTCTCAATTCCCATGCAATTCTTGGTTCTTGTTGTTTTTCTGTTTTTTAAAGTTGGCCACATGGTTTTGTTTCCTTTAGTTTTATCTTAAACTACCTCAAATCAAACAAATAGAAATGTAGTCTTTCTAACAACCTGAAGACTAACAATATAACTTATGAAAGTCTTAGAGATGGAGTCTCAGCATTAAGGAATTTCACTATCCCATCTCCCCGTACCCCTGCCATATTCTTTCTACATGCAAGATGATAATCATGGATATTTATGTATTAAAAATATATCAGAAAAATTGCAAATAGGCCATTCTTTAACTTAGCAGAGAATTGCCTGAGGCAGAACTATTTTAATGGGTGTTGTGTCAGCATTTCTTTAAACAGTTTAAATGAAAAGGTCTATAAGTTACATTTGCTTAGTGTAAAATTATGGGGACTATGCTATAAGTAAAAGTAATCTTTTTTAAAAAAAATTTTTTTCTTTAGGAAGTTATATGAAACATTAACCCATTCAGTTGTGTGAATTTTAGCCAATATCATCATTGCTAAAGAGTCACTTAAAATAACATTCTAAAATACTTTATTGTACATATTTTTCTTTGAGTGATCATCATAATAAGCATAGATAAAATTTGTAGAGTATCTATAATATTGAGTTCTAGGCTCCTAAAAGACAGTATCTTTCAGGAAACTTTTATATCTTTCTTTATGGGACCAAAGAATATGAGAAATCATTCAACTTGACCATCAAGGTCAAACTCTTGGTAATGCTGATTGTGTTAGGAGCCATGCCTGCCTAATACTCTCTCCACTGAACATACTCCTAGGAAACATGCACAATTTAAACTATCAATAAAGTGAATGTTTGGGACCTTTTCTGATATAAAAGCTTGTCAACATTCATTTGGGAACTCTGAATTAGAATTCACCCTTAATTATTCAAATGAATGAATGAATATTCAGCTTTGAATTTTAGAAGTATACTTTTTTCCTATTTTCTCTTGTGTATATCTGCAATTGCATGTCAGTGATTTGGTTGCACAGGAATGATTGGAACAGGAGCTATAATCTTGCAATTTCTACCCAGACTCGGCAAAAACACACTTTCAAAATAAACCTGGTAGGCCTGTAAGTGCCTGCTTTGTGTCTATTTCAAATAGCATGGGGGGCTGGAGAACACATTTCCCTCTCTTTCTCACACTCCCCCTTTTAAGCCAGAGAACGTGTTCTTGGATGGCTTTCTGAGTGGACCAACCAAGCGAGATAAGTAAAATGGAAGAAAGCCTTTACTTGGGCAGAGGGAGGCACTGACATTGGAAGTAGTAAGATTCTGAAAGAGAATGTGTATTATCCTTGACATTATAAAAGGAGACAGAAAACAAATAAAATGATCAATACCTAATTGGTAAACATCTCTCAGCAAACTGCACAAGTCAATGAAGTAGAGATGTCCAGGATTCTTTTTCTCCATATTGATTTTTACTCTTAGAATTAGCTAAATTAGCTTCCGTGACTTTCACTTCTATTGTCAAGGTTTTAGGTGATATTTCAGGTCGTCCGTCCCCTAATTCAGGCTCCCCTTCCCATATGAGCCACAGACATCATGAGGATGATATCAGAACTCACATAGATTGAATAAAAAAATAAATCCCCAGAGATATTATGTTTAAGAATCACCTTTGTTTGTTAGTACTCTGAAAGTTTTTCGATCATGAAAGCTCTCATAGTGACATTCATGGCTACCACCACTAATCATGATGTTCTTAAAATGGAGACACCAGTAGCTATTGGTTATCCTTTGGCAACCTTAAGGAGTCTTGATTTACTTGCATGGTAAATCCAATTCTTGATTCCCATAGTCACCTCTCTAGGGTTGGAAGGTTGCTACAAAAGGTATGTATATGATCACCACTAAATCATATTTGGGAACAGTACCTAATAATCTCAATGAAATCAGTGAGATGTCACTTTTTGTATTACCTTACTAAACTCTTTTCTGTAACCAGGAGGTATACCTGTAGGTGAATGACCTCTATTTGTTAAACTTTCATAAATAGTTGTTCTTTGGTATCTTTGTTGGTTTTACTCAAACCAGGGAGAAAAGGTCTGTCTATTTTATAGGCAGAAGCAAAATCATCATACAATTTTTCTCTTTTAGCAATTATTTAGCATTAATTGGAACTTGGCATGCTGAAAAACTTACTTCCTGGGGGAGAATCATTATTTCAGAGCACCATGGATGTACATTGCACATTTGAAACAGCAATTTATTAAAAGTTACATTATTTTCTCTTGAGAATGGATTAGCACTCACCATTAGGACTAGGTCCACTATTTATGAAATGTTCACAAATGATTAATTATGTTTCATTTACAGATAGGCTCTAATGGGAGACATTTTTATTGCAAGTACTATTTTAATGAATTGTCTGTCTTTATGGATTCACGTACAAGACTGAAATAATTTATTTTTACTTCCTTCCCTCATCTTTATACCTGAACTCACCACTGCTTGTCACATCTTTCTGTTTCTTCTATCTGAATCACACGCTCATGCCCCTAGTTGCCTAAACTAGAAATCTTGGATATCTGTGACTCACACTCCCTCATAGCCCATTTTCAATCAGTCAACATATTTAAATGATTCCTTCTTGTCTTCAGAATAAAAGTCAAATTTATTTTATCTGCTGTATATGGATATTCACAGCCTGGGCCATTGGAATGTTCCCTTTACACATTCTCCACCAAGTTAGCCTCCTCTGGCTCCCACCATGAGGTGCTCTTCTATATTTCTATGCTTCTGCCTCTGCACTTTGCTCAGCATGTCCACCTTGCAATGCCTGTTTGTTCAAGTATCCTTTTCTTCCTGCAGCTTTCCCAGACTTTTCACTTCCCCTTAGACAGAATCAGCAACTCATTAATGTTTACTTCTCTTGGGTTGTCCTCATTTGTCTATGCTTCTAACTCATGCACAAGATGGTTAAGACTTATTAAGCCTCACTGTGTTTCTTTTTTGCATCTTCTATGTATACCATGTAAATTAAGCACCTAGTAAGCACTTATGGAACTTTGTTTGGCTAATGTGAAAATCCTATTAAAAGAAGACACAAAGCAACCCTCTTGTGTTTCAGTGGATATTCCACATCCCTTGTGAATACCGCTTTGTGGCTGATGATGGGATAAAGTAGATGCAAATGAAGAAGGCCTTTCAGCAGATCAGTCCCCCACAGAATATACTTATGGAGACAAAGCAGTTTAGGGCACAAAGGTGAATTATAGATTATTTTTGTACCAATAACTTGCTTTTCATTTTTTAAATTGCTGCATTATAATTATACAAAGTACTGGGATTCATTGTGACATATTCATGTATGCACATAACATAAATTGCTTGTTTTATTTTTTTATTTCCCTTCATAGTTCCCCTGATCCTGTTCTTCCACTCTACTAGTCTTCCATTTATTTATTTATTTTTAATTGGTACATTGTATTTATACATAAAAATGGGATTCATTGTGATATAGTCTCATGTAAGTTTAGCATAATTTGGCCTATTTCATGTGTAAAAAGGGTCTAAAGAATGGGAGACAATCCCTGCCAGCTACTCTTTTGACAAGAGATCAATATCCATAATCTGAAAAGGAACACCAAAAATATTCACAGCAAAAATCGAATCAAAACAAAACAACAACAAACCGAACCAATAAGTGTGCAAATGAGCCAAACAGACATTTCTCAAAAGAAGAAATCAAATGGTCAACAAATATATGAAAAACAAATGTTCAACATTCTTGGCAACCAAGGAAATGCAGATCAAACCTACACTGGGATTTCATCTCAAAACTGTTAGAATGGCAATCATCAATAATGTAAGTAATAATAACCACTGGAGAGATTGTGCGGAGAAACAGACACTTCATTGTTGGGGCTGCAAATTACTACATCAACAATGGAACTCAATATGGAGACTCTCTTAAAGATTAGGCTGGAGCTATAGCTCAGTGATAGAGTGCTTACCTAGAATGTGTGAGGCACTGGGTTCAATTCTCAGCACCACATAAAAACATAAATAAACAATTAAAATAAAGGCATTCTGTCCATCAACAACTACAAAAAAATAAGATTAGGGATAGAACCACCATAAGACCTAGCTTTGTCACTCTTTGGCATTTATCCAAAAGAACTGGAATCAGCATACTAGTGATATCTGAATTTCAATATTTGTAGCAGCACAATTCACAATAACAAAGTTACAGAACCAGCCTAGATGTCTGTCAACAGATGAATGGATATATTAAGTGTGATACACACACACACACACACACACACACACACACACGACAGTTGCATTCAGCCATTAAGAAGAATGAAATTATGTCTTTTGTTGGTAAACTGATGGACCTAGAGAACTGCAGAATAAAACTGACCAAATAACTTACTTTTATTTCATTATGCTCTCTTCTCACCCTACAGGTTGGTATTTTGTGCCAGTTGGCTAGAAAAGTAGCTACCACAGTTTACAGACCACAATAAATGTATTGAATATATTTTATATGAATGAATGAATGAAAGAAAGAATAAATGGAACTGTTCCAGTTCTTTCATTTAAGATAAAAAAATAGAAGCAAAGATACAAAGAATAGGAAAGCAGAGACTATCTCCATTCCAATTTGCTGCCATATTCTTTATATTGAGCTAGATTACTTCATCTGTTATGCAATCTTATACTTTCAAGATAATTATGCAAATATTGTTAGATAAACAACCTAAAGTTCAAAATCTGTGTCTATGATTACGTAAGTAGGTGTCAACCTTCTTATTCCTATGAAGTATATAGTGCATAATGTTTCCTTTGCCACCTGCTGGCATAGTATTCATAGATAGAAATGTGACTGATTACTGGTGACTAGAAAAGCTCTGTTTTGTATAATCTGTATTGCTGAGGTGGTTAATGCAAAGAGCTGTGGTCTAGAGGCAAAATCACCCGAATTGAAGGCTGAAGACTAGAGTTCAGTTACCAATCTTGTTATTTTACTAGAGCAGATCCTTTATTGTCTTGGTAACTTTTGTAAAGTTTCTCATTTGTAAAGCAAGGCATGTAATTCCAGCTTTGTGAGTTCTATGATGAACAGATGAACAATGACTAGGAAAATATAGTTTCCCATATAAAAGTGAAGTACTATTATTATTAAGCTTGTGCAAGCATGAGAAAATGTATATATAAGGGCTTTCTCAACTGCACATTTGTTCCCTTTTATTCCCTTTGTTACTGTTTTTCAATTTCAGTGTACCCCAGTTTTAAATTTCTGTGAACAGATGAAAGCAGGATAAATAAGCATTTCCCACTAATGTGATTTGTCTACAGTACAGCATATTTAACTGAAATTGTTTCTAATTCTTTTGAATTTATAATTGAACATAACTTAGTAATAGAGAAAATAACAGTTGAAACAACATTTGTTGTTTGTCATGAGCTTCCATTCTCATAAGGAAATCAAAACAATCCGAGAACAGGGAAAATATGAAAATTAATATGGTGGCATAGACACTGGTATAACTTTGATGAGAAGAAAAAAAAAGAAAAAAGCTACACATGGCCAGCTTGTTTTGTTAATATTTGAATATGTGACTTTTCAAATATTTTGTATTAGCTGTGGCTCGATGCATACATTAAAAAATGAACATGATCAAAAATTAGTCTGCATTGCCCAGTTTTTTATCAATATTGTCCTTTATTGCAAACAAGGTACAGAAAGTATCTTTTGCCTTGTTGATGACTTCATCTCTGCTCTTTAACGTTAATATAAGCCTGTGGCTAATTATCAATGTTTGTTATTTCCTGTGCTTTCTACGTTTTATATAAAATATCTTATTAAGATGAAATAAAGTAAAAGAGCCAAAATAACAAGGGAAATGAAGCTATATATTTCAATACAGCTTTAAAAAAAATCTCTGATGGTTGCATACTAGAGAGCCCTGAGGGGGTTAGGTGTGAATAGAACCTTAGAAAGTGATCTAGTTCTGACCCTTCTTTTATTGTTTAGGAAATGAGGCTGTGCTGGGCTGAAGAGGAGATACGGTAGTTTTCAGAGAACAAAGGACTGGAAAATAGCTCGAGGTCTCCTTAGCTGCACTCTCCCCATACTATACTATATCCGAATGTAATCTAACACATATAACTTAATTCTCCTTTATCCAAATGATATCAGTAAAATAGGAAGCCTTGCTCAACACTTACGTTAGTTCTATGGCTGTGGATGTGAACGATGATTCGTATCTGGGAGAAGACCTAATAAATTGGATGATAGGCGATCTCAATAGCCTGGAACAATTGGCTATATCTAACAAAAGGGAATTTTGCAGAGACAGATGCGAAGTCAGCACTTAACAATACAAAAACCAGTGGCAAAGTACGTGAAGTGGGACAACAGAACATGATTATTTTTCAAAGTGGCTGTTTTTCAAGAGCTGAAAATTATATGAGTTCACTCTTTTCTTGCTCAGATCAACAGAATTTTATTTAACTTAGTAGAGGTACATACAGAGCAACAAAGGTGCTAAATCTAGTCTACTCTACCCACCTGGAATTCTAAATATAGGTGTGGACACTGATAAACTGAGGCATGTAACAGGACAAAAACCATGTTAAATTGACTCAGTTCTAAGTAACTATAGGAAAGGCTAAAGGAATTGGATATGTCTCTCTGAAGAAGAGAAGAATTCTATTTGTTATTTTGGAGAAATGGAAATGACAAGAACGTGTACAGTGCAATGAAAGAGGCTGAGCCATTGAGTGGAAATAACTTGGAGTATGTTGTCTGAAGGCTTGAGTTTGAGGACTAGGACAATCACTTACCAGAGATGTAACCTTGAGAAAAATCACTAAGAAACTGAATCTACGGTTCTTGATCTACACTGTAAGATTGTTTTGAAAATTAAATTAAACAACATACGTAAAACCCCTATAGTACATGGCATGTAGTAATTATTCAACATTGACCTTTATACCTGTCAGGCAGAATCAGAGACTTTTATTAGATGTTATTGGAAAAATGGGTTGCAGATGGTTATATGAGCAGACATAAGAATGTTAGTCGTTCAAGATTCCTGGAAATGTTGCATGATATATCTGTGTGATGCTCAACAACATTCTCTTCTACTTTATGCCAGTAAAAAACATGACTCAAAAAAAGTTTATTCCTTACATGAAATATTGTCTTAAAAAGTTGTAAGACATTTTTACCACTACATATCACATAAAAGTGATGGTTTAGGTACCTGTAAAGTGCAGAAAGGGGCCTCTTGTTTCCGGGTTTTGGTCTGTATGGTTTGGGTTCCCCTGCCATGTTGATATCTGCAAACAGAATAAAATAGCATTTATTAAAAAAGTAAACGATTTTAGAAAAGAAAATCATAGAGTTTTTTTTTTTCGATTTGATTATGAAAATGTTGTATGCCATTCATTCATTCAACATGTATTTAGTGAGTGCCTATTTGATACCAGGTACAGTTTGCGAAATGTCATGATAAAATAGATTCTTGTTCTTGTGGAAGTTATGTTTTATTGGGGGTAGGTAGACAGTAAGAAACAAACACAACAGGAAGAATATATAACATATTAGAAAATGATTAGCATTATGAAAAAAAAATGCTGAGCAAGGTACAAGGAATTAGGATGTGGGGCTTGGGAGGACCTCCAAGGTTACCGTAAAACTGCATCATAAAGTACTGTTTCCCAAGTTGGGTAAAGGAAACATGGGTTTGCATTATGATTTTTTAAAATAATTTCATCTACTAATTTTTAGTAACTAATAATTAAAAAGAATAATGAGAATAAAATGATAAATTATGTGTTGGTAAATCATCTGGTCAGAAACAGTAGGTTTTGGTGAACAAGTGCGTTCACCAAGAGAGAATGAGATATCCTTCTGATTTTCACTTTTTGCCAAGAACGTTTCAGTGTACATAAAGGTTTGTATGAAATAAAGCCTTAATCATAAAAAGGGTTATTAAATTTCCCACAATGCCATTTCCACTTACATAGAAAAAGAAGCTAGAAGCATGTAATCATAATATGGACCATATTTACTTAGGGAACAACAAAACATCCTCAGCAACTTGAATGTGATGCTACAGAATTCTGGGGTGGTCAGAGGGAGAAAGGAGAATATCCTTTGCCTTCATTAACTGAGGATATAATTGAGTCTCTGAGATCATAGAAGATGCCTAAATACATGACAGTGGGTGTTTTATATATATATATGTACATATAATATACATATATATTATTGTATATATAATTGATCAAACTTGAACTAAAGAAATATCTAGACCCACTTTAAAGAAATTGGGATGTTGAGTGAAGAAGGTTTGGGAATGCAATAAACAAACAGATGAAATAAAGTTAAAATTTCCAAAGGATGATTAAAAAGGAAAATCTAAAGGATAGACACTTCAAGAAAAGCTTCTAACAAAGTGAAGGATATTATTTGGAAAGAAAAGAAAGGGAAGGCTTCTATTGCTAGTGCAGTGGACTAAATACACCTAGTCATCTACCACTGAAAACACTATGAATGAAATATAAGTATATCCCTTAAAATAAATACAACATGAAGCTAGCAAGTAAGGAGTTTGAAAAACATCCTACATATGAACAAAAACAAAAATTAAATGGGATTAGACACTGAACCTGGCATGCCCTTAAAGACATTTGTTGAGGCCAGAACCTGGGTTTTAGTTTTCCTACCCTTTTGGGTCAGAGGGGACATGAGATGGTGTGGAGATGAGGGAGTTGTTGTCAAGGATTTTATCAGTAGAAAGAGAAGACAATTTCTTATTTAATAAAGGATATCTACAAAACATGGACAGTAAATGTTGTAACCAATAATGAGACATTGAACAAGTTTTCTTCAAGATCAGGGACTTTAAAATGGCATCTACTATAACTATCTCTATGTAAGATTGCTCTTGATAACCTAATCAGTGTATTAAGTCAGGAATGCAATATTAGATATAGGAAAGAAGATATGAAACTGTCAGTAATTTCTGGTCAATATAACCTCCTTCCTGAAGCCCACAGATTGTTATAATTAATGAGAAAGTTTAGTATGTTGATTGGATGCCAAACCAATTATACAAAATTCAAATGCATATCCCTATATAGCAATACATATGTTTAATACATAGTTTAAAGCAAATCAATCTCTCTCTCTCTCTCTCTCTCTCTCTCACACACACACACACACTATATATATATATATATATATATAAAGTACCTAAGAGTAAACCTATCAGAAAAATTGAAGGAGCTTAATGAAGAAAAGTATAAAACCACATTGAAAGATTTTACAATAAATTTACACAAATACAGAGAAATTGGAAAACATATATGTCAATCTTCCCCAAGTTGATTTATGGTTTCCATGCCATTTCAATAAAATCCCACAATATTTTTTATGTGTATGCACAGTTTGAAAAGTTGATACTAGAATTTATATGACACCATAGAGACCAAATATAGCCATGATACATTTAGAAAAAGGAAAAGAGTTGGTAAATTTGCCTTATCAAGATTTATTTCTCTAGCTGTGATGATCAAGACTGTAGTATTAGTACAAGAGAACAGGGGCCAATTGAACAGAATAGGGACTTCCAAACTCACAATCCCATATGACATATCTATATATGCATCTATTGGCATATATGGACATCTGAATTATCACAGAACTGGCCTAGAAGATCTTTGAGGAAAATATAGGCTTTTAAATAAATGGTGCTATAACAATTGCTTCCTCACAAGGGCAAATATAAAACTGGACCTCTATCATACCCTAGACAAAAAAAATATCAATTACTAATGCATAAATATGAAAGACAAAAATATAAAAATTTTAGGAGGCAATAAAATAGAAAAATTTTATGAGTTCAGAGTATGGAAGGATAATCTTAAACCAGACATAAAAATCACTAGCCTTAACACATAAAACAGGTAAATTCTACTGTATTGAAATTAAGAATTTCTGTTCATCAAAAGTTGCTTAAAGACAGTGAAAAGAACAGCAAACTGGACAAAATGTCCTTGATAAAGGATTTGGTTTTTGAGTATATTAAGAACACATTTATATCACAGGAGTCAAAACACCAAAGAGAAAATTAAGCAAAATCTACTAAATGCACTTGCAGAAGAGGAAAAGCAATGGCAAAGAAACACATGAAATAATGCTCAGTTTCATTAGTAATAGGAAATGTAAGTTAAACCCCAGGAATTATAATTGAAGCTACTGAATTTGCAACAACTTCAAGTGCCAATTTCAAGTGCCATTGAGGTTTTCTAACAACTGGAAAATGTGTACAATACAAATATAAATGTAAATTAATGAAACTATTATGGAAAATTTTTTTCAGCTTTTAATAAACTTAGAATGTTCAACTGTTTGATCCAGGAGGTTTGTGAACCTCAAAAAGTCTTGCATGTATGTACCATAAGATATGTGACAGAGTGTTTGTTATAGTACACTGGGTAAAAAAAAAAAAAAAAAAAAACTGTACAAAAATACAACATCAGACGAGATCGGGCACGTTCAGGGTGGTATGGCCGTAGACTAAACAAAAGACCCAGAATAGCAAAAGCAATTCTAAGCAGGAAGTGTGAGTCAGGCAGTATAGCGATACCAGATTTCAAACTATACTACAGAGCAATAGTAACAAAAACAGCATGGTACTAGTACCAAAACAGACGAGTGGACCAATGGTACAGAATAGAGGACACAGAGACCAATCCACAAAATTACAACTTTCTTATATTTGATAAAGGGGCTAAAAGCATGCAATGGAGGAAGGATAGCATCTTCAACAAATGGTGCTGGGAAAATTGGAAATCCATATGCAACAAAATGAAACTGAATCCCTTTCTCTCACCATGCACAAAAGTTAACTCAAAATGGATCAAAGAGCTTGATATCAAATCAGAGACTCTG
>NW_026000093.1:33142216-33379177 GCF_001458135.2 Marmota marmota marmota | reverse complement strand
AGATGGGGTAGAGAGAGAAGACGGGAGGGGAGGGGAGGGGGGATAGTAGAGGATAGGAAAGGTAGCAGAATACAGCAGTTACTAATATGGCATTATGTAAAAATGTGGATGTGTAACCGATGTGATTCTGCAATCTGTATTTGGGATAAAAATGGGAGTTCATAACCCACTTGAATCTAATGTATGAAATATGATATATCAAGAGCTTTGTAATGTTTTGAACAACCAATAAAAAAAAAACAAACAAAAAAAATACAACATCAATTTCCAGGAGATGTGATAAATAAATTAAGATGTTTTTATGAAAAGAAATACTATAAAGCATACACACACACACACACACACATACAGAGAGAGAGAGAGAGAGAGAGAGAGAGAGAGGATCAATGTAACATATTAGAAAACTTAGTAAACCCCCAAACTGACACACACACTCCTAATGTGTATATGCATAAAATGACACTTATAGACATCTGAATTATACAGAATTAGAACCAGAGATAACATGACGGATGCATTAATGAACAGCAGGAACATAATTCTGAACAAAAATAATTTCATAGGAAAACATTGACAGTATGAACCCTTTTATGTAAATGAAATTGCAAAATTAAACACTATGTAGAAAGAAAAGAAAGCAGAGATGAGCAATGAATTCAGTAGAGGATTGCCTCTGAAAAGGAAGAATAGAGTGTGGGATTTGGGAGGACATCCAAGGGACCTTAAAGTTGCATGACAAAGTACTGTTTCCTAAGTTGGGTAAAAGAAATATGGGTTTACATTATAAAATTATTCTTTATTACTCAAGTGTTTTATATTTTTTTAGCGATGAATAAGAATTTAAAAAGAAAATGAGAATAAAAATGGTAAATTATGTTGGTTAATATGGGCAGAAGCAGTAGGTTTTAGTGAATGAGTGCATTTGGCAAAAATCGGAAGCTGATATCTGGTGGGAAAGCAGAACAGGTTGGTGGATTATTGAGTATGAGAAGATCATTAGACACTCCAATTAGAATTTCAAATTCTATATAATTTAGGGGATATAATTTAGGTTCTGAGTAAAGGACAGATCTGAGAATTAATCATTAAGACTGACTCTTGCATGTTTTAGAATAAGGCACAAGAAAAATCAAGTGTCTGAGTCTTTCAGATGTAATATACTTGGAATAAAAACACAAGTGAATGGATAAAAAATGTGATATATATATATATATTCAATGGAATATTACTCAGCTTTAAAGAAGAATGAAACTATGATATTTGCTGGCAAATGGATGGAGTTGGAGAATATCATGGTAAGCGAAATAAGCCAATCCCAAAAAACCAAAGGCCGAATGTTTTCTCTAATATGCGATGATGCTAATTCACAATAGGAGGGGGATAAGAGAGAAGAACAGAGTTACCTAAGATTAGACAGAAAGGAGTGAAGGAAGGGGAGGGGAGGGAATGTGGGGGATAGGAAGGATAGTAGAACCAAACAGACATTATTACTTTATGTATATTTGTGATTGCATGACCAATGTGATTCTACAACCTGTACAACCAGAAAAATGAGAAATTATACCTCATCTATGTATGATACATCAAAGTGCATAAATGCATTCTACTGACACCTATAACTAATTAAAACAAATAAAATAATTTTAAAAATCAGGTGAAACAAATATAGATTTCTGTTTTTATAAAACTCTGTAATGCTAGTTGAAGGTATCTGTCTATGAAAATATCATGATATTCACTTGTATATTTGTAGCTTAGATCCCATGACTTAAAAAGTGAAAAATGTAAAATTATTCTCATAAGTAAATAAAAAAGCTTGAGAAACTCTGTCAATAAAAATATTGTAGCATGCTCTTTCTTTTCATGATGTGCTGTCAGTTATTCTGAAGATATGCTTAGGAGTTTAACACCATATTCATACAACAGGAAGCCTTTCATGACAGGCTGGTAAACTCAGTCATTTCCAGACACTAGCCTCCCTTCAAAGGGATTGAAAATTCATAAGCAAACTCTTTGTCCCTTCTGAATATTGAATAGTGTTCAAATGCAGAATTTTTCTTTGAATTCATGGAAATTTATACTTAAATATGCACATTTTAATATTTTTTCACTGTTATATTGACCATGATCCAAAGCCTGGTTTCACTGCATAGAGAGGAGAGAGGAAAAGTAGCATGTCATCCAGGGAGAGGGGGACACAGGGCAGGGAACTCAGTTCATCTGGTGGACATAAAGCCTTAAAAACATAAAGAGCATTTCCTTTGCAATGAACTTTGTAAATACAAGAGTTAATTGTGTCTTCAGAACAAGTCAGCTTGGTTGAAAGCCAACTCTCAGTTTCTTATGCAGCAATAGCTATTGGTCTTCAAAGGACCTTACAAACAGGGCAATGATACCTTAGCAGGAACTCTGTGGCTATTGGCATAGGACCTCCTGAGCCTATGTATCCTCGTTTCCCTGGTACTGTGCAAGTTATTCACAAGACAGGACCAGGGGAGTAAAATAGAGACACAGCAGGGTGGGGAGAATGGTTATTTCTTGAGTTCCTGAATTTACAGATTGATACCCAACACTAATATCGGGAGTTCTTTATATTATCTTCAAGAAGGGATGCAGATTTAACAATTCTTAGTAAGTGATTTTTAACTAGAAATTCTAAGTTTCTAGTTATGGAGCAGAAGTACCCAAGCAGTACCTATTTGACTGAGTGATATAAGCATTTGCATAGTATACACAAGGCCCCAGATTTGATCCCCAGCATCACAAGTAAATAAATATATACATAAAAAATACTTGTAGGTCAGCTTGGTGAACCTTACCAGCCTTCCAGGGATAATGCTCAACAATGTAGTGCAAAATACGTATATGTGCACGTTTAAATATTTACCTTGGTAAATTCAGATAAGCACTATTTTAAAGAAGTCTTTTGATGAGACTTATCTGTGTTAGAGTGCACTACCCAGCACACCTGTGCAGACCTCCCTGATCCTTTCCAGCTATAGGGACCAAAAGGAAGAGGACTTAAGCTCTACTTGTAGCTAGGAGAGAGGAGTAGAGATACTCATGAAGGGAAGAGGAGAATTTGCATTTTAGAATATTATGAGCCTCTATAAACACCTACAAAGAAAGATTCATGTAGAACAGTCCAAAATCTACTTTGATTTTGGTTTTGATTTTAATATTGGTTTCAATATTTCAAATTAACATGAAAATGTAAGAAAAAGTTAAAATATGTTTCAAAATTATACTTACATTATGCCTCAGACTAAAACAATTGAGAAATATCCTATTGGATTACTTCCATATCTTTTCACAGTAAGTTAATTTAGAATATATTAACTCACTGAAAAATTTAGCCAATTCCCTTTTCTTCTTCATGTTAAAACTAAGAAATACTATCATACCATGACACAAATAACTATAAAGGGTAAAACTGAACAAAGTCAATGAGCTAAACCTATTTGGATTCAAAGCAAATTAAATGAGGAAAATAGGGACAGGTATTGTTCCAAAGTACCATCCTGAGAAGTGAAAACCAGCACATGTCAACATATTGATTTGAATAACCCCTGGTAGTGAACTACTAAAGACCACAGCAATAGCATTCTATCATTTGGGAAGATACTTCTGATTCTACACCCAAATATATGTCACTTTCCCCCTTCACACCTCTTATTTTACATCATTTCCATTGCACTGACTACAGTGTGTTTGTGGCCTTTGAGTTTGAATTTTGAGAGTTCTCATAGTTTTACAAAACTTCTTGTGCTCTTCAGCTCCCTGCAGTGTTGTTTATCCAGTAACTGGTCAATGATTCCATTGTCACTTGCATTTATGTGGGCCAGAGGCAGATTCTTGCATGGGTGTTTTTCAGATCCAAGCAAACACATCCTGTCAACACATTTCCTAAAGTGGTGTTTTTTTTTGAACAGTATTTTGGAAGATGTTAATAGGAATGTCATCAAACAAATTTATCAAAGTAAAATGGTTTGGTAAAAATGCTATGGATATTTGCACTATAAATTAACAGATAAAATCTTGATAAAAAGAGAAACATGTTGAGTCATGTTTACTCAAGTGTTCTTGTATATACAGGTGAATATAGGCTATTTTTGCACAGCATGCCTGTTAACGTCTAGCACATCAGAGCTCCACCAGAATACTGGTGTATGAGATACCCTGAAAATATTTAGAAAAATATTTAACATTTATTTCCTTGCCAAGGATTGAATTTGGAACATCCTCATTTTAAAGGTTAATGCAATGTTTTAAATTACATATTATTTATACTGCTGTAATAAACCGACACTCACTACTTAATTCGATACCACTGGTGATCCCTGATGTCCTCTGTCATTTTCTAGCTACATTAAATCTCGATGTGGAAGTAATGTCTAACATATAGTGTGATAGAGCATCAATTATCAAGGCTTTCTTCTAAATGTGGAAAGGAATTGAAAGCAATATTCTTCTAAAGGAATTAGTTAAAAGGAAAATATTCTTAGAAGGTTTTTTTTCCCCCTCTTCTCTCCCTGGTTTAAATAGAAATCTAAATAATTCAGCCATGGCATATAGACTGTCAGGAAAAGTCATTCAGAGTCTTTTATTGTTCACATTTAGAAGATTTAAGGATTCATTACCGTTTCATTGAATAAAACTTCAGGAGATAAAGAAAACAGTCTGTTATGTTTGACAAGTGAATGGATATAACCATACATTACCCAAGGATAAGTATCATACCATTAAAAATTGTTTTTGCAGTTATTATTAGTTTAGATCCTCAGAACAACCTTGTGAAATGAGCAGAGCAAGAATCATTATTCTCACTTCATGCACACAGGTATTTGAGCTACTGAGAAATTAAATGGCTTTCATATTAATATCATTAGCCCAGCTCACTACACTGTCCCGTGTGCCAACATCAAACTAACAGGGGAGGGGTTACCTGCTCTTGCAGAAAGAGATGACTATCTGAGGGTCAGCATCAGGCTTGAACGAAAGCTGCACTAGACTCACAGTTTAGAACTTCTTCTCTTGTGTCTCATTGCTCTTCTCCAAATTTTTATGCCACTCATATCCAGTTTTGGCTGTGGAAAGCAGCTTGTAAAACAATGCACTCTGAATTATCAGGAGCTTTGGCATCATGGGGCAGGATGCATGGTTAAAGGAGTGCCGTAGGGAGATTTTTCTGGCACCAACAGGAAATGTACTTTAGACTCCCAGCTCAGCTGCCTGAGATTTTCTGCCCAGGTAGCTTCATAATCCAGTATTTTGCTGGAGCTGCAAAGCAGTGTGTTTACTCTGAAGAAAAATTGCACCAAACTTGAAAATGCCAAGTGCAACCCACCTTATGATTTAAAATATGAACATCTGAATCATTTTGAGTCCAAAGCTGAGAGCAAAACCATTTCATACTGCAAAAGTAAATGGCTTTCTAATCTTGTTGTTTTTCCCTTCCCAGAATCAAAGCTAGTTTTAACACTTGAAATATGTCCTTAATAGTATGTTAAAATATTCACTGTTATGAGAATGAAACTGTAGTCTAATTTTACTGGGCAGCCACTGAATTGTGACCACTTTAATGAGCCTTTGGACCTAGTTTCATAAATTAGTTCTGACACAGCACTATGGCACGTTGGCCTCTGGTTATTAGAATGCTAATGCAAAGATCACTGGTTGGCCAGATTCCCATTTGTTACCAGAATACACTCCATGCTCCCAGACTCTGTTTGCAAGGGCAAATAAAAGTGGAAACTTGAACTTCATACCAAAGAACTGGTAAGTCTGACTCTTGTATGTGACTTATTTAGATTAAACACACACACACACACACACACACATATTTTTTTCCCCAGTAGAAACCAAAGTGGAAGAAAATGGACACACCTTTTATATTTACTATCTATTTTTTCCCAAAGGTTATATTAAGAAGGAAAAAAAATCATGGATCATCCACTGTCATTGTATTTTGTTGAACACATAAAATGTGCCGTGTGCTGTGCTAAGTGTTTAGTAAACAAAAATGAGCATTGTGTGCTCTACAGATATTACAGAGAAAGACATACCTGCCACTTACTATAGAAAATGTCACATGTCATAATAAAGAAGTGGACTTCATGCTTTGAGGATATGGTGCCCCATTCTCTATAGCTGAGAATGTCTTTAAGGGTCCATTCTTTGTGTATGAGGTGGTTTTTTCCTGAGGCAGCAATTCTAATGTGAAGTGTTTCATAGAACCACATCTTCCAAATTCTGCAAAAGCCTTAGCTCTTATCGTTGAGCCAGAAACTTGTTTCTGTTCTTTGTTTGTTTTACTTTGCCCTTCCCATCAAGACTCTTATTAGCTAATTGTCAAAATACCTTTGATTTGCCTTGAAGATTAACTGGCATGAAACTTGATAAAACTCTGGGGCTTGGGTACATGTTTAATCAATGTCAAGTCTAGTCTAAAATTATTGAGCTGCAAACACAAGCACATTTTCACACAGGTTACAAAGCAAACACTAAGTGGTAATAATTACAAAACTATTTAATTTCTAAATTTTTCTACTTATATAATTATTCTTGGATCATTTTATCTCTTTTGTTATCTTGGATAAGTTTTCTAAAGAAGTCTTTTCTATATTCCACAAACATCTTTATCTCTGTAAAGGTTAAAAATGAAGATGACAAGTTTTATAAAGAGATACATCTTTCAGAAACCAAATAAATCAAACATAAAATTCACATACATGTCCACCAGCAGAACTCTGAATATGTATAGTACTTTGCTTAACAGTTTTAAAAATATACTTAGTGATTTATTAACATCAACAGTGGAAAAATGTTATGATAATTAAGACTAAAACTACATGGTGAAAATAATTAGCCATCTGTGAATCATAAATGTATAGATTTAACAGTACTAATTATTTTGCATCTTATAGTTTATTTTCATAGTTGAATACAAAATATTCCTTGAAAAATAAAATTAAACCAACGGAGGGTTTGGATTACCAGTTTCTTTGTGAACACTCAGATTTTTACATGAGTGAAAAAAGACCTTAAGATGTGGGTATTGCTCCTCTTGTTGATTTCCTATTCTAATTTCTCCTTTTCCGTGTGTGTACATATGGACTTTATTTTCTTAGGTCCTCTTTGTGATGATTGTATTCAGTGTTTATAACATTCCAACCACTGTGCTAATTCATAAATATAATTAAATGCCAGAAGTAAAGTTAGGAAGTCAAATACATATGATGAGGAGGGTAGCACACAACCATGGTGGTGTGACCGAAAACAAGCTAATATCTGTACTAGCTAGGAGCTGGTTACAAATTCAGCAACCAGGTTCATCCCACTCTCAGTGAGTCAGAACCTGCACTTTGAAAAGAACATCCAGTGGTTGCCATGAACCTTCAAGTTTGTGAAACACTAGAACATTACACTTTTAGTTTACATCTCTTCCTTCAATTGTCATTCAAGGAATTTATTTTTCAGATGTTTTGAAAAGATGATGTTAAGAATTCTGAGCAGGAGAATAAAGCTTTTAGGGATGACATTTGAAAAGATGCCTTTCTAAAGACTTACAATGTAATAATGCTATCTTAATGTCATCGTTGATGATAGTAATCATTGCTGGCATTTGTACATCATTTAGCAGTTGATCAAATTTTTACACACAATAAAAAATTTTACACTAACCCTGTTGATTCCAATTTACAGAAGTTTAAATTCAGAAAACATAAGTGATTTGCATAAGCTGACATCACTAATAAGAAGTGGTATCAACTACAATTTCAGGAATTCTCACTCCAAACTTTGAATTCTGTAAATGAAGGTTGATTCTGATTTTTTTTGAAAAAGTCACTGGCTTATAGTAGGGTCTACATAATTTATTGGTAGATTGCTAAATACATAGTAATTTCATTTGTACAAAGGATAAAATTTTTTAATAACATCTCCATGAGAAAATTATAAAGTAGAAAGCCTTTAAATCAAAACCTACTCTTAGGAATTCCATGAAAAAGCAAACCCCAAAGAGCTCTTTTGCCTGAGAATGCAAAACTGATAGAACAAAGAAACAAAAAAATACAAAAGAATTAAGATTCTTCTCTTCTAGTGGCTGGGGAGGCTGAGGCAGGAGGATCACCAGTTTGAAGCCATCCTCAGAAATTTAGTTGAGGCCATAAGCAACTTAGTGAGACCCTATCTCTAAATGAAATATATATATATATNATGTTTTACTCAGATCTTTAAATTGCTTTTACTTAATACAAATGTTCTTTCACTAGTGATGAGACTACATCCTAATAAACCTATTGTATATTTAAAACATATTGAGTAAAAATTGTATTTTATATATCTAATTTGCTGAACGTCATGATTTAGCACTGTAATACCTGTACAGTACCCTTTGTTTACCCTCATGATTGCTTGGTTTACTGGAAGTCAAGTATGCTGTCACTGGGAGAGTATCATATTGCATATTGCTAGCCTAGGAAAAGATAAAAATTCAAATTTCAAAGTATAGTGACATTGAAAAAAAATCAAAATCCCTAATGCCATAATTGAGTAGTCATTAAATTAAACCTTCTTAAGTTGGGGAATTCTCTGTATGTGTATTCCAACATGGATACTTCAAAATGTAACTGAGAACTCTGTTCTCCTTTCTATGTTACAGTGCAAAGACTGGGTTTTATGAGTTGCATGTCCACTTCTTAACCCCTAGTATTTAAGAATGTGACTACCTTCAGCCTTAAGCCTTTAAAGAAGTTATCAAGTTTAAATAAGGTCAAAAGGGTGGGCCTAGGCCTGGGTTTGTGGCTCAGTGGTGGAGTGTTCACCTAGCATGTGTGAGACACGAGATTCTATCCTCAATACCACATATAAATAGATAAAATAAAGGTATTGTGTCCATCTACAACTAATATGTGTGTGAGTGTGTGTGTGTGTGTGTGTGTTTAGGGTGGGACCTAGCCCACTATCCCTATAAGATCACTAATCATATTGGATTATTCATATTGGATTAATCATATTGGATTATTAATTATTGGATATATATAAAGGGTGGGACTTAATCCAATATGATTAGTGATCTTATAGGAATAGTGGGTAGGATACAAGCGTACACACAAGGAAGACAATGTGATGGGCAAAGACAAGACTGGCCAAGGAGAGGGACTCCAGAAGAAACACTACTAACACCTTGAACTTGGATTTCTAGCATCCAAAATTGAGAAAAAAACATTTATTTTTTGGTTAAGCTACCAGTCTATGGTATTTCATTCTAGCATTTCCAGGAAAGAAATACAAATGTTTTCTACCTCTTCTTTTGAGATTATTGAATATACTGTGTATTGTTAACCCAACCATACTGGTTGTGTTATCTTCCCATGAATGTGTACAGTCTTGTGATTTACAAATTTACCTCAATTCACCAAGAAAAAAGAAAAAGTGTCTTTTTTCTGGCTCTGTTAAAATGCTCATATCCTGTCATAGAAACATCTGGTACCAAATATTTTTTAAAATCTTTCTGGCCTGCCAACTTTTCCATTTTTGTGTGCTTATGCTCATTTATTTCAAAACCGTTTGTTTTTAATTTTCAGAGATTTGTGATTAAATATTTTTGCCTAATGTGGTTCTTTTCAGAGTGAGTGTGAAGCTAGCCAAGAATTTTCTATTTTTTTTTTATAATTTTAAATTGAAATGAGTTCATTACTTTTTTTGGTACTTTTAAAGTTTTCTTTGATTTAATTATTACATATTGTATTATTATCCTCATTTTAAATAGTAGAAGCAGAGAACATACAGTAAGATTTAAATACAAATAAATTGCGCATGCCATGCACAGTAAAATTTCATTATACCACTATCTTTACATAAAATTATTATTTTTGCTAAATTTAATAGCAAATATTGGTTAATGTACCTTTTTACTAATATCTTATGAAAAGCATATTTTGAAACATCTGCTTTTTCAAATATCTCCAAAGAGAGTGAACTCATTTTTCTTTTCCTCTCCAGTAAACAGAGATGTTCAAAATCATTTGTCTGACCTTAGAATTACACTTACACTAGTAGATTTAATAAATGTTTTTCTCTTGTCAGTACTGATGACAATGTTTCTCCCAGTCAAAATCATTTTTTACAGTAAGGGCTGACCCAAGATCTTTCTCCTTTTGCTCCTTCTACCTTCACAACTTATTCAAAGTTACAGGCACCATTTCTCACTTGCAGACCAGAGCAGCTCTGTGAGGGAAGAGTATATCCTGTTCAGTTTATTTCAGTCATTGTATTTTTAGGTTTCCTGCTCTCCAAGTGTTTGCAATTTAACCAAAATGGTATGTCAATCTGGGTGTGAGATTAGCACAGAGTCTTTATAAAAAGAATCATCAACTACATTCACAGGCTCAACCAATAAAAGGGCAATATCCTTATTACACATGCAGCTTCAGATGGTGTTCAGATGTTGGAGAAACACTCTTGGAATTCCTGAGTTACATGAAAGCAGTGAGTTGGCCTTTTTTGTGTGAGTAGATGTTGTCCTCTTTATTATTATTTAAAGACATAGTATTTAGAAACATTTTGGTCAATAAAGCAAGTCTAGAATAGCTGAGAAAAATTGTCCACACTTTAAATATATATATATATATATATATATATATATATATATATATATATATATGAATGATTGGGGATGTGGCTCAGCAGTTAAGCCCACCCCTGGTTCAATCTCCAATACCAAAAAACAAAACAAAACAAAACAAAAAACTAACCTTCCCAAAAAGGAAAGAAATGATGGGATATTGGGATACACAATATTTAATAACAAAGCCAAGTTAAGGCAAAGAAAAGATATACAGGATTCTCTGAGATAAAAAACAAAAACAAAAAAACAACAAACTTCCATCTAGGGCTTAAACAAAAACATTTAGGAGATTTTTCTGTTGTTCCATCTGTATCCATAACCACTATCCAGCCACATTTCCTCTTTTGACTTCCCACTTCATAACTCACCTCCATTCCTCATGTTTCCTCTGCAATAGCATTGGTTCCCTGACTGCTTCTCAAACATGTCCTTGCCCTGCTCTAATTGATTCCTCTCCTCTGGCTTCTTCTCCCTCCAGGTAATCCTGGCTAAATTCCTTAACTCCTTCAAATTTTTGCTCAAAGGTTTAACATGGTAACTTTACTATTACTATTTAAAATTGGTGTTAATATTTACTTACCATTATTACTATTTAATATTGCAATATCATCTCCTACTACTCATCACAATCACAGTCCCCTGCTTAAATTTTTGTTTTCCAAAGCATTATTTGCTTCTATTGTGTGATATAATTTATTTACTTATCATATCTTTTGTTTATTGCTAGACACCTGCCTCCCCACCAAAATGAAGCCAAGGATTTTTGTTCTGCTCATAAATTTATTCAAATAATGTAGTATAGTTGGCTCACAGATGTGGCTGAAGTGTTTGTCAAATAAGTGAATGAGCTCATCAATGAGTAAATAAATATGTGACCTGAAATTCTGTGACAGACATAACCACATTATAAACAAAGTTATAATTAGGGTGACCTTACCATGGGTCATTTTAGAGTGAAATGGAGGGAGATAAAATTATTAAAATTCTATTATTCAAAAATGTTAGTTTATCAAAAAATGGTTTATTATATCACTGTTCTAAAAAAGTTGTAATTAAAGATTTAAAAAATTATTCTAATGAATATATTTTGAGTAAACAAATTTAAAATGAATTTTAATTTTGAGTATTTGAATATTAAAAACAATATAAGTTGAGTAATTTTCTATGGTGCTTTATTCAGGTCTCTGATAATACCTGTTTCATATGTTCTGTATTTTTCTGTAAAATTAATTGTTCTATGCTATTATTTTCAGTTTTCATATAATTTCTCAAATATTTTTAACATTATTGACACGTACAAAAGACTGCTTTGTAAATATATTTTAGTTGAAAAAATTTCCTCTTACAAATGTGGGGGAAAATAAACTCAAAGCCAATTAACAATGAATGAATGAAGTTCCCAGTTCTATTTTTACACTGAAATGTGCCAACAGTTCAGTCCAAATACTTTTGCAGATACTGTCTTTTTACCTTCCGTCACAGAGCACTTTTCTTTGACATATTTTTATAAGATAAAACCTGTCAAAATGTCTGAATAGTCTTCTGAATGTCTCAGTAAATGTAGATGCCACACAATCATGAACATTCTCAATTTCATTCCTCTGGCACAGAAGATAAATATTTATTATGAATAAAAGCGCTGGTAAAATATTTTCCCCTAAGTCAAAATATTTCTGTCATGATAATAGGCATTAAAAATTAAATCTCGCATATATTTAGAGTTCTCATTGTTTATTTATACTCAGCTTTTGTAAGAATAAGCTTTTCTTTTTATTTATGAGATTTACTTTAAATCATTTTAAAAAACAAAATTTGAATTTTTTATGAATATTGATTCAAGATTTCCAAATAATCTTTAACAAAATGTTAACAAAATTTAAGGGATTTGGGTTGGGGATATGGCTCAAGCGGTAGCATGCTTGCCTGGCATGCGTGCGGCCCGGGTTCGGTCCTCAGCACCACATACAAACAAAGATGTTTGCCCGCTGAAAACTAAAAAAAAATAAATAAATATTAAAAAATTCTCTCTCTCTCTCTCTTAAAAAAAAAATTTAAAGGATTTAGCAATTAGTATTTCAAAAGCTCAAACACTTCCATATTCTGGTTATGATATGAAATAAAAAAAAGAGATCCTGTAAAAACCTCCTGAAGTTTTCTTTTTAATTCAATATCAGTTTTATCATTAAAATTTTTATATTTCCATTTTTTTGTGTACACATAAAATATTTATAAGCTGTGATATAGCTGAGCTTATAAAATTGGTAGAACCTCACAGTTTGTTGGATGCAATTATGAATTATTTGTATACCATAACCAAGTCGAAGTACATTTCTGCTCCATAGGTTTCCTAATTTACTAAGAATATTATTTTTGCCATCATACTGTGTTCCACCAAAATTCATGTTCATATTATCACAGCAAAAAAAATCACATCATTGTATCTGCAATGTTGATTTTTTAAACTAAATTTATAATACCATCAATTTCACAGTTTTAATTTAATAGCTAGTTATAATAAGAGATTTTAATTTTAAAAGAAATATATAGAGGTACATGGATAAATTAGCTTATGGCCTTTTAAAGATTTACGAATAAAATAGTTCATCATTATTTTTAAAAAGATTTTCACATAATTATTATGGATAGCAATTGCCCATGAGAAGGGAAAGCAGCGCAATGTGTAATTCCTTTAAAGTGGTTCTTGGTGTCTAGGTTAGGTCCTTATTTCAGGGGTTCAGGGGTAGAAACCATTGTTGGAGTATTTAGAATACGAATTTAAAGAAATAGTGTTTATTAGTGATCAACAGAAGTGACAGGAAAAATATTACAGGCATGTAAAATTAATAATAGCCATTACACACACACACAACAGAAAAGATTAAGGAGCTAATTAGTTCCTGAAGATAAACATCTACACAGTACTGATACAATATCAGTATTGTTACCCCCACTTTACAGGTAGATAAAGCTTACCTCAAGAGAGAAGAATAACTTACATAAGTCCACAGGGCTAGTACTCTAACAGAACCCAGATTTAAATGGGATTCTATCTGACTTCAGAGGTATGTTCCTTAAAGTACATCCAATTATTTTCTTCTTCCTACTTTAAGGTAGAAATTTTATCTTGTTGCTATTTGCAACTACATATGTCTAAGAAAGAGGAAAACAGGGATGTTTATCTCCACTGAAAATTCAATGACTAGTGCAGACAGTTTGCTGAGTTACTGCTTTTTAGCTTTTGGTGAAAATTCTGAAGGTACAGGACCAAGAGTGTGTGTATTTGGGTAGGATGTAGGTTCTAAGGATGTAATAGTCATTCTTCAGTATCCACTCGGAATTGAGGGGTGTGATTACAAGAAATAAGTAAACTATCTCTTCTATACTTTCTCTATTTTTAACCATTATAGATACAAAAAGGCATCACCTGGAACTACATCTACAAATAGAAAGTTATATGAATATAATCTAGGTCAATTACCATACCAAATGAGTAGATTTATTGATGTGCAACAGTTATTCAAAATGATGAGTGTTTTAAAAAGTTCTTGATTTTATACACAACATCCCTCAATCCACAGGAGATTGGTTCCAATACTACTCAGATACAAAAGTTTGGATGCTCCAGTTCCTCATAGAAAATGATACAGTATTTGCATATAAGCTACGGAATCCTCCTGTGGACTGTACACTATCTATCTCTAGGTTACTTATAACACCTGCTACAATGTAAGTGCTGTGTGAATACTTGTTGTCCTGCATTGTTTGGGAAGCAGTGACAAGGAAAAGCAGCCTGTACATATTCAAAACAGATGCAATGGTGATAGGCCTAATTTCAAAGACAATGGCCACTCAAAGGAGTGCTGAAGAAAGACCGAGGAACCGTGAAATGATGAGAGTCTACGGCAGGGCATGACTACACATCAGTTCATTTGTGTGGGTTCAGTGCAGGGGCTCAGCATGTGGCAAATCAAGGTTTGGCTTTTGAAACTTGTTTTTTTTTTTTTTTTTTTTTTTTTTTTGTTTTTCTGACTTTTTTTTTCAAGTCCACAATTCTTGAATCTACAAATGTGCAATCTGCAAATATGTAGCTCTGACCATATTTGATAGTGACTGACTACTGTGGTGGATTATAATGTATGTCCAAGATGGGCATAGTGACACACAGCTGTAATCCTAGCGAATCAGGAGGCAGAGGCAGGAGGATTGCAAGTTAGTGGGCAGCCTCAGCAATTTAGTGAGGGCCTGAGCAAGTTAAAGAGACCCTGACTTAAAATTAAAAAAATAAAAAGTGCAGGGGATATATCTCAGTGGTAAAGCAACTCTGGGGTTCATTCCCCAGTACCAAATGAATAAATAAATAATAGGATAAAAATTCACAAATTATTTGATACCTGTGGTAGGTAGATGAATAGTCCTCTGAAGACTTGAACATTCTAATTCCTTGTACCTGTGATAGCAAAAGGAAATTAAACTGACTTTTTTTTAAAAAAAATTCTAGGGATTAAACCTAGGGCCTTGTGCATTTGAGGCAAGTACTCTACCAACTGAGCTGTATGTCCAACCTTAAACTGACTTTAAAAATATATTTTTATTAGTTGTTGATGAATCTTTATTTTATTTACTTATTTATTTATATCCGGTGCTGAGAATCGAACCCAGTGCCTCACACATGCTAGGTAAGAGCTCTACCACTGAACCATAACCCCAGCCCCCTAAATTGACTTTTGAATAGAAGCATTGTCTTGGTTTATCTGTCCTGGGTCATCTGGAAGAGGCTCAAATGAAATCACAAGGGTCCTTGTATTTGGAAGAGGAAGGGAGAAGGAAAGGTCAAAATGATGTATTGAGGAAAGGACCCATCCTACACTCTTGTCTGTCTATGGGAGAAAGAGGTCAGCAGTTGAGGAATGCTGGAAGCCTCCAGAAACTAGAAAGACAAGAAAACAAATTCTCCCTTATAGCCTCCAGAGGAATATGGTCCTGTGGATCCCTTTATTTTTGCCCAGTGAGACCTGTGTTGGACTCTGACCTGCAGAACTGTAAGATATTAAATTCGTACGTTTTAAGCCATTAATGTTAGGGTAATTTGTTACAGAATCAATAGAAAACTGACATAAGAAGTAGAACTTAATTTACTGCTGCTGAAGTGCAGGCTAGATTTAGTGACTCTCTTCTAATGAACAGAGTGTGTCAGAAAATGGGAGGACACATCCTAAAATGATTGTGTGCTTCTGCCTACCCTGGGTTTTCATTCCATCTGAGGAATGTTTGTCCTCAGCCTCCTGGTGAAGAAGCCACAAGATGAAGAACTAAGGCCTGCCAGCAACCTCATGGATGGACCTGGGAGAATATTCTTTGCAAGATAAAATCTTTATATGATTAGAGCCCCAACACACAACTTGATAGCAGCCTTGAGAGAAATGCTAAACCCGAACCACTTGGGTCAAGTACTCTCAGATTTCTGACCTACAGAACTGGTGAACCAATAAACATTCATTTTGTTGGCCTATGACACTCAGGATAGCTTGTTATGCGGTGGTAGATAACTAATAGAAGTACTCTAAGCTTTTTATTTAGTAAAAGAGATAACATGGCAAGAAAAAGAAAAAGTGCTAATTAGGTGACTCTTACTCCTTACCTCCAAATAAACTCTGACGTGAATGTGCATATTCCACTGGAAAGTTATGAGGAAATTTTGAATATTTTAGCATAACAATGCACACATATAAAAGCTGAAATTTCTATAAATATAATTTAGTCAGAGTTTATTCAGATTATAAATGGAATTAAAACTTCAATGTCAAGAATAAAATTTCTGAAAACACACAGTCTTACTAAGAATACATTCATCCATTTACCCACACTTTAATGGATCAGATCTGTCAAAGCTACTGTGAGATCAACAAAGGCAATTAACCTCTTATTTCTCCCTCTGTTCTTTCTTCTCTTATATTTTCCTTTTCCCTTGAAGTCTACACTTAATGGAACAAAGCATGCCTGAAACACATTAACTTGTGGGTTTTCTACTTTGTGGTATAGAAATATTCTCCAGACTTTATAAAGTTTAATGACCTCTAGACTAACATGCGTATCCATTAAAAAGAGAAAATAATCATTCACTCCATAATGCTTTTATGTTAAATTTCAGGCTCAATGTGATTATTGAAATAAAGCATCTTTTCCCCTTCATGACTATAATTGGTCTTTACTAACTAAATATATGCACTAACCACACTATACTTCATGGCAGTAGCAGTAGCCTGGTTCTTTCCCCACCCTTCTTGTGTGCGTTATTAAAATTCAGATCACATATTCACTTCTCACAAGTTCTTTTAAATGTAAGTGTTAGTTCATCAAATCTATTCCTCCTGCATAGCTAAAATATAATTCCCCAAATCCAACTGAAATATTGACTAGTATATAAATCATCTCCTTCCTGTTTGAATGTAAAGGAGAACACAGACTGCACCTTGGGGACTTTTTATACCCAAGAATCTGAGTGAAATTTCTGTTCCTAAATATTGTAGTAGGGAAAGTTGTACTTTAATATAAATCAGTCCCTATTACTATTTACCCTGTGAAATCAGACTGAAACTAACTTGTAAGAAAAATCCAGTGGATAAAAAAATGATGTAAATTTATTTGAACAGCATCTACTGCTGTGGTGATATTTGGCATCACTTCTTTCCTGAACTTAATTAATAGAAGATGGTTCAATATACAACAATTATCAAAAATATTTCTAAATTTTATTCACATTAAAGAAACATATTTCTACATGGCAAGGGCTATGAAATTCTACTTCTCTTCTTCTGTACTTTTGCTTCTTAATTCAAATTCTCCTTGTTAGTGTGTCAACACATACATTATCAGTGCTTAATTAAGAAAGGGATACGACACAACACCAGGAAATTTCAAATAAGAATGGTCCTATCCACATTCATCGTTTCTAACTCAAAAGAGAAATTAGTAAGAAAAATCTTTTTTGTAGCTTTATAAAAAGAGAACAGTGATTGTTTTATTCATAGAGTAATCAAAATACTTTTTCATCCTGTAAGGAAATTGTGCTCATCTACAAATCAATTAGTTCTGTTAATGAAAAAATAGGACAGGCTTTTAAAATGTATCTTTTATGATGCCTCTGCTTCACATATGAAGTTTAGATAATGGATCATGACAGAGAAGAGTCATCAGCAATGTGAATATTAAAATATGAATATAACTAGTTATGAATAATTTCTCCCTTCAAAATGGGGCTCTGGGATCAACAGGATTTGCTATGTAAACCATTATGTTAGCAGCTTGATTGTTGGAAGATAGGCATGTGTTCCTAGTGGCTTCTGAAAATATGTACATAAAATGGAATTCGGTCATCAATATTTATTCTTAGAAAGGTGACAATTCAAAGCTAGTAGGGCAAACATTTTTTTTTTCAGCTGTAGGTACGATTTGTGACTAGGATTTAACTGTCATTAGAATGTTTTAACGTGTATTTGTGAGAAAAGAAATGGAATCCCACCCCAGGCTGCTCTTGTGTTGATGTTGTCTTGGTCATTTCCTCTGCTGATTCCAGTCTCTTTCTCTTCATTTTGATGACCTTCTATCAATAAATACATTTCTTATTTGCCATATTGTTTATTTTGAAAGTAAATGTGTTATTTTGAAAATGTGTCTGAAACATTTTATTACTCTGTATTTCAAATATTCCCGTTGTTTTCTGGGGGAGAAAGAGGGAGATATCATAGAGGTAGTAAAAACTATACTGGTTCAGACAAGGCACATCCCTATCCTTTGTGGACATATTACTAATCTTAAAAATTCAGAACAATTTAGGTTGCCTCAATTTGTTCATGGTAATAAATTTGAACACACTTTCTGTAAATCTTTTTGGGATATCCCAGCTCAAGTACAGCTTCACTTGATTTAAAATTCTATCTTCAATACTTTTAGCTTAATGGCATTGTCAAATGTCAAGAACACTCAGTACAAGTTTTTTTGTAAATTTGTTTGCAGTACGTCATATTTTATCTTTTTAATAATAGCTGTCAAGCCCCACACATTTGCAACAAAGAATAATTAAATTAAATGGATTACAAATTTAGTCACAATACTACAAAATTAAAATCTACATGGATTTCTACTGTGGCTACAATATTCTATTAACCTTTTTATATCGATACTTATATATGTGGTTTCATGTTAGTATATAGCATAAGATTGGCAGACAATTTTCGTTCTCCTAAATAGACATTGTTTATCTGGATACAACACACACACATATTCACTTCTTTGACTATGTTGTGCAAAATCTATTAAATCAGTGAAAACATCACGTTGCTAATTTTATATAGAAAATGTTTCAACATTCCCCCTGACTCACAAGACTAAATTGAAGTGCACTTTATTTATGTTTACAGCATTTGTTAGATATGTGGACAGAGTCATATAGTAAATATAAATGAAAGGAAATATTGAGATTTAAAGTACCCATTATGCATCAGTGTTCTTTCTTCCTTGAGAAGGTACTCCTTTAGACAGCTTATCATTCATTTACATAATTCTGACAGAAAAGACTGGTATTGAGTCAACAATGAGTTTCATATCATCTCTACACAAAGAGTTGCTAGTTGGTTTCGGAGGAAACACAACTGCTTTTGCATCTGACTGGTAGCACCAACTATGTTTTTCTGACTGAGTCCCTCTGTGGTAACTTTATATCATACTGTGCTGTTTTGCCCTGTTTCACATTTCACATCTGCCCCCTCCCTATGTCATCTTGATAGTTGCACTTCAGCATTCCATGGCACACTGTATTATCCATGGCTGGTCTCAGCACGAGCTCAGGAGCCAGACTACCTGAGATCAAATTCTAGCTCCACTACTTAGTAGGCAATAAGCTTGGGCAAGCTACTTAACCACATAAGTAAGACAGTGCACTATCTCATAGCACTTTGAGAAACAATTAAATTAATTAACATGCATAGAACACTTGGAAGGGAAACCAGCATGTAATCATTACTCAATAACTAGCTATTTTGTTGTTGTTGTTGTTGTTATTATTACTAGGTCCATACACTTTCACATCTACTGTGTGGTGCCATTTATAGATTCTCTTTGTTTCTCACTTCTCTGTCCCCATGTTTTAGGAGAGGATTTATTGGGAAGTAGTCGTCTTTTGAGAATGTATGGTAGCTGTGAACCACCCTCTCCTTTCATCTCCACCTTGAGAAAGGAGTGAATGGTACTGAACTGGCACACGTCTCCGAAGTTAAGCACAGGTTACCCAAGAAAATCACTCATAAAGAATGAGGATTTCAATATCCAAGGCAGGATGGCATTCAGCTCCACCATTGGATATCTACTCCATCATGCAGCTTATCTGGTGTTACCCAGAGAGGAGAAAGGAAACTGCGGAGACGGTGAGATAAAATAGTCAAGCAGAGAAGAGAAGAACTCATTTCTTTAAATTGATAATGACAGAGACATTCAGAAGACTTATTGTTCCTGGGTCTACACTCATAAGTGTGAATTATCCATGAAGGATAATTCTGATTTTTAGTTATGGGTGTGCCTGAAGTCACCCCAATTTGGAGACAAAAAGGTGCACACCTCAGAATATTTGGAATGATTCCACTAAATGGGTATCAGACCAAAGACATAGTGTCACCCTCTTGTGAGGAAAGCCTGTTGAGACCACTGTTCACACTTATCATATGAACTAGGCTAAAAAACATAGTGATATATCCAGTGAAACACTGATGTGTTTCCTAAGGGAAGGGATATAAGAAGTCTGGAATCTTTGTCTTCTCTCTTCCTCTTACCAGAAAATTAAGTGCAGAGGAAAAGAGGAGCTTGATTGAGAACAGGTGGGTCACACCCCACTCCCCTACTGGTTGGAATGGCTGCTTGGCTGTCGTCCACTATGAGGAGGAGGGCACCACAAAGCAAGATGGAAAGTGCCTGGTCCCCACAAGTCTATGCACTGTTCCTACATAGTTTGTGTTCAGGCTACAATGTGTGAAGGCAACTCCTCTCATGAAAATCATTGCATTTTCTTGTAGTTGCCCAATCTGTATCTAACTAGCATGCCAATGAGACATTTTAAAAATTATTCTCTGTTGAACTGACATCTAGTCCTGATCATGTTGGATAACAGGACATTTATTGTATTGCTGATCCACCAAGATGCTATGTCCTTTCTCTGTCTAATTTGTGCTCATGACCAAGAGTCAGAAGAAAAAGTAATATAATGAATTCACTGAAGTGGTACTGGAATTTGCCAGCAACCAAAACAGGATTGCAGAATTCTACCTTCCTACCCAATCAGCTAAAAATAGTTTAAAGAGATTAAGGTAACATTTGACAAGAAGGACAAATGATTTACCAACTTGTAAAACTAATTCCTGACTAGTTTGCCCTGGCTAGTTCAAAACTTACTTTAGCTATTGCTTCATGGGAAGTTTTTTCCCCCCTGAATCCTTTGCCATTTGACCATGCTGTTTGTGTTTTCTTCTTTCCTTGTACATAGCATATTACATTTATTGGTGACTTACACTATGAGGCAGTGCAGAACTGATTATCAGCACATAATAGGTGCTTGCCAAAGATTTGTGAAATAAATACAAGACATAAAACGAGAGTAATATATTCAGAATTATATTTAAGGCAAATTGATGGGATCAGAAGATTGTAAAAAACATGGTCTAACCGAATATATGAGGGAGAGAGATCAGTTTAAGACATCCCTAAAATCATGTGGATAAAACAATGATCATTTGTGGGATAAGAATCACTAAAAAATGTAATAATATTTATTTCTTTTACAACTCTCTTATCTGCCATCAAATAATTCTTATGTCTAGATTTTAATCTGCATTTCTTTGAACATTTGGTCTATATATTATTGCCTGACTTAATAGTTATTTGACCTTGGGGAGATGAACTTAGTGTGCAATTCAATTCTTGGAACAGTGCTAGGACATTACAGAAAATCCTCTTTTCAGAAAGTGGCAAAACCAAAAATGATCAAGTTAATTGCAGACAAACAGATGTTAGGGCAATTGAGGATTGCCAAGGTAAGTAGAAAGGAGATAAAAGAGAAGACTGGGGAAAATGTTTGCTGATGGATATTTTTCATTGGATCAAAATCTATGCCAAAATACAATCATAAGGTTAAATAGTAATGTGTTATTGACAATATTTGTGAAAACTTGACTATGGTTACATAATTCTTATTTTTAAATATTAGCATTCAACAGCTTAAGATTTCACAATTCTGGGGAGAGGTTTAATTATTAACTTTGAAGTCAAGATGCAAAGTCAATATGTTTGAAGTGATAACATGAGAACACAGCACATTACTGTTAGCTTCATCTTTTGCTATACAAGCTACTTATTTCAAAGAGTTTCCAGACAACATGTGGCTTACCCACAGAATTTCAGATTCAGGAAAATGGGGTGAAATTATAGTGTACTATTTTGTCTTTGAGAGACTTACCAAAGATGAAATACAAGAGCCAGACTAGAATTCGATCTTCTTCATCTGAGCTATTCCTCCCAATATTAGCCATCTTGCATCAATATTTCCCAATATTATGATGCCAGAAACTACACATCTTATCTGACAATTGGCTAACTGGTTTTTAACATTCCACTTCATGCCTACTGTTCCTACCTGCAAACATGTTTGTGTAAAAAGTTCTCTTCTGAATCATGACCAAGAGTCAGAAGAAAAAGTAATATGATGAATTCATTGAAGTGGTACTGGAATTTGCCAGCAACCTAAACAGGATTGCAGAATTCTACCTTCCTACCCAATCAGCTAAAAATAGTTTAAAGAGATTAAGATAACATTTGACAAGAAGGACAAATGACTTACCAACTTGTAAAACTATTTCCTGACTAAATGCATGGATTTGGTTTCTATTTTTGACCCAGCAGATAGAAATCAACTCTAAGAAAGTTCAGGGTGCTTACCTGTACCTAGGTTAGAATTGGAAAGAATATTAGGGTTCAAGATTTTTCTTTGGGTTCAAATATGTGATTAAGAAACGTGTCTAGCCAGATGCTGTGACATGTGCCTGTAATCCCAGCAGTTTGGGAGACTGAGGCAGGAGTATCTGGAGTTCAAAACCAGCCTCAGCAATTTATCCAGGCACTAAGCAACTCAGCGAGACCCTGTATCTAAATAAAATATAAAAAAGGGACTGGTAATGTGATTCAGTGGTCAAGTGCCTCTGAGTTCAATTCTTGGTATCAAAAAAGAAAAAAAAAAAGAAAAGAAAAAAGAAATATGTGTTTATAGCATGGTCTTAGAGTCTGTCTATAATAGTAAACCTATTCATCCACTTGCCTAAGTGTCTTGAAATCCTAGAAAAATTAAAAAAATAAGTACAGAGATAAATTAAGTCAAGCCATAGTTACTTTCTTTTCAACTTTTAAATATTTCTTATAATCTGTTTTAATTTGTTGTTTATTTATATAAAATAATAATTATAGCAATATTTACAAAAAGTTCTGAAGTTCTTAGGAAGGCTTTGCATGCAAGATTTTTAGGTCTGATCTTTCAGGTATTTAATATTTTGAAAGAACAAGAAGTACTAAAGTTATATATTTAGTGTCATAAATGTTTCAGACAATATAATTAACTCCTTGAAAATGAAATTAACTATATATGGGAGTTCAACCTCTTAAAATAGAATTAATTTGAACATTAATCAAAGGACATGTACAATTACTCTCATTTCAATTTAATTACCAAATGTATAAATTGATTTTAAAAGCATGAGAGGTAAATCTAAGTCATAAAGAAAATTAAGATTGGAATGTGCACCTTTAATAACTTGAACAGTAACTTGAATAAAACTGTGGTTAATCTTATGTGCATACAAAATTTGTGTTAGACATTAAGTATCTTAATGGTAGACTAGTATTTGGTTATTAAGTAAATTTTAAAATATCAGTATTGTTGAGTATTTGAGATTCAGATATACTGAATATCAATAAATAGATTTTTCTATAGTGCTTCAACTTCTTACATAGAGCTAGTTTCTTGGTATCTTAGGGGAATAATAGGTAATTTTTATAATTTCTTATTAGGGAAAAATAAAATTTATCTTTGCTACTTGCAAGCTATGAGAAATATGGCTTTCAAGAATTGAGTTTGGTAATATAGTTCAATAAATTAAAAAAGACCATAGAACTTCTCTTTATGGGTCATGACTGATCCTTTTTATTTTCTCTTCAGCAAATACTGTACTGGAGTTTTGATTCAATGAAGAAACTGCTGTGCCCTTTTCAGAGTAGAAAATTCTTAGCAAAATTGCCTGCCTTGAATCTGAGAATTTGAGAATGGCAAGATTTTTCTTAATGTTTCTCAAAGCATCTTTAAAATGTCAGAGTTTTATGTTTTTCAAATATTCGTATTTTTCTGATATAAAATGATACTTATGCCAACACCAAAAGAGGAAGTTCATAATACATGTAATGAAATGAATATTTGTTTAAAATATGGACATTTTCTTTTGAGTAACTTCCTCATCCTATGAGAAGAAGTTGTCAGCTTTGGAGATGATTCAAATTGTTATTGCAGGAATGTAAGGACAAGAAGAGTCAACTTTTAAATTTTGATACTCACAGTAGTATTTTTGAGGTTGAAGCTAGAAAATAATCACGAAAGCCAGGCTTTATTAAGAGATAAGAGGATTTTCTCCGTTCCTTTACTCCTGGTGAATGTCAAGAGATAACCTGCAGATTTAATGGTAGTTCTTTCACAGGCTGGAGGCGCTACTGCCTCCACAAATCTGGCAGAATCATGAGTCTACTTGCCTCTGGAAGAGGAATAATATGTGAGAGAAGTACAAGCCAAAAATTGCAGGAGTGGAAATCTTGTGAAGGACAATGGGAGAGAAGCAAAGGATAGGTAGTGTGATATGTACATCTTAGATCCAAGAAACGGATTGAGAGAAAGAACAAAGTAGTCTAGTTTCTGTTTGGGATTCTAGAAGGACATTTCTTGAGATGCCTCAAGAAAGTAAAAATATGCTACCAAGTGGAGGTCTGTTAGGGTTCATATGTGAGATGTCTCCCAAAAGCTTATGGGTGAGCAAGAGAAATTAGAGGTGAAAGGAGTGTGTAATGAGAGTTTAAATATGATCAGCACATCAGTTCTCCATAGGAATGAACTGTAGGCAGGTAGGGTATGGCTAGAGGAAGTGGGTCACTGGGCGCCTGCCTTTGGGGTTTATATTTTGTCCCTGGTGAGGGTGTGCTCTCTGCTTCCTGGTGGTTATTGTCTGATTTGCTTTCCTCATTTTGCTATGATGCCCTGTCATGTCAGGCCCAGTGCAATGGAACCACCCATCTGTGGACTAAGGCCTCAAAACCATCAGCCCCCAAATAAACCTTTCCTCCTCTAACTGTTCTTGTCAGTCCTTTGGGTCACAGCGTGAAAAAGCTGATTAAAATAAAGCCTCATGGAGAAAACTGGATAGTGGTTAAAAAAAATACACAAAGAAGGTACAATTTTTTTTGCACCTCTGATCAATGGAAGTATTACAGAGTGAGCAGTAGCTAAGAAAAGATGTGCTTTCTTATTCTATCTACCTTGCAATTTTCCCATTCCATCTATCCTATCCCCATTTGCTTTTTTTGACATAATATTGAAGTAAATATGCATGACACAAATGTGACCAGTTTAATCATCTTTAAGTGTACAGTTTGGTGGCATTAAGTATGTTCACATTGTCTTGCGATTATCCTTAAGTTTTCACCTCTCTGTACCATTAAACAACAAGTTGCCTTCCTCTCCCTCCCCTACTCCTGCCATCCACTAGTCTACTTTCTCTCTGTGAATGTGACTGCTATGGATACTTTATGTAAGTGGGGCCATTCAATATCTCTCCTTTTTGTGGCTGATTTCTTTCACTTAGCACAATGGCTTTAAGGTCCATCCATTAGTACCATGTGTCAGAGTTTCTTTTTAAAGCTGAGAACATTCGTTCCCCCAATTCTCTCCTGATGTTGACTTAAAAAGTACATGTTAATTTTCTGAGATTCTGTCATGCTCTTTTTTTGCTGTGACACACAGGATGGAATGTGACCTAGTGTTCTGGTTGCCTTGGTTGTCTCCATAGGCTTAAACTACTTTATTACTCCTCAGATTTTCTTCTTCAGACTAAGTTGACTTATTCAGTAACTTTCCAAGTATAAATAAAATTGATGAGTGAAATGTGGGGCACCTTTTCTTAGATCACTATGTCTTCAAATACTGATCACAAATATACAATGTCTCCATAAGAGACATTTTCAGGCGTCAGCGAGAATGCTAAATGACATTTAATCATTAGTTGTATCTTTTATTTTCTGATACTCCTTTGCAGTGAAAAAATTGTCTCAAATGAAAGAGTGAGGAGTATAACTCAAAAACAAAATGACCTTTAAAGGAGAGGAAAGAACTTGGTGGGGGGGGTAGTAAAAAAATTCTCCATTTAGCTTTATCCTGTGTCAGAGAATCACTATCTGGCTTCACCAAGCTGTCATTTAAAAGCTTTGAAATACTTCCATAGAAATGATTACATTAATCCCATAGTCAGTCTGTCTGAAGTTAGCAAGTGTTACAGCTATCAGAAGTATTACAAAAATAATTGAATACATTTTTAAAACTAGTAGATACTGTGACTGTAATTTATTTTCTTGAGATTGCCAGAAATCAGCAGAAGAGAAATAACTCTATCAGGCACCAGAAAAGGACTGATAAATAGAATAATGCCAACCTTAATGTTAGGGAATGATCTCATATGGTCAATAAGTAGCATTAACTTCTTCTTTCAATTATTGTTCCTCTTAGAAGCACAAAGAATTTAGGACAACTATCCATTCTTCCCTGATTTAAACTGTATGTGCACAAGTCAGTCTGATGGATGGCCTAATCGGGCTGCTGAAGGACAGCCTGATTCTCTGCAACATTTCACCAAGACCAGTGTAATGCATTATCCCAGGAAAGATCTTATTTTCCCTTGGGGCATGTTCTATTATACCTGAATTTCTTTGCTTTCAATTCTTTGTGCACATCAAAATCATTGACCTGTAGGGGTTGGTATCTCCTCTTGCAATTTTTGCTAGTTCTTTCCTCTTCCCTAGGGCCACAGTTAAGACACATGTGACCGAGGCAGAAAACTGAAAGAACTTGGAAAAGGAGGTAATCAATTATGAGGATATATTGCTCTTCTTTTTTGTTTTCTCATAGTTAACTTGTTCAGGTTAACATTTTTTTAAATGTTTTTGATCCAATTCACTTCGATGACTATACTGACATTTATATATTTTTTTCATTTATTGTTCACTAATCACACACTTGTAATTGTTACTACTTGTTAGGGAATTTTATCCAGAAAAACTAAAATTTAATAATAGTTTGAAAAGTCTCAAATACTTTTTAAAGCACTATTTTATCCAGCTGCTTATTTCTTTTGTTTGCAGAAATTTTACTTTTATGTACAAAAATCTAACCAACTGTCCATGAAAGCATTTAATGTTCCACTGATATATTCCTCCAATACATATGTCAATATATATCTTCCTGGAAATAATAAACCTGTCTAATTTCTAATCTTGCATGATATTGACTCAACTTTTTAATCAGCTAACTTTAAAAAGAATCTGCAATATAAAAGATTACAGAGATTAAATTGTGTTAAACTAAATATTTCCTTCTATGACAATGAATGACTGTGGGTAGGGTTGTAGACTCTGGAACAAATTGTTCCTTTTCAAAGTGACATTGTCTTCTGTCAGCTAGTGACTAGTTACAGCATGATGTTCTTTCTTTTCAAGGCCTTTTCTCAGTCTCATCCAGAGTATGGTACTAAAATTATACGTAATCTGATCCCTTTAATTATCCCCTCAAGTCTATTTTGGGTACCAGGACTTGATAAACTAACTTCTTTAAATGGAGTTAATAAAAAAAAAAAATCTTCTTCTTCCTTCTGTTCTCCTTCTTTCTTTCTTCTTCTTTCATTTTTTTTCTTGGAAGTCTCTTTAGACTTCAGAGTTTATAATATATAATAGTGCATGTTATGGCTTAGATATGTGTGTTCCCCAAAAGCTCATGTGTGAGACAGTGCAAGAAAGAGATGAAATGATTGGATTACGAGATCCTTAACCTAATCAGTGCATTAGGGATTATCTAGGTGGTAACTGTAGACAGGGAGGGAGTGGCTGGAGGTGGTAGATCATTGGGGGTATGCATTTAGGGTTTATATTTTGTCCTTAGTGAGTAGAGCTCTCTCTCTGCTTCCATGGTGCCATGTCTCCAACAGCTTTCCTCTCCCACACTCTTCTGACATAGTGTTCTGTCACACTTCAGGCCTCTCGGGAAATGAAGCTGGCCATCTATGGACTGAGATCTCTGAAATCATGAGTCCCCAAATAAACGTTTCCTGTCACGTATTTTGATCAAGCAGCAGAAAAATCTAATTCAAACCGTGTGTAATTGCAATAGTAATCCAAATCTGGTGTTGCAGTTGCATTAAGAGTATAACCCTTCTGTTAGCTATGCATTCCTTAGGAACTTTTCATCACTCAGCCAGATTTTGATAACTTTCAATTACTAAAAGCTTGTGCCAAGAATAATACATAAGCTTCTCAACAGAAGACCTTACATAGTTCCATGCTATGATTCATTTTTCACCCCTGTGATTATTGTGCAAGTTTTGTAGCCATATAAAAGTTTCTGGGTTTAGACTTTTAGTTATGCAACATTATTAAGTTTCAGAGATCTTTTGTACAACTTTGTGCCTATAGTTAACAATACTGTGTTGTACACTTAAAAATTTCAGAGAGTAGATCTCATGTTAAGGGTTCTTCCCACTAGAGTTTTTAAAGTTTCCTTTAAATTACTGCCTTGCTTTTTTTTTTTTTTTTTTTTTTTTAGAATAAATTGTACTCTGCAGAAAAAAAATCTCTTCTTTTTCACTGGTTGCTTTTATTTTACCTCTTTTGTTCCCTCTTTCTTCCCCCTGACCTTCAACAATAATCTTCAACACTTAATCTTTTGTCTTCGCTCTAAAGCATTTGATCATGCAGGTAGCAACTGACTTCCCCTAAGTTTTGATATTATCTCCCAGTGGATAAATCTTGATCCTTCTATTATTCACACAGTTTTTTCAGTCTTCTTTCTATTTGCAGAGAGACATTATGAATACCTGAGGTTTAATGTAGAAAACTAAGCCGGTTGTCTTCCTTCCCCAAAGACACCTTTTCCAACTGCTCCTGGTAAGTATGAGCACAGCTGTTGCTAGTCCTCACTCCATTAGACTTTTATTCATAGGCTTTGTTCTTCTGCTCTATTTATTCCCCCTCTTTTTCTTGGAACCAATCCTTCATGATAAGATTCTTTCCTGTTGCTAAAGTCACCACTGTTAAACAATACCATCAAACATATATGCTTGGGCTAATATTTGAATTTCCTACTCTTTGTTTACCTTAAATATGGTTGTTACAACCCTTTTTAAATATTATTTTACTCTTTTTATCAAAGCATCTTGGTTAGTTTAAACCATCTTCCATCAAAGTTTAAAGGTTTTTAGTAAACCATAATCAACTAGCAATTTTCAGCCACATTGCTCAAAATTTATCTTTTATTATTCTAAAAATAATGCATTTGCTTCCTTCCAATGAAGCACTTAAATCTGTCCTCTAAGTAAAAGGCTAATTGTTGTATTCATAATTTTGTTATTTTTTGAAGATGTGAGTGGAAACATTTCTTTTTGAAATATTTTAAATTGTGCCTCTCCATACTTATGTTCTTCATTTCCTTGATATTTAATCTAGTAATTTATTTATAGTATTTAATTTCACCTGTTTCTATGCAACTTGATCTTTCTAGCTTATTTTAACTTAACTATAAGCTCTCCAACTTAATTAACAACTAACTTCTGATCGATTGTTTTTTTCTCTTCCCAGTGAAAATATAGTATGAAGTTTTTGATAATTATTTATGAACCAACAATAGCCTTTGATAATTGGTTTTTAACCTACAAAGAAAGCTATAGCATTAGACCCAAATATTTTCAGGCAAATATAATCATTGAAATGAACTTAATTTCTAGTGGGAACTAAGAAGGAAGCTAGACACAAACTAACTCTTAAATGGATTAAAAAAATCCTCTTCTTCCTTCCATTCTCATTCTTTGTCTCCCCTTCCTTCCTTCCTTCCAGTACATCTTAATCATGGGATCAATTAAATTTTCATTATTTTGTTTTATATTTTTGCAATTTCAATATCATATTCATTCATTACATATACTCATATTATCAAAATAATTCCTATTTCATGGTAATTCCCTGTCTTGAAAAGCTTCATAATGAATGGTTAGTTTAGAAATAAATATTTAATATTGAATTTTTTTGGCTTAAAAAATAATCAATCTTAAATCTCTCAAAAATTGCAAACACTTATTAATTAAGGCCTCCATAGGCCTGAGGAATTATTAGAACTATCCTGATGCTTAGTATATTCATCATATCATTACCATTATTTTCAGAATGTCACATTTTTATACAAATGTTGAGATATTCAGAGTTATAGTTTACAGTGTCCTGAATTATGTTCCCTTACTACTGGCTAATATTTTATTGTTATCTAATGCTCACATTAGTGACAATATATAAAAGCCCTGTATTCAAGATATAACTACGAGGACAATATTATTTGTGCTTCCCCATCTTATTTCCCATCTAGGAAGAGTGTAAAAGAAAAAAATAAGAAAAGGTATAAAAATATCTGAGTATTGTTAACAAATCTAAATTTGAAATGTGTTTGTAAGATCTATCCCCATTCCCTGCAAATAGTCCTATAATCCTTTCTGATAGATTTTAAGGGCGTTTAAACTTTTTCATCTGGAGTATGAATGAATCATAGCCTGTTTCTGGCATAGTCTTGACCACATCTCTTGAGGACTCCTTTGTTCTTCTATTTGCTGTTTGTTTGTTTTTGTCAATTCATTTGAATTCCTACTTTTAAAAACTCAATCTGTGATTATCCAGCACTCCCTGCTTTTCCCACCTGATTTACATGGTGCTCCCCTGGCTCCCATAGCTGTCTCTGCATCCTTTTATCATGGCAATAAGAGCAAGGTTTACCTAAATCAAGAATACAACAGACACTAGTATGGCTGTATGTATAAACGTGGCTGTATAACCAATGTTATCCTGCAATCTGTACACAAGGAAAAATAAGAATTCATGTCCCATTTGAATCAAATATATGATATATCAAGATAAAAAAAAGATTTATTTAAATCTTTTATTTGGCTACAAGTTCATGAAGGGAAGAAATAGCATCTAATTTGATAACATATCAGTACCTAGTACCATATCTGATGTTGTCTATGTCTGGGTTTCTACATCAAAATACCACAGAACAAGTGACTTATTAAATAAACAAATTTATTTTTTGACGTTTTGGAGCCTGCAAAATCCAAGACCAAGAAGCCAACAGATTCAGTGTCAAACAAGGGTCTGGGTTTTAGTTTAGAGATGGCCATCTTTTTACTTGTCTTTACATGATGGAAGAGTCCAGGGATCTCTCCGGAGACCCTTTATTAAGGGGACAATTCCATTTATAAGCATTTCACCCTCACAAACTCTTACTTTTCAAAGGCTCTGACTCTAAATACCATCATGCTGTGGATTAGGTTTCAGCATATTAACTTTCTTTGTAAGGGGGAAAGGCAAAAATTCAGTCTATGGTAAATGGAATAAGCAATCAATATATTTTTAAATAAAACCATGATAGATTTTGATAAAATAGATATGAACGTTTAATTATACATGCAGATTATACATGCAGATTTCAGGTGGGCATAATCTTTATTTGATATGCAATTTCACTAATGTAGAAAATTTTGAAATAACTTGTTATATATATTCAGGTTGGAAAAAAACAAGTTTTCTATAACATTTCCCTTAAGAGTTTGGCTATTAATAGTACATAGGGTAATACTGAGCAATGTTGCATAAAGATCAATAGAATATTAACATTTGTTCACATACTCTACGAGTCAATTAAATTAAGCATTTACCTTTAAATTTACTGCAACAAGAAGTATAACCACTAATGATAAAAACTAATAGTTTTTAAGTGATTCAGAGTTTTAAAAATGTTTCTGACTACAAGTATGATGATTTGTGTACACCATGGGTTTTGGAACCTAACAGAAATTTTATGTCTTGTTTACTCACTATTAGTTCTTGAAATTTTTACCTCTTTGAGACAGTTTCCTCATCTGAAAATGTAAATTACCTACTATTGTTCCTGAGTGAACACTCTATATATGTAGTATTACATAAATATTATTTTATAAAAACTTGTAAAGAGTTGAGTAGGATTCAAGAAAAGAAAACACAAACATGTTTTTTTTTTTTCAAAGATACAATTATACTAGGGGTTGGTGAAGAAAACTATATCTGTTGTGAAGTAGACAACAACGACAATGATTGTTTTAAGCTTCTGGTAAAAGTTTAACTAGACAGAGCAAGCATCTGTGGACATTGGAATATAGTAAAACTGGCTGAGTGTTTCCTAGAATACATAAAATTCAAAAGTAACACGTTCACTTGTGAATTAAAAAATTCAAAAGCAACATAACAAATTTTTTGAACATAAAATTCAAAAGCAACAAGTTCACTTGAGAAAAGATCTTTTAAGTATTTTAAATAGAGGAACTTTGGTTTAATGGAAATTGAAACATTTACCTAATAACATATATGACTATTTCACATTTCTTCTCTCTCATGCCACCTTTTTCAACATACTGTTACCACTGAAATTTCCACTGGGCTGAATTCTGTCTTTTTTTTTTTTTACTTGTCTCTAATAGTCCCCCAAATTATACTTACTAGAAGTAAGGATGAGATTTTATGCTGTCTTCTTATCTTAATAGATGCAATCATTTTGCTGATGTTATAAAATACCTACCTAGCTCAGAACTGGTCATAGAGATGCTTAATATGTACCTTTCATGCTGGAGTAGAATTCAGGTATCTTTGGAAACAGTGTTAACTCTCCCAGTGTATGGATATGTTTACTGCATTGATAAGATATTAATGTAGTTGTAATCTTTTGTTCATTATTGTAATTTATTTCCTATGGTATTAAAATTAACTGGTCTCATATCTGTCTTCCCCCTCTCTCACATTTCTAATCCAACACAGATAATAACATATTATTATTAGGAAAGTATTGCTATTATCTGTGTTGGATTATTTCGGTTATGGAAGAATATTTTAGTAAGTTATGTGTCATATTCACATGTGTTAGACTTTGTGGTATTTTGGTACTAATAGTAAGGCTTGTCTCTATGGAGCATGGTCAGAAATAATAACCGCAGTATTCAAGGAGACCACTAGAATGAGATCTCAGAATCTTTCTCTCTCTCTAATATCTCTTGGTTTGGATGCTCAAAGGAAAGGAGAATGCTTCTTATTCATATTTGGATACTAGGATTGTTCTTCTAGGAAGGTTGGTTCAAATTCAACCCAAATCTTGATTAATGGTTGACAAGAACCTCATTGCGTGAGAATCCTAGTATAAAGGGTGGACAGACAGTGTTATGATCAGGTGAGTTCGGTTTCAGGTTAGGGGATCAGCCTAACAAAGCAAATAGAACATTCATCTAAAACCAAATTGGAAGTCAAGGCATTGGGACTGAATACATGATCTTGATTGAGGCTTAGCTGGCAGGTGGCCCATGGGGAATTTTCAGGCATGACTGATAACAGTGCTAAAGTTTGTTCTCTGATTTCAGGAGCAAAATATAATAGAATTTTCAGACTATAATGAAATATAAGAATTTAAACTCTTTTTCTTTAAGTTGCTTTTTTGATCAAAGATATCATTTCATATGTTGGATGAGATCTTTCTCCTTTTGTCCTTTATTAATTTTTATTTCATGAATTCTATGTGGCAGATACTGTTCTGCAAGAACTTGGAACAGAATTGCAAGAATAAATTTCAGGAACTCGTTATACAAGTTGCTAGCATCTAGGATACTCCTTGGGAACATTCCTCATGGTACAGAAAAATGTCTAGAAGTTTCTAAAGTGTAATTAGAAGTCCAAGTGAAACTTTTTTCTGACCACTGGTGCCCAATAAAACATAGAACTTGCAGGAAAATATGATTATTTATACGGTAATGTTGTGAACCATAATTTATAACAGTGTGTTTACATCAGTCTTCTCCAAACCTATGTTTGAAATTTGAAATGGATTTAATTATTGTCATTTTAACCAGTTTTGCTCCTGAGTATATTGGTGCAGCTTATCAGAATAACATTACCCATAATACTTCTCACACTACCAGTATTTTCACATTTATCTCTATCTTCAGTGTTTTAATCAATATCACATGCATATTTTTCCATTTGGAAATAATGTCATTTTCAGTTAGAACAGTCAAGATATAGACTCAGACCATACCATGCTTATAAGTATAATAACCACATCTTTACTGTGAAAAACAGAATATTACCAAATAATAGGATGAATTTTGGCATTTAGGATTAATTGAATTATTTTAAAAATTCTTTTTAATCTAAAATTCTATTTTGATGAACATATACCAGTTTGCTCTGGTAGATGAATATTTACATCCCCAGGACAAAAATATAACTCTTGTGTATTATGAAAGGATAAGAATAAAGAATAAAGAAATACTAATGAAAGACTTTAGAAATATATGCCTTAAAGATGAAAAGCAATTCATCTTGTGGTATAAATATTCTCTTAAGATAAACATAATAAACACAGAAACAATAATGAAAATTTTTGTTTTAGACAATAATAATTTTTTTCAAAAGATGAGTAAAGGCAGTTACTTTTCTAAAAATCTATTCCATTTAGTAAATTAGTTTGTCAAAGATTTAAATTAAGGGTTGATGTGCACAATGGGAATAAAAAAATGAATGAAATTTATTTAAGTGTAAGCAGAGACAGAGCTCGCTGCCCACTTGCTGATACAAATTGATTGCAGAATTTTTAGGTTTACAGTCTATATGCATAAATCATGCAGTTTATACACAAAGAATAAAAGACTATTTAGTGACAATATCTCCATGTAAAAAGGATGTACACATTTTCATAAAGAAATACGTAGCAAAGGACAGATTCACATCCATTTTGCAACAATAAAAAGTATTCTTTTTAAAAACATTTTTGTTAGGTTCTTTTGAAAGTTTAATCCAGAAATTGGTGACATCTTATGCACTGTTATGAGGTAATCCCCCAGAGTTCCTTAATGTAGGAACATTCAGAGATGAATAATCTCTATGAGAGCTGTAACCGGATCAGTCCATCCTAAGTTTGAATGAACCGACTGGATGGTAACTGAAGGCAGGTGGGGCATGGCTGGATGAGGTAGGCCAGTGAAGTCATGTTCATGTCCTGGAAGGGTTGTTCTTCATTTGGAGTCTGTTTCTCTCTCTCTCTATCTCTCTCTGTCTCTCTCTCTCTCTCTCTCCTTCCTGAACCTCCTGTGAGCTGAGCAGCTTTCCTTTGCTGGGCCCCCATGATGTGCTGCCTCACATTGGGCCCTGAGCAATGGAGTTGGCCATTTGTGAATTGAGACCTCTGAAACCTTGAGCCCCAAATAAACTTCCTCTTTTAAGTTGTTCTTGTTGGGCATTTTGGTCACAGTGATGCAAAAAACCAACCAAAATGTAAATTGGTACTGAGAAGAGAGGTCATTGCTCTGACTAACTTGACCGGGTGATTTAGAAGAGTTTGGAGCTGGTTTGCAGGAGAAATTTCGAGACATTCAGACTGACAAGTTGAAAAAGTTTTAGAATGTTGTAAGTAGAACCTAATGGGAAATTCTCATGGGAGTTGTGAAGAACAGAATGTCATTAGGAATGTGATTTCTGCTCATAAAGATTCAGAAGGCAATTCAAATTCTTTTGGGAATTGAACTAGAGGCTACTCCTGTTTTATTCTGGAAAAGAAATTAACTACATTTTGCCCATGTCCTGAGACTTTGTGTGAGGACTAATTCATCTGACAGAAGAAATTGCAGGGCAGTACAACATTTAGTCAGTGTCATGGATGGTGCTGGCAGCTTTATCCAGGTTTACCGTGAAAATTTGGAACAGAAAGCAGAGTTAAAAGATGTTAAAAACTTGCAGTTTGGCCAGAAAAGTATGTAAAATTGGGAAAAGGAAGATGTGTTTGTTACAAAGATTACAGCCCCTAAAGATAGGCAAAGTACTTTGTAGACAGACATTAGGAAAGAGGCCTGAAATGCATCACAAGAATTTGCAAGACCCCTTCTACTAGAGATTCCAAGGTACAGAAGGGAAAATTCCTCTGAAAAGAGATCATAGGAATTTCCTGCTTGTCCAGGGGATTGGATGCTAAGAAGTCGTTTCACCAAGCTGAGCCATGCAAGCATTCAGAGTCCATAGCAGCCAAGATCCCAGGGGGCCCAGGTATTGCCTGAGCTGGCAGCTGAGATTGGTGTCACCCATGTGGTGCTGGTTCTTCAGGAATCCATAGTGAAATTAAGGGGCTATGGAGGTTTCTACTAAGACTTCAGAGGAAGGCCGGGGAGGCCAGGCAAAATGTAGCAGGGTTGGAATCCCTACGGATTCCTCCTTTGAGGGTAATGTATGAAGCTATAAAACTAAAGCTGAAGTTGGAATGGAGATCCCAGAAATTAAGTGATGCCAGTAACATCAACTTCTTGCTAAGAAAAGTTGCTGGCTGCAAGCAGAGCTAGGCTAAAAGAGGGCCCATGTGCTTTACAAGACCAATGGGGTGGGGCTGCCCAAGTCCTTTGGTGAACACCTCTCCCAGCCCTGTGTCCTAGTTTCTGCGTGAGAAGTTAGGTAACCTGTTTTTCCAGCTGAGATTTGCCCTCGTCCCTTCTTTCTGTGCCCTTATTCCTAACTTTTGTAATGAGATGTTTATTCTATTCTACTGTATATTGAATATATGTAACATGATTTTGATTTTTATAGGAGCTCCCAGTCAAGAGTTGGCCTTGAATCTTAGAGGAGACTTTTGACTTAAATTAGGACTTTTGGGCAGTGCTGGAACTTCTAAGTTTTGGGGGCTCACAGAGATGGACTAAATGAATTTTTCATTATGAGATGGACATGAGCTTTAGGGGCCAGGGGAGGAATGTTATGGTTTGAATATGAGTTATCCTTCAATAGTTCCTGTTAATGCAGAAATGTTCAGAGGTAAAATGATTAGACTATGAGAACTGAATCCTAATTAGTCCATCCTATTTTGAATGGACACTCTGGGTGGTAGCTCTGGGCAGGTAGGGCATGGTTGGAGAAGCTGGGTCACTGGGAGCAGGCACAGTCTGGAAGAGTTACTCTTCCTTTGGACCCTTTCTTTCTCTCTTTTGCTTTGATTCCTGACCCACCATGATCTGAGCAGCTTTCTTCCACTGGACCCTTCCCCAACAATGTGCTATATCACCTTGGGCCCAGAGCAAAAGAGTTGAGCATTTATGGACTGAGACCTCTGACACACTAAGTCCCCAATAGACTTTTCTTCTTCTAAGTTGTTCCTGATTGATATTTTGGTCACAGTGATGTGAAAGCTGTCTAAAACATGCACTATCACCATCTCTGAACTTGGCTGATGGTGACAGACCAGGTGTTTCGTGGAGTAACATTGCTGAGACCATTTGTCAAGTGCTCACTGTGTCCCATGCACAGCGTTAAGGGTTTTACAAGTATTTTCTCATTGAAATATCTTGTTATTATTAGTAATAAACAGATGAGAAAAGTGAAAGGCAATAATATAAGCTTTGGTTCACTTGACTCCATGATAAGCACTGTAAAGCTAAGGCTAAATTTGAACTCTTATAAATGCATTGTTGTTATTTTCTCATATCCTTATTTAGAACTTAGTTCACCTTCTGTTCTTCATATCAATAGTAGCACTCTCTATTTTTTCATTTTTTGTCCTCTTATACGCATTGTGCTCACCAACTTTACTTGATGAGGTAGAAAGATCTGGGATAAAATCATGGACTGTAAAAACAGAAAAGAATCTTATAGTTCAGTTACTTTAATTTCTTAATAACATGAGTAAATTTTGAGTGTGGCATGTGGATGATAAAGTATATCCTAGTTGTCTGAAGTAAGTGACAGATACTGATGACATACAATGGGGCTGAAGTCTAGTGTAATAGCAGGCCTATTACCTTGTATCTGCTTTTTGAATCATAGTGTTTCATTTAAGCATTTTTCACAACTTCTGTTTACTTGATAGAACTAAGCATTAGCACACCTAAAAGGTAATTTCATTGTATAATGGGTCAGAATTTTCCATTTTTATTGGTCTAATATCTGAATTAATTACCTGACTCTAGACTCAAGAGAACTTTCAAAACTGTGTCTACATCAAGGAAAGAAACTTCAGACCAATATCCCTGACAAACATTGATGCAAAAATTCTCAATAAAACAATGGCAAAATGCATACAAAAATATATGAAAAAGATAGTGCATCATGATCAAATGCAGTTCACAACAGGGAAGCAAGGTTGGTTCAACATACAGAAATCAATAAACATAATTCACCGCATTTATAGACTTAAAGACAAGAATCACATGATAAGGAGAGTAACTAAGAACAGAGTAGGGACGAAGAGCATGAGAAGAAGATTAACATTAAACAGGGATGAGAGGTGGGAGGGAAAGGGAGAGAGAAGGGAAATTGCATGGAAATGGAAGGAGACCCTCAGGGTTATACAAAATTACATACAAGAGGAAGTGAGGGGAAAGGGAAAAATAATACAAGGGGGAGAAATGAATGACAGTAGAGGGGGTAGAGAGAGAAGAGGGGAGGGGAGGGGAGGGGAGGGGGGATAGTAGAGGACCAGATAATTCCCAAGAAGGGGTGGGTTGTCATCTGTTGCCCGAGTAGAATCACAGGCAGAGCCAAATGTGTTATCCTGTACTGTGCTTTACACATGCAGGCCTGGGTTCCATATGTGNATGTAATGTTTTGAACAACCAACAATAAAAAATTTAAAAAAATAAAAAATAAATACAGTAAAAAAAAAAGAATGGCAATTATCAAGAATACAAGTAACAATAAATGTTGGCGACAATGTGGGGAGAAAGATACTTTCATATGCTACCAAAAGTTGGTGGGACTGCAAATTGGTGCAACCCCTCTGGAAAGCAGTATGGAGATGCCTTAGAAAACTTGGGATGGAAAAACCATTAGACACAGTTATCCCACTCCTTGGTCTATACCCAAAGGACTTAAAATCAGCATACTATAGTGATGCAGCCACATCAATGTTTATAACACCTCAACTCACAATAGCCAAGCTATGGGAACAACCTAGGTGTCCTTCACCAAGTGAATAGATTTAAAAAATGTGGTATATACACACAATGGAATATTATTCGGCCATAAAGAAGAATGGCATTTTGGTGTTTTCTAGTAAATGGATGGAAGTGGAGAATATCATACTAGGCCAAATGTTCTCTCTTATATGTGGATGCTAACCCACAACAGGGAGGATGGGTAAGGGAAGAACAGGAGTTCATTGGATTAAACAAAGGTTAACGAAGGAAAGGGAGGAGGTAATAGAATAGGTAGGACAGTAGAATTAACCAGACATAAATTTCCTATCCTTATTTGAATATACAACCAGGATAACTCTGCAACATGTACAACCACAAGAAGAGGATCTTAATTAGAAAAAAAGTTATACTCTATGTATGTATAATTTGCCAAAATGCATTCTATTGTTATGTATAAATAAAATAATAAATAAAAAATAAATAAATACATTTTACAGTATTAAAAATACTGAGTCTAGATATTATAGTTATAAAGTTAATTTTGTTAAGTAATTATACGTTACTTCTTTTTCATGTACTACCTGAATGCTCAAATACATTTTGTATTTGTGTAATTTGTACTAAAAGCATTTCTGCTTCAATAAATGTTACCTTTATTTGTGGGCACCCTGATGTTTATGTAGTTGAACAATAATTAAATTTAGCGCTTTATATATGCTAAGAACTTTTATGAATGTCCTTATTCATTACATTGTGACTATCTTTACCCATAGGGAAAGAGAAGCTTATGGAACTTAAGAAATTCACCCTAGATGGTGCATGTATTCATGAGGTGAATGGAGAATTGAGCCACAGTCTGGGGTATTAACTATTCATTCATTTGTTGAACACTTATTCCATGATGGGTGCCGGCTTTTCGCATAAACAATGAAAAATTTGTGGAACTTCCTCATGGTTTTTCTAGGCTAATGAGAGGTAGATACTTAACATTCTATATGAATATTTACTAACAGAGGAAAGGGTTATGCAGGAAAAGCAGAGAACCCAGTAAAATGCTACATAAAAGGAACTTTCTCTATTCCCAGGATCAAGGACGACTCCTAGGGAAGTCTTGAGGTTTAAAGGACAAGAAATATGAAATAAAGAAGCAAAGGATGGAGAGTGGGGGTGGAGAATATTTTAGGGTAGGGAACAGCTAACAAAGTCCCAGAGCGTTTAAGACCCAGGAATAAAACCAGTGCAAGAACTAGTGGAAAAGTGGAGGAAGTGAGATGGGCATAGCTGCCTGTAGAGCTGTGATCTAGTTTTCTGAAGGACTTAGGTCTCTTTTAAGGGTAGTAGAAGACCATAGGTTTTTTACATTCCTATTTTTCTTCTGGGGAGCGGAACGTGAGGATTAGTCTCTTCTTCTCCACCCCTATCTCTTCTGTAACTTCTTTTTCCTGCGCCATCTTGGTTTTCTTCTCCTCCACTGCCCCATCATTAGCATACTGTCCCTTTTGCCTCTCCTCACCCTTCACCTCATTAATTCATTAACATGTCTCCTTCAGTTCTTCCTCACTTCCACTTACTGACAGTCTACTGGTCCTTTACATTTTAAGCACTGTACCAGTCATATTCTCATTTTTTAATTTTCTGATGTTGCGTTTGTGTGAACTTCTGAGGAGGGAGACCAGCCTCATAGGTTGACGACCCTCATGAGGCCCAGCATAGGGCAGTTCCCCCAAAGAAAGGCTTCTCAAATAAATGGGTGAATTTATTGTTGTGTTACTTTAAAGTGGAGAATAACTTGGGCTGGAGCCATAAAAAAGATTTGGTAAAACTAAAAAGAGCAGGGAAAGTACAGTAAATTCTTGGAAAATTGACTCATATATTAGAAGTAATAATGTGGAGACTTTACCCTCCCCCCCACACACGTGAGGGTATATATACACACAATATACAGGTATTATATTTTATATAATGTTGTATAGTTTGTTTTCCAACATGAATTGAAGCCAAATTCTCTTATAAATTTTATTGTTAAACATGATATAGTGTTCTTCTATTTCTCATTTGAAAGAATTTAAATCATATTAGTTTATACATTATCCTTAAGTTACAATCTGCCAACACCAAGTGAACCATTAGATAGTAACCCAAATATCTCTATTACACTTTTCTAATTTTTCAACTATTATCTGTAAGAAAGACATTACACAGAACATAGCTACTAAAAAGAAGTTATGTAAGTGTAATCTTAATCAATTACACTAAAAATGAGCAGATTTGTCTATGTATATAGTTATTCAAAATAAATTGTTTAATAATTTCTTCATTTTATATATGGTTGTCCCTTAATCTGTAGTGAATTGTTCCTGGACTTTTCACAGGTACCATAGTGCACTGATGCTCAAACCCCTTAAATAACGTGGCATAGAATTTGCATATAATGCACACACACCCTTATGGGTACTTTCAGTCATCTATCGATTCTGCATAATACCTAGCACAATGTTAACACTGTCTAAATAGTTTTTATACTGTATTGTTTAGGGAATGACAAATCAGTCTGTGCATGTTCAGTACAGCTCCAGCCATAATAAGCCCAACTACAAACATAGCAAATGATCTTCAGTTGGTTGAATTCACAGATGTGGAATCCACATATACAAAGGACCACCTGTACAAGTTGCTTTAAGACCATTTTATGCATGTGCATTTGTTTTTATAACAAAGAAAAGCTGTAGTTTTAAATTTTTGTGAAGTAGTAATATTTAATCGTTTTATATCCGATAAAAATGTAAACCTAGTTGCTTGTAAAGTGTAATTGTTTTCATAATGCTCATTTTAAATTTAAAAGGAACTGACGATTTTACACTAAGATTGCTTAATGTTATTAACTGTGTTTGCTATCCCTATATGCATCCATGAAAAAAATCCATAAAATATGTTTATGTAGGTTATTTATCAGCCTGATTAAGCTTTTCATTATTTCTAATGTTTATGAGGTGAGTATATAGGAATCTGTATCATTTATTATGAGTTTCCTATATTTGGTTTCTGACAGTTTTATAATCTCTCATATTTCTAAATCAAAGGACTCTTAGACATCTACTACACAGTGTTCACACTGAACTAGAATGCGTTGAATGCAAAAATTATTGTTTTTAGAAGAACTGAAAATTAAGTTTGTCAACAAAACATCATTCTATGTGTGAACAGATATATTATCTATGAAAGTACACAGCACCACTTTTATTAAAGCATGACTCAAACTAATTAATCTATTTTAGTACTTCATTCCAATCTTATCAAAGTCCTTGTTTAACACTATCCTTTTTCCCTGGTCAACTGCCTAGATTGATTGGATTCAGTGTTCAAAACAATTAACTAACAATTAATTAATAGCTTACTAATAATTAATTTTCACAAATCAAATTTTTACAGTAAAGGGAAAAGAAATAAGTGTGGACTCTATCCATTCTTGGTTGGTTTACTGTTTTGACAATGTGTCTTCATGTATTATTTAATGACCTTGGGAATCATGTTATATCTAGAAAGAAACAGTCTGTGCTTAAAACACTTCATGGAAGATAAAGGTCTCATTTTTTATATAGCACACTTGAATAAAATGGGTACTGAGATAACTAAAAATAGTATTAGTTCAGGCAGATCTTACACAGTAGAAAAATTATAGAATATTCACTAATTATATGCAATTAAAGCATATATAACCAGTTTACTTGCCATAAAATTTAGGCCATGATAAACAGTAAGTAGGGTGATTGCACACCAAGGGAGAAAAATGAATAAAACTTTGCTTCATAATTAATAACTGCCTACAACATAAAATATTTTTAGAGTTCATAATACTATTTCCATTATGAAAATAACATTTAACTATTCAATTGGGGGAGATTAATTAAGCATTGTGAAATATATAGAGCACTTATACTTAGAATTTAATTAAGTATTATTGATTTGATGATTATCTGGTAAACTTCCAAGCGCAAACTTCAGGAAAATGAGGGAGTTGCCAATAAAATGTTAATGTCCACCATGTGGGGGAAATGATGAAATATTATCTAATGGGATAATGGAGAATTTTGGCTATTACATTGATAAAATACATAGGAATTTTTTTGGCTTGGTTTATAATAATTTGGCAAGTAATGGAAAGAGGTCAAAACAAGTTGCTTTAGAAGTCCTCAATCAAAGCTTGTGACTCTGAGCCAAAAGAGATCAAGGAGATAAATTCTAAATAAATGTCAAAGATGGTACTTTTTAAGTTTGTTAGAAATTGGAATTGTAGGTCAAGAGTCTCAGACATTTTTCCTCTAACATTGACAACTGACTAAATATCTTTAACAAACATTATTCTACGGATGCTTTGGGCAGGGCATTATTATGCTTAGTAGTCATAAGAGGAGAATTAATGATGGTAAAATAGTTAAACTTCAGATATGAAACCTTTTATTTACATTATTACTAAAAGATTGCATAAATATTTAAAATTATGAATTTAGAATAGTCATTAAGTTGCCAAACATTAAGAGTTTAGGTTTAACCTTTGCCTATTTTAAGAAACTGCCAAAAACACTTATTCTCCCTCAGAAACAACCCCTCTGAATCAAACCTTTTTGTAGATATTTTGTGTCCTGTGAAATCACAAACGTGTGAATTTGTCACTTGATTAAACAGAAAGTTAATCTGGTTTAATTCTGCTGCCTTTAAACATTAAAATGAAAACAAATAATTGTCATTCAATCATAGGTCTGCCCCTTTTTGTATAGAAAAGTTTTATAGATAGATGTGTGTGTGTGTCACTATATATTTGTATGTATATGTATGTTTGTAGGCTTTTATTTTGTATCTATATTTTCAATTGTAATGTATTCACTCATTGCATCTGTGATGGCTGTATACTGACTCTGGCCTGTCTTTCATCTGTCATCTAATGTTGTATTGAGGTGTACAGGACGTCTGGGCATCTCCAATGGTTGTCAGGAAGAGCATAAAAGTACACTACCAGAATCACAGAGAACTCAGTCTTATGGTCTTATAACTTGAGCTTGGTGCTGGAACCAACTCAGATAAGAAGCTTTACATAATTTATCAAGTACACAGTATTTTGCCTTCAATCCTTTATTGAATTACTTATAGCTTCTCTAACAATTTTATCTTTTTTTAAACTACCAAATTCAGAAAGTAAAATTACTCTTCAGTAAAAATTCTTGGAAATCTCAATTATACTTAGAAAAGAAAAAAAATTGTAGTTACCTGGAAACATTTCAGAGTCTCTACATTATGGTAATAGCCTTTTTCAACTCTTACATTCTAAGCTATTATGTCAGAAATTTGCCAATATTGAGAAAAATGGTTGGGCTCCAACCATTCAGGTCAACTTAATGCTCGGTATTCATTATTGACATAGATTGTATATCCATGTATTTGAAACACTGAAAGCTCTTGAGACAGCTTTCACCTGTGATAACTTTTAATGCTTTAGAAATGGGGTCATGTTGAGTCATAATTTAAGAATTTCTAGTTGATACCACTACTGAGAAGCAAGAATATGGAAAAGACAGTGAAATAATAGAGTCAGAAAGCAGGAAGTACAGTTACTTTACATTACCATTCTAATTATATCCCCCAATTCAAAAGTGACACAAACAATTAATGACAAAAAGATTTACTGTGTATGACATCAAGTCTTAACTTTCATAGTTCAGGTAGTACATCCTGGACATGACTCAAATTATTCCTTTTAATCTAAGTCTTTCAGATGTTGAGGTCTGAAAAAAATCAATCATTGAGTTACTGCTGAGATTAATAGCTTCAAATCTGTGGAGAAATAAACAATTTGTTCCTTTAACTGATGCAAAATTGATTTAGGTAAAAATAAAACTTCAGCAGAGGCAACCCTGGGTAAGAGGAGAAAACAGAATATAGGGAAGCAAGTTTTAATTCTAAAAATGTTCCCAGCCTCCACTTCTTCAAACACAATGATACTAGAATCTGGAAGCTTTAAATTAACCAGAAACTAGTATAGTTGCTTAATGATTAGGGCAACAACTGATCCTTGGAGAAAGCCACCATATGCATTTCATAGCCCTTCCAAAGTGTGCCTTACTTTGGAGTAAATACTGCTAACTTATGCAGGGCACAATGTAAGTATTTTTAGATTCTTTTGAACAATTCTCATGAAATGAGGAAACTAAGGCTGTCAATAGACAAAATAACTTCAAAAGCTGAGAACTAAAGGCTTTTCCAGATGAATATCATCTATGGACACTTGTGAGTATGTTATGTGATTTAGGTATGTGATGTCCCCCCAAAGTGGGACAATGCAAGAAAATACAAGGATCCTCAGAGGATTGTCAGAGCTTTAACCTAATCAGTGGATTGTTACATTGACGTGAATTAACTAGGTTATAACCATACACAGGTAGGGTGTGCCTTGAGAAAGAGGGTTTTTTGTCCCTGGTGAGCAGAGCTCTCTCTCTGCGTCTTGATGGCCACATCCGGAGCTGCTTCTCTCTGCTTTGCTATTTCTTCTCTTCTCTTTTTTTCCTTTATTTGGTGATGCTGGGGATTGAACTCAGGGCCTCCCACTGCTAGGCAAGTGCTTTTACCACTGAGCCACATCTCCAGCCCCTCTGCCATACTCTTTTACCATGATGTTCTCAGTCCCAGAGCTATGGAGTCAGCTGAGGATGAACTGAACCTCTGCAACCACTAGCTAAAATAAACTTTTCCATCTTTGTGCTGCTCTTGTCAGGTCTTTTGGTCACACTGGCACAAAGCTGACTAAAATAGAGTATAAAAAAGCAAAAGAGGGCTGGGGTTGTGGCTAGCACGTGTGAAGCACTGGGTTCGATCCTCAGCACCACATAAAAATAAAATAAAAGTATTATATCCACCTAAAACTAAATATTAAAAAAAAGCAAAAGATGTTTCTCATCAACAAACTATATCATAGTTACTGAATGCAAAAGATAACTTTACCAGCCATGGAGTACTTAGCAAAGCTTACTGGTAGGTAGTGATTGTCTAAGCTGGTTCCTGAAGGAGGCACAGAAATGAGCTAATGGTTAACCTAACACGATTCTGAATTCCAGAGACCCATTTTCATAGGCCTGAAAGAGAATCTATATGACAAACATATAGTGATTTCATGCCCTAATTTCTTATACCTTGTTCTCCTACTTACTTATTAACTTCTTTCCTAAATATCCAAGAATATTTTAAGCTAGAATATTAAATAATTTTTCTTTCAACATCAAATACATTTTCATGTCCACTCAAGTACAATCTTTTCAACACTAGCCAGGGGTCTAGAAAACTGGGATGTCGAATAATCTGCAAAATATTTCTGTCTAGACAATGAATAAATAAACCAATTCTAGGAACCTCCAAGGAATATCATGGCTACAGCTTCTTTGGGAGACTCTACCCATTTATCATATTTGAATGGATTATATATTTTATAAATGATTATTAGAAAAAGACTAGTTCTGTATAAATAATTCTGTGAGGACAAATTCAGCGCCACAAAAAAAAAATATTCTGACCACTTTTAAAATTCAAGTAACCATTTCCCCCTTGTCACCTAAGCAAATCCAGGGATGTGGCAAAGTAAATGAACATTCCCTCAGACCCCAATTAAAAATAAACATTTTCTAAATTTTTTGTTTATTTTATTTATGAGGCAGTCTCTATTATTGAGATTATAAATTAGATAGAATTAAATATTTCATGTAGTTTGTATACATTTAGAGATATCTTATTTTTGATACTTTATGTTATTATTTGATGATTACATAAAATAAAATATAAAAATATTACATTTGTAAAAATATTTTCTGATAGTACAGGAAGAGGATAGGTTATGACTGTGCTATACATTTAAAAACAAACTTGGGTTTAAAGACGTTGCACAAGTATGAGGAAATAAAGTTGTGAAACAGACTTATCTACATGAATGCAGCAGAGGTGACTTCAAAGTCAAAATTTCCATTGCCTCTAGAGCCTATTAAGAAGACAGATACTAGCAATTTGAAGAACAATGTGTGTTTATTTAAGGAAATACACCCAGCTGTTCCTCTAAGGTAGTTTCAAGTTCACTGGGGGTCAAAAGGATCATATAAAATATAACACTTTCCAATGATAAGTAGCCTAAGGCATGAAACATTACAAAAATGCATGCTGCACACTCTAAAAGGAATTTAAGGAACTAGATGAGGATTTTTATCTTTATTTTAAATATCAATGAAGTTTAGATACGACAGAATATCAATAAGAGACTGTCAAGAGCTTCTTGAGTCAATATTAACACATATAGAATGTAGTCCTACAGAACTAAAGCTGTCAGAGATCCCATAGTCAGAATGAAAGTGTGATTTTGTAAATAATCGTGAAAAACTAGTAACTAGAAAAAGGAAAATGAATCAAAAGGTTATACCAAACAATTTAGCTTTCTAGACCAAGATGAATATGACAACTCACAAGAATTGCTAAAATCACTGCAGAACTCTTCACTTTCCTAAGTCTCAGAAACCTTTTGTTCTTTTGCAGAAAAAAATAGCACATGCAGCAAATACATACATTTGGGTATTTTCTTTGCACATTAAGTATATAAAATTTTGACCAGCATATTTATTTCTGTTTTATATGTTTCAAATAAAAGGATACTAGTCAAACACCACATTTCGATTTTTAAAGTTAATTTCTTATTTTCTTTAGGGGACATTTGAGGTTGTTTTACAGCCTAGTCAATATTCATACTTTAGTTTAATTTTGGATGTTTAATTTCCTGGAGATTAGATCTCAAAATTATAAATTTCGGTCACAAATTGCAATGAAAATGATCTCTTACAGATTATTGAATTATTATATTGTTACATGTTTGCTTATTGTTGTTATAGATATTAATACCAATCATATACAACAAAATCCTTAAAATAGTACATGAACATATAGTAAGAACTTAATATATGCCAAATGTTATTTGTGTCATTTTATTATTATTACTAATTCATTTACAATTATCCCATTGTCCATTTGGAATAAAATGATGTTCAAATGATAAAATTATGTAACATTAGAATTCACATTCTTTTAAAAATATTTTAAGTTTAGTGGTGGGTAGACAGCCTCTGTAAAATTTCGGACAACCTTTAAATCTTAAGATACATCACTCAGAGAAAAAATTTAATTCATCTATGTTGATAAGATTTTCCATTTCATTATAGGAGAGTTAACCTTATATTATCTAAAGAACAACAATAAATATATTCCCTGCTTAATTACATATATTTTTTTAGTACATCAAGTGGTCATCCTCAGGTTAATTACAAATGCCTTTGACTTTTAATGCTAATTAGTTCTGAGGTAATGAGTTTTTGTACACCTGAATCCCCTTTTCTTGTGCACTGGTGTTTAGATACAACCATATGAATTTTTCATTTTTAGGACTCACAAAAATGTCAATTTCATATGGATCAATCAAATAGACTTTCCCCAAAACACCAGATCCAGATCATGGTTTTTAAGAAAGTTGCTTTCTGTCCCTTCAAAGATGGGACACAATCGACCATGAAAAGAGTATTTCCTATCCCACTTTCTATTTATGCTCATGAATGATCACCTTTTCTTATAATCATATCAAAGTTATGTTTATAACAGGATTTCATTTTATTTTTGTTTTTTACTTTTTAATTGACAAAGACAATTGTATATCTTGATAGCACATACAATGATGCATTGGTATTTATATACATTTTGTAATGGCTAAATCAAGCTAATTAATATATTTGTTTTCTCACATGTTCATCCTGTTTTTTGTGGAGAAAATATTTAAAATAAACTCAGCAATTTTTTCAAGCATTCAGCACATTGTTATATCTATAGTTACCATGTTTCACAGCAGATATCTTGGATTTATTCTTCCTATGTAACAGAAATTTTATATCCCTTGACAATACGTTCCCCCATCCCCACAGCCTCTGAAAGTCACTATTCTACTTTCTGTTTCTGTGAGTTCTGCTTTTTGAGATCCCACAAATGAGATCATGCAGTATTTATCCTTCTGTGCATGATTTATTTTACTTAGGATAATAGCTTCCAGGTTCATCCATGTAGTCACAATGACAGAATTCTCCTCCTTATTAAGATTGCATAGTGTTCTATTATGTACATACACCACATTTTCTTTATCCATTCATGTGCTGATAGACATTTAGGCTGCTCCTGTATCTTGACTATTGTGAATAATTCTGCAAAGAACAGGGAAGAGCAGATAACTTTATGGGAAAGCTGATTTTATTTGCTTTGAGTATATAAACAGAAGGGGAATTACTGGATCATTTAGCAGTTTTTTAAAAAAATTTTTTTGAAGAATCTCCATAGTGGTTTCCATAATAACTATACCGATACCAATTTACATTCCCACAAATAAGAGTAAAAGGTACCTTTTCTCTATGTCCTTACCACAATGTGTTACTTTTGCCTTTTTGGTAATTATCATTCTAATGGAGGTAAGGTGATATCTCACTAATTTGAATATCACTAATGTGATGATTAGTGATATTCAACTTTTTAATATACCTGTTTGACATTTGCACGTCTTCCTTTTAGAAATGACTTTTTAGGTCCTTTATCCATGTTTCAATTAGGTTATTTGTTTTCTTGCTATTGAACTCTTTGGGTTCATTATACATTTTGGATATTAACCTGTTATTAAATAAATGGTTCAAAAAACAGACAAATGGAACAGAGTCAAGAACCCCAAAGTAAATTCCGCATATGTATATACAGCTGATTTTTGGCACAGGTACCAAGAACACGCATGGGGAAAAGAGTCTCTTCAGTAAGTAGTATCAGGAAGACTGGATGGTGACATGTAGAAAATGAAATTAGATCTCTCACCACAAACTGGATCTCTTACCACATAAAAAATCAACTCAAATGGATCAAAGACTCAAATGTTGATCTATAACCATAAACCCACTAGAAGAAAATAAGGAAAAAGTTCCTGACTGTGGTCTGGATAACAAAAGCAAAAATAGATGGAATTTCACTGAATTAAAAAACTTATACGTGGCAAAATAAGAAAAAATTAACAGAGGGAAGAGAGAGGCGTGCAATGAGAGAGAACATTTCTGAATAATATGACTGTGTAGAATGGTATCTGCCTTTAAGGACAGTCTTATTTTGCTAAGTGCCTGGTTGTTTCACATGTCTAATTTATGTTTTATAAATACAAATCCACATTTTTTAGTGGAAATATTCTTTGAAGAGATAAATGACAGAGACCATTTACTTTTACACCTGGGGCAGAGGTAATGCCATGGATTTTATGCAAGTCTAGAGATAAATGTAGCATAGAGTCTTGAAAAAGAGAATCTAAAGATATGTGCTAGCCAAGTTGTTTTGGAAAATAGAGAAATTAAGAGAAAAAACTACCCATGCTTGTCCTTTATGAAAGGAAACTTTGTGAAGAGCATTGTTAAGTAGAAAAATGCAAAGAATAGATGGGGGCGGGGAGAGAGAGTGAAAATAGGTGCTCCTGAAGACAGAACCAGCTATTGGCCAGAGCCTGCAAAAGTCTGTGATTTAGGATATGAGGCAGACCAATATGTATTTCCATTTAAGGTCAATTTGTATCAGGGGTGTTATCAGTCAGCCTTTGTACATTTCTGCTCCAAGGCTGGCGTCTACGGTCCCATTGGGCATGCTCAATCAGACCATCCTGATGCTATCCATGCAGACAAAATTCCATGGAGGAATGTATAAAACTACAATTTCTCAATCCATACAAGTTATAAAATTCATATTAGAATTTTAGAGAAAAAAAGGCTGGAGGAATGTCAGGTATCATATCAGAATTCCCAGCGAGCATCAGTAACAAAGAAATCAAGGACTGAATTTAATAGTGTTCTCTGGGGAGCCTTTACCGACCACACATGAAATCATATTGTTAATGTAAAAAATTTTAAAAAGTGTTTTAAAATCTAGATGTATCTGGGTATATAATAGAGAACATCAACATCTGAGATATGAAATAATTTGTGAATTAGTAGTTAATGGATCATTTTGCCTTAACAGTTTTGCAGCATCAATATAAAGGTTTGTTTTGAATAATAGCCCATTACTGTCTTGGTACTTAATTTGTAATAGATAATTGCAGTAAATACTTAGCGTAAAAACTTGTCTAAAGCACACTGTTGTAATAAATATGTTACAGTTAAAACAACTCATTTTGTAATAATTACAGACCACAAAACCTATTATCCATGTTGACCAAAGAGGCAATAATTCTATTTCAACTGAGATTGGCAACAGCTTTGTCGATGCCAATGACTTAAGAAGCCTTATAATGATTCTATCAAACTATTAATTTTATTTCCTCTGATAGATTTTTAAAGACAGAAAGAGATAATATATCAATAATGCAAGCAATTTATAAGAAGATATTTTGGAAAACACTCCTGGTTCAAATAATATATTTCTCCCCTTTGGATGGCTACAGTTTGATTCAATTTTCTATATTGATGTTTAGATGCCTTGCCTAGTATGGTTTACAAGTATATATCCACATGCAGAAGAAAAAAATCATATCTTGAGTAAAGAACAATTTAAAAATCATTCGGATAATTGTTATTTTAATAAAAATTACAGGAGTCACTTAATGTTTGGATAGTGATTCTTAAAAGGCAATAGACAACATATTATGCCTGAATTCAGTTGCAAATAAAATTAACTATTCAATTAAAATATATGCTATCAGTTTTATTCTATTTACCCAATGCTCCTGAGAATTTTTGATATCATCTCTTTTCATTCATTTTAATCCCTGAACTCCTTGCTCCTGTTTTTACCCTCACATCCTCAGAGACTTTGCTTATGTGGTTTCTACTTGGAACTATGCAGGGAAAAAAAAAATAAAAAACAAACAAACAAACCAGACCAGCTCCTTCACTCCTTTCAGGTGTCTGTTCAAATGTCACCTATTTTAATAAGAATGGCTTTTCCCAACTACCCTATAGAAAACAGAAATAACCCATTTCACCATCCAAAACTCCTTTCTCCCCTTACTTGCTTAATTTTTCTCCATAGCACTTAGCATCACTGGCATATCATGTGTCATCTTCTCATCTCTAACAACATGTTGTTGAGTTCACTGTGACAGCCCTAGCATTAGTAATAGGTGATTAAAACAACACATTGTTCAATGTGTAAGCTTCATTAGACCAGTATGGATTACTTTGGACAAAGCAATGCATTATGCACCAAGAATGGATCTAACAAGATTTAAAAATACTTCATATGAAACAAACTTAGAGATTAGTGGAATAAACAGATAATTTTCAATGTCCAAGAACTTACATAAAAATTAAAAATAAAAATTACAGTACACCATCTGAGAACAGAGAAAAGACAGTAATTTGACTTGGATGCTAGGGAGACCTCTACGAAGGATGCAGTATTTGAGTAAAACCTGAAGATGATTCCTACACGAAGATGCAGGTGAAGGCCATCTAGCAACATGAAGACCAACAGCCAAGTTATGGAGATAGGAGAGCATAGAGTCAACATGGAGGACAATCCTTAGCCTGATAAAGGCTGGATAACAGGAAGTAAGCAGGGAATGAGTAGATGACAATTATGGAAATGTCTGTTCTAAGGTCATGTTTCTATTCAGTGATTTTCAACCTCTGTGAATATGAGAATTTTTTAAAACAATGAAATATGATGACATCTGCATGTGATATAAAAGCTATTACAATATCAGTTTTTAAAGATTATTTTTTTGATTGGCACATAATATTTGTACATATTTATGAGGTACACTGTGATGTTTTGATTCATGTACATATTAGGTAGTAGTAGCATCTTCTAAATACATGTTTCCATTAAACATATTTTAGAACTTAAGGTATACCATTTATGTGGGTCAGTGTGTCTATACACATGTGTGTATGCATATGCATATATATTTCTTCATTTTACTGGCAATGATAAACATTCATATGAATTTTAGGGCCCCTTTCAGTAATTCCATGGTCACCCATGGATTAGAAACACATAAACCCACAGATCCACAGCCAATATTCATCAGTGAAAAACCACTAAATATCTTTAAGGCCTCTGTTGTGGGAATATTGAGGGTATGAGATGGAAGAAACCTTAGAAAATATCTTCCCAGCCAATCAGCTAAAGTAGCAGAAGAAAAGATTGCAACCCACAGAGATAATAGGTATTGGCCAAGGTTATAAGTAGAGAATTGGATGTCTAAATTCAGGTTCCCGAAGTGATCTCATCAAGAATTTCTATGATACAATGGGTAAGATGGGTAAGCTCACCCAAACATGTTATTAGCGATCAAAAATGAACATCTGATCCAATTCAGTAAATAAGATGAAATGTTACACACCTAAACCTAGATTTACACTGTTTTCTTTGATGTGGTATGAGGACTGTGGTATTCCAAAAATATTCTGTATTTAATACCACATAGTTTCTACTCTAGTTTTCTTCTAAGTCTGTTTCAAGAACATATTCAATTTTTAAAAGAAAGTATCTCCATGTATTTTGTAAAAGTCAGAAAATGTTTTCTCAAGGTCATCTATCTAAGCATCTCTTGTTTTGCACATAAAATAAATTTTTGAGAATTTAAACATAAATTACACATTCTCATAAAGATCTTTACAATATACACAAAAATGAATATTAAAACAAGAGTAAAAAGTTATTTATACCAATCATGATTCCCAAATCAAATGATTTATAAAAATAGGTATACATGAATTAGACTTCCTTAAAGTGATCTCTACCTGTTTGTCTCCAACAAAATCAATATCTAACATATGCAAAAAATTTTAACACCACTCAACAAATTCTCTAATTAAAAGCCATTATGCAGTCAGGCACAGGTAAGACCTCTTCTCTGAAGGAACACTGAGAGGCTGTCTCTTTTCTACAGCAATTCTCTGAGAAACAAGAAAAGGGGTATTTTCCCCAAATCTCCTCTCCTTCTCTTATATGGATAATTATAAATAACCAATCTACATATGAGTGATGGATGGATTTCAAAAATCCATATGAATTTCCAAAGGCTTAAGTGCAGTTTATACTCTAAATTTTCTGTAGTAAGCATCTTTATTCTCCCTTTCTTCAAACCCCTAACATAGTCATATGCACCTTTCTTCTTCCTTTTCCAGGTGCTCTAGAAGGAAGTTGCATTATTTTTACTAAAGGACATTATATTACATCTTTAGAAAATGAGAAAATTAGAAAGTTGATTTATGTACCATTTCAATTTTAAAGAAAATCACAAGAATACTTTGCTCCCCCACTTCAGTGAGATTTTGTTAAGTGTGCAATTATTGCCTTAATTGGAATACAACTGCCTGAAGGTGAGTTTATGCCTTTTACATGATCAAACACACACATAAAAGACATGATTGAAAATTGGAAATGCCTTGGGTTTTGGTTATTGGATAATTTAGGCATTTTTATATACCCATTGGATAGCAAGCAATTGTAGTACATTCCACTTTCACAAATAATATTAGTGTACGATAGAAATTCATTTAAGGATTCTATTTGCTTTCATTGCTAAGCTTTCTACACTTTAATTTTATTATATTCCTGCTGTCAGATATTTTATATTATTAGAATGTAGAAACAGTTAATTCAACATAACACAGCTCACTGTTACAATTAAACATAAGTAACACATAGTTTTTTTTTAAACTAAACCATTCCAGCACACCCTACTGTGTTCATGCCTGTATAATTATACATCTTCTGAATTGTCTCATGTAATTCACAATTTCTTCCTGCTGTTTAATCGCAGACTTCAGCAAGCACATTTTAGGGGAGAGACTCAGTACAATTTTTCTGTGAATCTTTTATTTGCCATGTGCTTTAAGGCAATGATTACCCACAAGGGGGGAAAAAGATGAGGGGGTGTATAAACGATACAGAAGTAAAGGTGCAAGATGGTTTTCAAGTACGTGCATAATTTAGATTCATTCTTGTAGGAGGAAAATCACAAGAAAATTAATCAGTGATATATTTGTAGACTTCACACCAATCATTTTTATAAGAAAAAAGTAACGGTTGTATGTTGTTTTTTGATCACAAGAAAGAACTGGTATCAAAAAGCAATCAGGCATAGGGAATCAAACTGGCAGCACTACTCCCTCAGAGCTTTCTGTGGTGCATCAAACTTCTTTGAACAAGAAAAAATGTTAGTGTTCAGGTCTTAAGTGAAAACAAACTAAATAATAAGTTATCACAGTAAAAAATTACATTTCCATCATATCTTGGCTTTTTGATAGACTAACAGTTGCTGATAATCTTTCTGTTTTTAAAAACAATAGATAACATCTAAACACATCATAAAGAATAATGAAAAAGCTCGAACTTGGACTATAGAATAAGTTGACATTACCTGTCTGTGACAGTAAATAAAGTCAATGGCAGGCCATTTTGGGTTCAATATGGTAATATTTACTTTACACAAGAGATAAAGTGCTAAAGAGTTGGATGTACCAGAAAAAAAGGTGTGATTGGAAAGCTTTCCATAGGAGGCAAATGGCTTTACCACAGACAGTTTTATTCTAAGACCTGTGCTTAGCTAAATCCTGAAGGTTTTCAGTTCTATAATCGTCTCTGTTGTGGACTTTAGGCCAGAGTAACTGTGCTGCTCCTTCTCAGTAAGAATCAGTTCCTTTGGGGTGGACTGCAGATGACTCTTTTAACCCTTTGAATCTGTACCCGTAGTGAATCATGTTACAAATACGCTCTGGAGCAAGAAGTTTGGCAATGAATATTCTGCTAAACATTCAGCCTGTCATTCACGATTAATTCTTTCCCCTCATTCTGAACTATTTTATTTTCCCCTGAGAGTTGTAATTGAAATTGGATGAATAAATAGAAGTTTTAGGCTAGCATCCCAAGCCTTTCAATAGAATTCCAGGAAAGAAAATCTATCACTCCTAGAAAAGCGAAAAGGAAACTGTCCAGTGATCATGCCTGAATGAAGGATGCTGAGCTGGACTGAAATTGCATTTGATCTGTTTCTCTGTTGATTTTGTAAACCTTTCCAAGGGTTTCCATAGTAACAAGCGAATTAGCCCCTCTCCCCTCAACATCTTTCAAGCATGTTACAGGGATAAAGAGAAAGGTTAGGGTAGAAAGAGCTATAAAATCTTTTCTACTACCAGGATGTATCTGAAAAAGTCATGATTAGTCTTTTAAGAAATCAAGTATGTTTACCACCACAATCATATGAAAAAGTTGGGTCAGAATCTACTTACATCTCTGATGTCTGCGTTTGCTCCTGTACATGGTCATTCTGAAAAAAATAAATCCGACTTTCTAAGAAGTAATTGGTTTGACCACGGAGACAAAGAGAAGGGTTGTGCTCCTGCTTTGCAGTAAGACTGTTGCTCACTGACAGAAGGTAACCAGCAATCACACAGTGAAAGCCAGGGTAATACCATTCTCATAAAATTACAGGGGAGATGCTATAGCCTGTAACTACTCTATCCAATGCAAATCTTTTAGAGAAAATTGTATTTTTTAAAAATCTCTTTCTAACTGATATCAGTTAAGTTCTCTAGTAAAATCTGCACTATTTAAAGTACTGTGCTTTAAGTAGTGTTGAATTAAGAATAGATTCATATGCTTATTAGCAAGAATAGTAAAACAATATATAAATATAAAAACCCTTGTTTGGTATTTACAAACATTACAGGCTTTCGTTTGGGTTTATTTATCTTTTAGCCCCTCTAGAATATTGAGATTTGTATTTTATTCTGAAACTGCTAAATTCTCCTTCTCTGAGCCCCCTTTGCACTTTGTATATTCAATTACTGAAGCAATTATCACTTTTAGTTTTGTCTATTTCCTCAAATAGACTTTACTTCTTAGGCAAAGTAGGTATTGCATGTTTTCACATTTGCATTCCCACTACCTAACATTGAAGGGGAACATGATAGGGTCTCAGGCTCAGTAAGCGTCCACTATGTGCTAGACATTCTGCTCCTTCTTGCTTTTCCAGAAACTTCTTCCCACCTCATCCCCTGCAGCCTCATTTTAGACATCTAGAAATTGCTCTCCTTTTACCACATTTGGCATATACCCTTATCTGAACATGTTTCCCACTGTCACCTCTGGTGGACAGGGTGGGGTCCTGACTTCACGGGTATTTATTATATCTCTGCTCAAAGAGCAACACCTGGAACCCAGCAAAAGCTCAGGATACTCAAAAATGTATGGCTTAAAAATGTCTTTTATGTGCTAATTATGTTGTCTAAAATCACTTCCTGATTATGTATTAGGTTTTACTTTCCAGCTAAACTAGCAGACATTTTCAACTGTTAGAATTCATTTTTTTTAAGTGTGAACAAACCCAGGATACCTACTGATAGCTGGATGTGTCATCTCTGTGACCCTTCTTAATAGAAAGATTATTCAGTTTAAAGAATATTTTTATACTTTAATAATTACTATATTTCATAATCACAGATATCAAGAATGATACCCAATAAATTTTGGGCAGTCTGTATTCTTCCAGGATCCTTGATTTTTGATTAGCTATTCTCTTCAGTAAGACTTCAAAGACTTCTATCATTATTTCTTATTTAAGGATACAGTAGGTATCTATATTTTCTCCAAATACTTTAGAAGGATTTTCCTTGTGTTTTCTTTTATACGGAGCTTAATGTATTTTAGTAGGTCTTTCTGATTTACAAAAAAAGTAATTAACATCCCATAAACTCTTATCTGCTCAATTTTTTTCTCATAACCCTTAATGACCACCTGAAATAGTCTACACATATCTGTTTTTGGTATCTTTGCCTATAAGAATATATGACTCCATAGCACAGAACTTTGCTTTCTTTAGCAATATATATCTAGAGTTCAGATCAGTGCATGGTACAAAGTAGGACCTCAGTAAATACTTGAAGAATATGAATTTTAATGAATAATTTAAAAATGCAATTAATAAATTATTTTTGATTAATTCAGTCAATAACCAAATATGTGTTTATTGACTGAAATTACTTTCTTACCACAAGTCCTTGTCATTTCAATCTGTTTTCTTGTTCCAAGGTTAATTTGAATGAGTTCTTTGATTTAAGTGAAATTATATATACTAACTGGGGTGAAGATGTATTTTATTTTTTTAAGGAGAGCGAGAGAATGAGAGAGAGAGAGAAAGAGAGAGAGAGAGAGAGAGAGAGAGAGAGAGAGAGAGAGAGAATATGAATCATTTTTGTAGACTACTCAACACAATGCCTTTATTTTTATGTGGTGCTGAGAATCGAACCCGGGTCCCACCAGTCCCAGTGGTGCTCAGCGTTCTACCGATGAACCACAATCCCAGCCCAAGATGTATTTTAAATTCACTGAAACAAAGTTATAGCCAATCAACAATGTATCCTTTAGAAAAGTTATTTGTTATTTCTTGGACAAGATACCATCATAAAATTATCAAACCAAAAAAACTGTTGCAATCTAACAACAATAAAACAGAATTTCTCTGACATATGATGTGAATAAATATGGTATTGATGATTATTAGGAAGTAACAGTTCGATGACATAATGACACAGATTGCCATTAATTTTAGCATTGTTACATGATTATATACAATAAAATTTGTAAATTTTCTCTTTTCATGTTATTAGTTCTCCATTATCTGTAATCAATATAAATCTGAGCAATTTTAATGAACATCATGTAACACAACTTCTTTCCCATACTTCTTTCACATATATAACAACTCCCAGCCCTACCCATCACCACATACACACAGATGCATGTCAAATAGCCTGGCTCATCTATGTTTGAGCCTTTTTCTAGGGTTGACTTTCTCAGGCTCCATAAAAGGATTTCTATCTTATGAATCCTTTATTACATTTCTTTTCTCACCTCAGGGCATATACAGCATCTCCTCCTGAACCTTGTATCTGGGGCTAATGGCTTAAATCCTGGAAAACTTTAGGTCAGCAAAATTTAGGACCTCAAATATACCTGGTGAATAATGGTCAAGTTCGTGGGAAGCAGCTGCAGTACAGTAGGCAGGTGAGAGGCAGGCAGAGGCAGTGGCTGAGGAAGAAGAGAGGCCTTGGGAAAAATGGAATGTGGGAACACTTCTGTCAGAAGAGTGCAGAGGAAAAAGTACCTAAGTGTTAGAAAGATCCGTTGAAGAGAGGGGACATATTCAGGTACCCTGGTCTTCTTCCTTCCTATTCTCTTCAACAATCCTGAGTGGGCTAGAGTATTTTGCCTTCAAAATCAGCTTTATGCTTCTAATATTAAAGGCCAAAAGAAGACTTACTCATTTAACAAAGTGCCTCTTTCATTATCTATTCCTTGCAATCTGGGTTTCCTTCAATAAAATTCATCTTTGTATTTCACACTTAAAATTCAGTGTTGATAAACTGGGAAGAATGAATTCTCATATAAAATCAAATGACTGTATTAGTCCTTTTTTGTTTGAAGGAACCAGTTAGCAATAATAACACCTGGTCTTTTAATAGTTACAGAATAACATGTAGAAAAAAAAGTAAGGAAGGGAGGAATTAGAAGATTAAGTTGTGTGTGTACGTGTGTGTGTGTGCGCAGCAGAAAAATGACTATGCATGCAGATCTGTGCTAAATATACATCATTATCACATAACCTTCCAAACAATTCTGTTACTTAGGTGTTCCTATTTTAGGTTTAGATATGGGGAAACTTTGGCCAAATGAGGACAAAGTACAACTTTTGGTCAGAGAGATTGCGTGACTTACAAAGTTCTTGAGAACACTTTATTGAAACTAGACCAATATGATTTTAGAACTGAAGTAAGTCAGTGTTCCAGGTAACTTCTGAGGGACTTCACAGTGTCACTGGTAATGTACTGAAATCAAGGAAATCATGTTTGGTGAAAGTCAACACAGGAGTAAATGCTGTGTGGTTTAATAACCCCTAACATTGGGAGCATGTCCATCAGGTGCTAGACTCTTCTAAGTTGTTTATGCTCTATCTCCTTAGACACAGAAAACAATACTATGATGCATGTATGTGTCCATGCGTCGTCATCCTTATCATCTTCATTTATGTTTCAGTAAAGTGAGCCTGAGGTGTTACGTGTTTACAGTGAAGTCTCACAGAGAGAAAGATGCTCTGCTTCAAGTTGGGCTGATCTTTCTCCAGAGCCAGGTCAATAAAACATAGCACCTAAGGTTGAAGGGCTACTTCCAGAAGTTGTGTAAGGAACAGGAGATGAGACCTCACAAAGATCATACTCAATAATAACTAGCCATGCTAACTTGTCTTTTGGGAGGGGTAACTATAATTCACTGCAGGGGTTTTGGCTTCCCAGTAAGGACTTTCATATTCTGAATCAAAGCTGACTGATTGGAAAACAGATCAGCTCAGCTCTAAAGGAACCGTAACTTTCCTCATACATGTGTCCTTATTTGCTACTCCTCCCCACGCCCCAGCCCTCAACCTTAATTCAAATAAAACAGCAAACAAATATTTCCAGAACACCCAAACTATCAAATTATTAGCCAATCCAGAGTTCTGGCATCCTTATCCAGTATTAAAATTAACTTTAAGGATCTTGTCAAGATACAGTCTATACAGAGTATGGAAATATCAAACTTGAACTGTGTGATGCCTGCATTTCAGGAAACTGCTAGAATAATGAATAATTAAAGCTAAAACGGTATTGCAGTTACACTGCCCTAATTCCTCATTTGCAAATAGATGTCTGGTACACAACAGATGTCTCTTACAAGTGTGCCACTGAGGGGAAATGGAAGGGAACTTCGACGGATGACCTCAAGCAACTTGTACCAGGGACTTCCAGCAGGGACTCAAACTGGGGACTCCCTCAAATTAGCCCAAAGATTTTCTCTTAGGACATACTCTCTTGAAAACTATTTATTTAACTGATTTGAATGTCATCTGAACTGTTCTTTGGTCAGTTTTTCTCAAGTTTGGACAGTTACCTACAATGAATCTTTCTCATATGTCGTTCTTACCACTCAACACTAGGATGCACAGGTGTGAACCTTCTCTAACCTCTTCCTCGTCATCTTTCCTTGTGGGAACCCTGCCGGTTTTCTTCCCACACAGGAATGTGTCCTTCTTTATTAAAGTATCTCCTTGCCAGTAAAATTCCCATAAATTCTTGATATCAACCTCTAGTCGTTTAAGGGATAACAAAGAATTTTCAGCCCTGGCACAATCATTAAACCCAACTTTTCAACAATCTACACACACACACACACACACACACACAATTTCTCCACATATTTATATTAAGTTCTTGCCTTCTTGCCAAATGAGCTAGAATTGAACCCACATCTATTCACACAAAGTCAAGTGCCTCTTATTAGTAGTAATCTAAAAATAGACTAAATATTCATTGCCTATAATATCCTATTATAGTAATTAGGATAGGCTTCTTGTCATTTCAACTGGCATCTCATTTTACTTTATTAATTCTCTATATTTATTATTGTTCTTTTTTGAATTGGAGGAAATATACAGCTTTCTTATGTTGGCTTAAGTTGGAGGAAAATAATAATTTTCAGAATAATGCTTTTTTATCCTTCATTATTGTTGAAAGTGAAATAAGAAAACAAATCAATTCTTTACTCATTGGTTTGGTTCATTAAATTTTTAAAAATGTATCTGGAAAAGGTTTTCTTTCATTTTTTAAAAAAAACAACACTATAATTGGATTTAATTATTAAGTCTTTATTCATTTCCTGGAATTTCTCCAGTTCCTTTTGCTCTCATATCAAAGAAGTCTTTGCAATTATTAAGTTTTTGAAATATTTAGTACTTACAAATATTAAACAAAACTAAAATGTTTCTCCTTTATAGTTCATGTTACAATTGATCTTATTTTCACTGAATCTCCTTAGAGGTAATTGTTTTAATTATTCTCTCTTTTGTTGCTTTTCCTTTATATGGTTTTCATTCAATCTTAATTTGAGTCTCATCTTTCTTTTTTAAGCCTAAATTCGATTATTTAAACAGCTATATTTTCTTAGTGGTCTTGTTTTTCCCTTTTATATTTGGATGAATTTACTGTGTTTTAAGGACAGTGGAATTCTATCCTTTTTTTTGCTACTGGGGATGAACCCAGGGGCCTTTTACCACTGAGTCACACCTGAGTCCATTTTGTTTTTTATTTTGAGACAGGGTCTTGCTAACTAGCTAAGGTTGGCCTTGCACTTTGCATCCTCTGGTTCAGCCTCCCACACTGTTGGAATTACAGGTGTGTGTCACTGAGTCTGACTGGAATTCAGTCCTTTTTAAGGGGTCTAAAATGGTTAGTGGTTATTTAAAAAAAGCTTGAAAAAGTAGATTAAGCATATACAATTAATCTTGGATTTCCTAAAGAGTACATTTAAAATTATGCGGGTGGAGTGATGGGGCACACCTATAATCCCAAAGAGTAGGGAGGCTGAAGCCGAATTGTAGATTTGAGGCCAATCTCAGCAACTTTTCGAGAGAGTGTCTCAAAAAAAACCCAACGGGCTGGGGATGTGGCTCAGTGGTACAGCACCCTGGATTTGATTCCCAGTAACCCCAACAGAAGAAGAAAGGAAGAGAAGGAAGAGGAGGAGGAGGAGAAGAAGAAAATTACTTGTGTTTTTGTGAACAGTTTATATCTCTTAAATATATTTGTAACAAATGTTGGCTAAGTTCTACTTATGTAAAATCATCCTAGACCCAAAGAAGCAAAATCACCCTTAAGTCCCTGATAGCCACATGAAAGGTACTATTGTCTGTAACAATTATCTCACAGACATGCAAACACAATGAGAGTTCACTGGGGTTGTGTTTCTATGGTACGAATAATTGTGACCCCCAAATTCATAGGTTGAAGCCTTCCTTATCCCCAATGTGATGGTATTTGGAGGTGGGGCTTTTGAGAAGTGATTAAGTCAGGAGGGTGGAAGCTTCACAGGTGTGATCAGTGCTTTATTAAAGAGACCTGGAGCGACCCCGTGCCCTTTCTACTATGGAAGGACATGGCAAGAAGTTGCCTTTTATGATTGCCAAAGCAGTCCTTAACAAGCCACTGAATCTGCCAGGGTCTTAATTTTGGGCTTCCTAGCCTCTAGAACTCTTAGAAATAAATTTCTATTGTTTATAAGTCACTCTGTCTATGGTATTTTGCTATATTAGTCAAGTGGACTAGATGGGCATAATGTATAGGATTTGCTACCTGCAGACATTTGGTTTATGAAGAATACTTCCTCAGTATCCCACAACTGCAATCTTCATGTCATAGGATTAAGGATAAATGTATATAAAATAATGGTGAGAAATTAAAAGACCCTTGACAGTATATTAGTTTCTATGGATTATGAAAATTATGTGTAGAATTTTACTGTAATAGAATTTATGGAATAAAATACATAGACTGTATTATCATCCATCTATCCATCCACCCATCATCTACCTGTCTCCTGTCTTAAAAGCCACACAGAGGTGTGTTGCAGAGCTACACTAATAGAATAGTGTTTCAGAGTTTGAGTCATAATCAGTGGTCAGATAAAAGCTGAAGAAGACTCTTAGCAAAGATTCAGGACGATGATGGTGACCAGCAAGTGGCTCCCAAGACAGATGAAGACAGACTGTAGCAAACCTTTGCGGAGACATAAGGATTTGAGGACCCCATTACACACATTGTTGATTCCCCAAAGTTCACCCTCCCCTCCTTTTTTTGGGCTCATTCTTAATCAAAATATTTCCCCAAACCTACATTGACAATTTGTTTCTAGACTCCAAACTAGAGCATCTGGTTTCATTTTTCCTGTTTTATTATTCTTTTTTCCTTGTGCCACTGTCAGATTAAACCAACTGTGGATCAAAAATATTTGAAAAACAATCGTGTACAGATATTTTATTGTCATTAATCCCTAAACAATATAGAAAAACAGTCATTTATATAGCATTTACATTGTATTGAATATTATAAGTAATCAAAGGATGATTTAAAATATACTGGAGATGTGTGTAGGCTGTATGTCAATACCACTGCATTTTATATGAAGGGACTCTATCATCCCAGATTTTCCTATACATAGGGGGATCTTGATTCAATCTCTTGTGGATACCAAGAGACACCTGAACATGAAATTCTACCTTTTTACGTAAATGTGCTAGTGGAGCATGAACAGGGGCAGGTCACCCAGCTAAGAAATATGTGACAGTGAAAAGAATAAACTATAGGATTTAGTGCTCTCTACAGTAAGATGCCTTGCATTTTCTGGATTAACGAGTGTATGTAATTCTTGTTGGGATCCTATATTAAATATCATCATAATTGTCTTTAGAGTCCACCAATGTTAGCTTTCATAATATAAGCAAGATTAAATACATATGAGGTATTTAATTAAAATAGTTCACTGATTAATTATAGAAGCTGAATGGAATCATAAGCCTGGAGTGTTTACTCTGTGTTGGGGATCTTATTTATGTTACTTTAATTTAAAACAGCCAAGTGAGGTAGGAGTCATTATCTCATTTTACAGATAACAGAACCGAGGCTCAAGTGTCAAGTTTGCAAAGCTGGTGAGAAGCAGTGTTTGTTAGTGTAAGTTTGTGAACTACGAAAGTCATATTTAACTCATAAAACCACTATCTCATGTACTGAACAAGTAAATGTCCATGAAACCAGATTTAGAAAACAGAGAAGAGAAATATTGTTTAGGGTTTTACTTCCATTTGAATTTCTGAGGTTACTATCATTATTTGGACAAACCTGATTTTTCCAGTGAAGAAAATGGGAGAATAATCTTGATATATGGAATGTATTTTGATAGTCACCTACCCCTTTTGTATGAAAAATTCTAGAGGGGCACATATTGCTATTCTAAAGACAGGCAAGGAATGCTAGAATTAGAGTCCAACCAATGCATAAAGCTATTGGAATTATGTATCTAAACCAACCTAAGGTCCAGGATATTCTTGGAAAATGTTCTTTAGGGAAAAAAATCAAGTAGGTTAGAATGACCTGGAGGAATTTGCCAATTAAAAATAGATAAAACTATGTCATAAACACATCCACACACATAAACATATATGATCTGGAAAATATTGGGCTAGACATTAAGATGATTTGATCCAGGTTTAAAAATATAGTGCTTAAAATGACACAGACTAAGATTTGTGATGGTTTATGGATTTATAAAAAATACTAGCTAAATATCAATTTCTATTTATGGATCATATATACTTTTGTTTCTAATGATAATGTCAAAATTTTTGCTACAAAATTCTTCATCAATTTCAATGTTAAATGTGCATGAAATATCTTAAGTATATATTAATATAATTCATTTCAGTCTGTCTACAAAACTAGTATGCACAGCAGTCCTGTCCTCCTAATTCCTTTTCTATTCATATTTAGTTATAATTATCACATTGATGAGCTACTTCAGCCTGCTGAGTTGAATAGAATGAATTTTCAGGTATAATTTAGTATTACATAGCCCAAGGGTATTTCAGGCATCCATCTCCAATTTTAGTTTTGTGTGTATTTGTGTCTGCTAAAGGGCTCAGAAGCACCTGGATATTCTTTGACCTCACATATGAGTTTCAAAGACAACTATTTGAATAAACTCTGCATTTGCTATTACCAGCACAGCAGTATGTGAACAGTAAATATGTAAATGAAATTCAAGTTTCTCTTACCATTATAAAAGCCAGTTTTAGATGTTTACTTAAACGTCCTTGGATACAGAAACAGGAACTACAGAGGGAAAAAAGAGTCTCAATTTTTATTTTCAAAACTGTCTCCTTTAGTTTCGTGAACACGAAATCTCACGTTATCTTTAAATCACTCCTTGGATAGCGTTAGAAAGTGCACCTGGCCAGCCCAGTAAATGAGTCATTAAGGGGCTTACAACATATGAACACAAGTGTAGCATGTCACAAGGTGATTATTCAATTTTCAAAATGTCTGGTTCCCAATTTGTACAAACATTTTGAAGAAACATTTGTTAAAAAAATCATGTAAGAAAGAAAGAACCAGAATTTCAGCTTGTAGCTTCCTGATCTTAATTCAATGAGAAAAACATTGTTTCACTGTTGATGTTTTCTAAGGTTGATGATGAATTTTTTCAGCAGCATACCTATGTCCCTACCTGGATCAGATTCACCTGATTTTTTTGTTATAAAATTCAGGATTGCAACATGAACCCTCATTAAAATTAAATCAACTTTTTTTTTTCTTTTTATACATTGAATACATACACTTTGTGCAGCGAAATTGTGCTAGCTGGTTGATGTAATGGTGAACAAAAATAGACATGGTTGCTTGTGTAGTCTTTGTTTCAGCGGGGAATATAAATATTAGTCAAGTGGTCACACAAGTGAATATATTCTGTAAGTTTACAGATAGTTTCTCTAAAATTTTTTTTTGTGGTCCTATGAGAATATATATATATAACAGCCCTTGAGAGTGAAGGGTCCACTCTTTTCTGAGGCTCTGGGAGAAGTGTTTAAAGAATATATCTACAGGTGACAATAATTATTAGAGAATTACTGAAACTGGTGAAAATTTCAGAGGAATAATGTTGATGTAAGAACAAAGTGATAAGATTCCATCCATATTTAGCAAATAATACTGACAAAAGTCATTCTTATGCTGAGGTTGTTACCAACCCATAATCACAATCCTAAAAATTGTTTATTACTCAAATTAAGACAATAATAATTAGTTAATAGAATGCCTCATTGCTTCATGCAACAAATAGTTATTAAGGACATACTTGTACAACATACAAGGGACAGATAAAAAATAGTGATGATCTTTAGTTTGAAATTTTATTTATAATAGATATGATGCGAATTCTAAGGTTTTAAACAGACTGGTTTACTAAAACTGTTAGTTGAAATATGTATTTATGTAGAAAGGGTTGGATGTATCCAGTACCCTGACACTTTAAATGATGGTTCTAGTTTTGCTGAAGTGGCATCTGTGGTGATAGATGGCCTTGTGCTATGTCAATAAATACATGACAAGAGTTAATTCCAAGTACATCATTGAACACGATATTTTGGGAAATTTTAGAGAAAGCAGAATAAATTATCTCTGTCTTAGAAAATATTATAAAAACAAAAGCCAAAATATATATGAGAGTTGGTGACTGTGACATGAAGGGGTTAGTGATAGCTGCTCAAATATATTGAAACTCTTGAAAGACTGTGTGCCAAGTCCTGACACGTTACACAGAAACAGTGATTAATAAATGTGGCTGCAGAAAATGGGGACACAAAATTCATGAGAAGATCAAATGAAGGCACTTTGGTTAATCCTCCTATTCAACATTAACCAACACCTGACAATATTATCTTTTTCTGGAAAACTTTATTACTTTGTTTCTATGCCACTGTTTCCCACTCCCCCCTTCCAAATTCAATTTTATAGATCGATATCTGTGTGAAACTGCAAATTCAAATTCTATAGCTGCTATAAGTGTGGTGGTTTAAAAATTCAGGTCTGGAGCCAGACTCTCTCAGTTTATTTGAATTTCAGTTCTGCCACTTACTAGCTGTGCGACCTTGGTTAGATTGCTTTATAGTTCCATACCACACTTATCTCACCTGTAAATGTTTCTTCATCTATTATGTACTCACTGGCCATTTGTAAGAATTGAATGAGTTCATATATAAACAGTGCTTAGAACAGTGATTAGCATAATCATTACCTGTTATTACTACATTTTCCCATGTAGATATTTTAAAAGCATATGAAATTGAACATATGCAAAAATATGTATTTATTCCAGTGTTTCTGGCTAGATGAGAACATACAAGAAAAAAATAATATGTTAATCAATGTTATGGTTTCAATATGAAATGTTTCCCAAAGTCTCGTGTGTTGAAAGCATGGTCCCCTAAGAAGAAAGGATCAGCAGTGGACTTTTAGGCATGATTGGGGGCTCTGACCTCATCAGTGGATTAATCCATTTGATGAACTACTGGGAGGTGGGACCTAGAGGCAGGTGAAACCTAGTAGAAGTAAATAGTCACTGGAAGAATGCCGTGGAAGGATTTATCTTCTTTCTGATCCCTTCCCACCCCCTCTCTGTCTGGTTCCTGCCTGTCATGAGCTGAACAGCTTTCTCTGCTATGCCCTTCTGCCGTGATGTTTTGCTTTGGGGCCAGTGACCACAAACTAATCCTCTGAAACCATGTGCCAAATTAAATCTTTACTCTTCTAAGTTCTTCTTGTTATGTATTTTGGTCATAGTGACTAAAGAGCTGAATAACAGTCAAAGTGTCTATTTTTATGCCAATTCAATGCTATTTTGATTAGTATAGATTTGCAATATATTTTGAAATTAAGTAGCAGGATGCCTCCACTATTTTTCTTTTTGCTTCAAAGTAAATTAGCTATTTGAGGTCTTTTGTGATTCTTTACAAATTACAGAATTGGTATTTTTTCTATTTCTGATAAAAATTCCATTGATAGAGATTCCATTGAAATTGAACATTGCTTTGGGTGTATGGACATTTTAACAATATTAATACTTCCAATCCATGAACATGGAGTATATTTCTATTTATTTGTGTTATCTTCAACTTCTTTCATGTTTTACAGTTTTCCGTATACAAATCTTTCACCATCTTGGTTAAGTTTACTCCTAAGTATATATTTTTTGATATCACTATAAATGGGATTGTATTCTTAATTTTTAAAGATAGTGAATAGTACACTATTGATTTTTGTATGTTGACTTTTTTTTTTATCCTGCCAGGTTCACTGAATTCATATTAGTTGTAACGTATTTGGGGTGGAATAATTAGGATTTTATAAATATATAAAACCATGTCATTAGTACACAGAGAAAATTTAATTACTTCTTTACCTAGTTGAGTACCTTTTATTAATTTATTTTTCATGCCTAATTGCTTTAGCTGAGACTTCCAATACTATGTTGCATAGAAGTGGCAACAGTGCTTTTGTTGATCTTAAAGGAGAAGTTTTCAACTTTTTGCCATTGAGCAAAATGTTATTTGTGAGCTTGTCATACATACCCTTTATTGTGCTGAAGTATATTACTTTAATACTTAATTTTTGAGAGTTTTTTTTAATCATCATGGCTGTTGAGTTTAGTCAAAGTTTTTCTGTATCTCTTGAAATGATCATGTTTGTTTTTCATTTTGTTATTATGAAGAATCATATTTATTGATTTATGTATTTTGAACCCTTCTTGTTGTATCCCAGAGATAAATCTTGCTTATGCATGATGAATCATTTTAAGTGCTATTAAATTCATTTTGCTGGTATTTTGTTGAGGATTTTAATGTCTGTATTCATCAAGAATATAGGCTTGTGTTTTTCTTTTCTTGTCATGTCCTTGCCTGGCTTTGGTATAAGGCTAATACTGACCTCCTAAGATGAGCTTGGAAGCATTCCCTCCTTTTCACATTTTTATTTACTACTACATGTCCAGCAACCACCAATATCTGAGATATACTAGTTGCTTTTCAAATATTAATGAAAAGAATGAATGTATTATTCTTCTTTTCTTGCCACAACAATTACCATAAAATTAGTAGCTTAAAACAATACAGACTCATTCTCATAAACTAGGAAGATGTAAGTTTAAAATAAGGTATTGGTTAGCCACATTCTTTATGGAAAATTCAATGGAGAATATGTTTCTTTGCCTTTTCCAAAATCTAGAGGTAGCCTGCCTTCCTTGTCTTAGAGTGCCTTCTTCAATATTCAAAATGTGTCATTCCTACTACTGGAATCCATCACCATTTCTTCTTTGTCTTGCTTTTGTTTTTTCTGTTAGAAGGACTCCTCTGTCTCTCTGTAATCAATGATTGCATTGATCCACCTGAATAATCCAGGATATTTCCAAATTTTATGGTGCTTAATTTAATTATATCTGCATAATCATCTTTGGCATATATGGTAAACAGATTAGGATGTGGACATCTTAGAGTGGTAATTATTCTGCCTACCGTAGTGTGTGCTCTAGCTTCCAAATACTCATTTATGTTCATTATGTTCAAAATATATCCCCCAAATTCTTAACCCATTAAAGCATCAAAGTTCAAAATTTCATCTTCTGTCATTACTTTAAAAGTTTGAAATCTCCTCATCTAAATAGTCTAAACCAGATATAGGTGGAACTCTGAGTGTGGTCCTTTCTGGGGCAAAATTCTTTCTCTGTCTGTATCTATGAAACTAGAAAGTTATCTGTTCTTAAAATGCAATGATAGGGCAGGGATAGAATACCAAGTATAGACATAAAACTTAAAACTGTTTACCAGGAAATAGGAAAAAATAAAGGAATAAGGAATCAACAAAACAATCCAAGTAGGACAATTTCATTAGGTTTGAATATCTTGGAACAATCCTGCATTGGTTCCTCAGAATGGATCTCCATCTTTAAGCAATGCATGACTGTATTTAATGGCTCCCATTGAATTAATTAAATCTATGAGAATAAAACCAACCAGTCGCATGAGATAATAATAAGAGGCATGAATTAGTCTTTGTTCATAAAACAATTCACAACTTCAGGGCTGGGGATATAGCTTAGTGATAGAGTGTGTGCTCATCATGGACTGGGAAAATGTTTAAGACAATGATTGAAGCCCAAGGCTTTTCTATGTGGTTCTCATGTAAGTGAAATTTATATTGAAATATAACAAACACACAGAAGCATTCAGATAATAAATACGGAGCTTAAAACATTTAAAAATGAACATACTACATAACTATTGCCAAGAAGGAGAAATTGCCCACTTCCTTTCCCTTCCTAAAATTAGAATATCCAACCAATAACACCACAAATTAGTTGTGTTCCTTTTTGAACTATACTATAATCATACCATTTACTCTGTTATTTGGCTTTATTTTTGCTCAAAATTATTTTTCTGATATTCAAGCATATTGATGGTTGCCATAATGGACTAGCTATTTTCATATGTGTATAGTATTTGTTATATCAATGAACCAAAATTAATTTGTCCATTCTACTATTGATGGATTTTGGGGTGGTTTCTATTTGGGGGCTATTAGAAATAGAATGTTATGGATACACTTGTGCTTTATCATCCTTTGGTAGACATGTTTATTCGTTTTTTAGGATATCTATTTTACTGAGTTGTAGACTTACTAATTTATAAGGTATTGTATAATAAGCCTTAGTAGAAACTGCAAAGGGTTTGCATTAATTGGTATAGCTTTATAATGTTTTCCAAATGCTGATAAAAATATGCATTTGCATTAGCAATGTGTAAGAGTTCTAGTCCTTCTACATATTTTTTACCAAAGCTTGTCAACATGTTTATTTTCATCATTTTTTGTGTGTGTATTTACTGGGATATCACTATAGTTTTATTTTTCATTTCCTTAGTGACTACTGAGGTTGAATACCCTTGGGTTTTTGGTCATTTGTATTTCATCTTTTCTAAAGTGCTCTTTCAAGGTTTTCCTCATTTCCTTGTTGAATTTTCTGTGAGATATGTGTGTGTGTGTGTGTGTGTGTGGTTGTGTGTGTGTGTGAGAGAGAGAGAGAGAGAGAAGAGAGAGAGCGCACGTGAAAGAGAAAGTGTGTGTGTATGTGTGCACGTACACACACATGTGTGCATGTTCCTTTTAATTACTTTGTGGGAATTCTTTACAAATTCTGGATAAGGACTCTTTGAATATTGTACATATCTTCTTTCACATTGTGTTTTTTTCCACAATGCAAATGATGCATTTGATATACCCAAATTCTTACTTTTAATGAAATACATGTTTTCATTTTTTTACCTTATGGTTATTATTTTCTTATTTTTGAGAAAACTTTGCTCTCATCAACATAATGAAAATATGCTCTTATGATTACTTGTAGAAGCTTAATATTTGTGTACTTTGATCTCCAACCTAATTGTGATTAATTTTTATGTTTGATGTGTGGTAAGGAGTCAAGAACATTGCTTTCCATAGGGAGAACCAATGGACCCACAAAGACCATTCTGTCTCTACTTGAAGTGTCACTTTTGTTATGGATCAACTGACATTACATGTGTAAATTTATTTATTGATTCTACATTTACTATCCTTAGTCTATAAGTTTATCCTTATACTATTATTTCATTGCTTAATTATTATGGCTTTAGAATAAGTCTTAATGTCTAGTTGTGCTAAGTTTACTTTTTATTCCTTCATGGTTGCGTTATTATTCTTTGACTTTTGTATTTGCACATTAAATTTTAGAAAAAAAAATCATTTTTGATTGAAAAGATTATTGGAATTTTATTAGAATTGTATTGTATCTATAGATTAATTTGGTAAGGATCAAATTAATTTCTTAGGTCTTCAAATCTGTGAGCAAATTTTGGAGATTTCAGGATAGAGATCTTCCCAATTTTCCATTAGATTTATTCTATCTGAAATATTGGAATTTTATAATGCCATTTTACATGGCATCCACTTAAAATTTCATTTTCTATATTTTAATTTGCTATTGCTAGCATATAGAAAGAAAAATGACTTCATTCGTTGATCTTTTGGAATTGCTAAACTAACTAAAATTGATTAATATGGACTATATTGCTTTAAATTTTCTATGTATTCAATCAAGCTATATGTAAATAAAGGTAGTCTTTATTCCTCTCTGCAATGATTATGACCTGCAGTGTAATACTGAATATCAGTGGTGAGAGTGAATACGCTTTTCTCACTTTTGATTTCAGAGTAAAGAGTTTCAATAATTCAACACTAAATACTATTTACTCATATGCATGTGTTTTATTTTCAGAAGCTTCTTGTTCTCTTAAAGATGCTCTCTTCTAGTTTTCCAAAAGGTTTTATCATGATTGGATATTGAATTTGGTCAGATGTATTTGCTGTGTTTACTGACGGAGGATTTTTTTTTCACATTTATCGTGAAACATTTAAAAATAAAATGTCTCACCAGATGTGCATTTCTATAAAACTCCCAATGTGATCATGATGTTTTATCCTTTTTATGGATAACTGCATTTGATTTGCTAATATTTTGTTCTTGTTTAATAATTACACATCTATACATAGGAGAAAGCTTGGAATGTTTCCTCTCCCAGTGGTTTTAACTTATTTTGCATGTGCTTTCTTTCCGCCTGCAATGTCCCTCTCCTCTCTTTCTTCCAGGGAGCTATACCTGCTTTCTTCTGTGGTTTTCATTGCACCAGCAGGCTTTACCACCTCCACACAACACTGGGAGGGGAGGAAGAATGCCCAGCAATTTGGGAGGTGCTCAATTCATCTTCCTTAAATTAAATGGGGCTGTTCTTAGTTCCTTAGGAATATAATCAGATAATAATGTGGAAGTCTTACTCTTCATTTTTTAATCTTATTACATCCTTTCCCAATTTATTCTCAATTCAACTACTTAATGATGAAAATAAACTACTCTTATTAAAATGCATAGTTTAATTATCTCCTAGCAAAGAGATTTTGAGAGCTAAAACATAAGCTATACTTTCAACTAGCCAAACATGGCTAGAATGCCCCAGATTCAATCTCTAGAGAGTTATATGAAGAAAGAAACCACTCCGTGCCATCCAGAATGCCATGCTTTATACTTGACAGAAACCAAAGTCCCTTTGGCTTTTCTTCAGTAGTAGTTCATCACAAGCCCATTTATCATCTCTAGATATCTTATAAAGTTATCTTGACAAATAACACAAAATGTTTGTACTCCAATAAAATGGAAGAAAGCAATTTTAACTTTTAGGTTTAATAAATACCAACCATGGGGAAGTTCTCCAAACAGAGCTTTGACTTGCTGTAAAATGTTATAACTGCAAAATGCTTACAGAGGCTAGATTTCTTTTTCTCCAAACCTCAAAAAATCACTTTTACAAAGATAAGAGTTTTATCAATCACACAATTCTAAAGCAGTTAGGTCACATTTCTATGACTTGCATCAGTGATAAATTTCTTAAAAAGTATGAAACCACAGATGTTTTCTAGAAAATATGAATTCTCACAAGCCAACCAGAATTTACATCCACTTTCTCCTCTTCATTTGACTGAATTTGTTCTAGTTATTTAATTTTTTGCTATAGGACTTAAGACTCAGCACCTGATTTTATGTTGTTGTATGTGAGAGAGGCTGACAACTTAAAAAAAAAAAGCTTGTTCTTTTACACTAGAAATTTCTTAATCCTTTTTTTTTTTTTGGTTTTAAAATATTTTCTAGCTTTATTTAAATAATTTACAAATAAGTTTACAAATAATTTACAAGTAATTTACAAATAAGATGTGCAACAGGATGCTTTGATGAATATACACATTGTGAAATGATCCTCACAAACTAACACATCCATCACCTCATATATTACCTTTTCTGTGGCACATTCCAAGTACACAGTATAGTATTATTAAGTACACTAAGCATGCAGTACGTAGGTCCCCAGAAATTACTTAATCCACGTAACTGAAACTTCATACCCTTTGACCAGCATCTAATTTTCCCCACCTCTCAGCTCCTGGCAACTACCATTCTGCTCTGTTTCTCTGAGACACTTTAAGATGGACACTTTTAGATTCCTTAAATAAGTGAAATCTCACAGCATTTGTCTTTTTGTGTCTGGCTAATTTCACTTAGCATCACATCCCCTAGGTTCATCCATGTTCTTGTAAATGAAATAATTTCATTCTATTTTTTATTCTATGTTTAAAGCTAAATTATTTCTCTGTATGTATGTGTGTGCATAAATGCATGTTTTCTATGTATGTAAATATTTATATACATTATAATGCATATTTATTATCTTCTTTATTCATTCATCTGGTGATGAGCACAGGTCTATTCATAACTTTGCCAATGCAAATAATTCTGCAATTAACATCATGTGAACAGTCTCTGCATACTGATTTCATTTCCTTTGTGGTGTTTACCGAGTTGTGGGATTGGTAAATCTATATGGTCCTATTTTTAGGGTTTTAGGGAACCTCAATAATGTTTACTATATTAGGCACAAGAATTTACATTCCTTCCAATAGCATAGGAGGGTTTCCTTTTCTTACCATATTCACCAATGCTTGTTCTCCTTTGTCTTTTTGATAATATCCATTATAATATGTATAAGGAAATTTTTTATTGCGTTTTAATTTGCATTTCCATGATAGTTAGCTATTTTGCACATTTTTTTTTCACACATGTTTTGGCCATTGCATGTTTTCTCTTGAGAAATGTCTCTTCAGATCCCTTACTCATTTTTAAATTATCTTTTTTTTTTTTGCTATTGAGTTATTTGAAGATCCTTATATATTTCAGATATTAACCCATTATCAGACATATGGTTTGCAGATATTTTCCCCCAATCTATAGGTGTCTTTTCATTCTGCTATTTCGTTGGCTCTATTGAAGCTTCTTAGTTTGATGCAATCCCATTTTCTACTTTTGCTTTTTCTGCCTATGCTTTTAGGGTCGTTTCCAGAAAATCATTGCCCAGATCAATGTCACACAATTTTCCCCTATATATTTTGTTTTGTTTTAGGCTTTACAGTTAAGACTTTAATCCATTTTGAGTTGATGTTTGCATATGGAGTCAGATAGGGTCCAATTTCTTTCTCCTATGTGTAGATACTGGGTTTTCCCAGCATCAGTTATTGAAGACTATCTTTTCCTTCTGTGTTCTTGCATACTTTAATTGGTCATAAATGTGTAGTTTAATTCTGGATTCTCTATTCTGAATGTTCCTTTTGTCTATAGTTTTCTATTAGAATACTCTTGAATTTTGATTAATATAGCTTTTTTTGTTATATTTTGAAATAATTTTATCACTGGACACTTATTTTTATTTTGTTACCTAACATTTTTAGATGATATATTTATTCCAGGTCTCTTCAAAATAAATACTATACCAACAAGTGATACTTACTTAAAAACAAATGCAAGGTTTATCCATAATTGTTCTATATTACAAACATGCATTCTAAAGTTAAATAAAATTGAAAATAAAAAGTCTGAGGAACAGCAATGTATCTCAGTGAGTCAATGGCAATTTGGGGTGTGTTTAAAAAATGAAATACCCTGAGTGCTTATTAATCCATCTTAATGATTTTTCTTTTCTTTATCCCAATAAAAGTATAATTAACTAATATGAGTTTATTATCATTCTCATATTTTCCTCATATGTCAAGAGCCTTAAAGAAATGAACTGAGCAAAAAGGTATCAAAAATGAGAAATGAAAATTAATATCAGAGAATCTCTGTTGCTGGATAACATGAGTATTACAATTTGTTTTAGTGACACAAGTGTCCTCAAGTTGCAGTTGGAAAGTTAAAGAATACCTAAAACAATAAAATATCACAGAATTTTGCAGAAAATAAAAGAAGTTTAAAAACACTTGGTGTAGAACATTTCATAGAAACCTAAAAGAGAAAATGTCCTACTAGTGAGATATTTAGGTTCAATGATTTTGCTTATTATGCACATATTTTTGCATCATTGCATACTCTGCATCTCAAGTCTTTACTGCATATAATGAAGGTACTTGTCAATATGAAGCTGTGAGTTATTAAAAAGCCTTGTATTGCATGGTTGTCAAAGCATGAGACTTTAAAATATATTTAGAAATCCATTTGGAATAAAGCTCATTTCCATCAATACATAAGTTAATACAATCATTTTAGTGAATTAATTATTGTTGTTTTCACTCAAGTATTTTTTCCATTGGTGGTGCTTTCTATTATGAGTGTCCTCAGTACATATCTATGACATTCAGCAGAGGAGAGGACACTGAGAAATGTGAGGCATGAAATGTAACTTCCTTGAGAGCACAGATCTTTTTTTTCCTAATTCCTCCCATATACCGGATATTCAGTGAGTGCTCCACAAGTATAAAATAAATGAACAATCTGATCTTCCCAACGCAGTGTCATGTATTCAGTAGATAACAATTATCACTGCTAAATCTTATATGCACTATTGCTACTTCAACCTCAGCTTTCTGTAGGAAACATGAAAATAAAAGGATTAATTTAAGAAAAGATTCTGATGAAATAGATTGAAATAATTTTCCTCACCTCCTTTTAAATTCTATTTAAATCCTACACCTGTTATTTGGATTTAAAAATTCTATACTGTGCAGGGCACAGGAGGTTATTTGCATAGGAAATACTTCAAAAAGCTGACAATTTAGCCATGGTAATCAAGAGTTGTTCAGTCTCATATAGTCTGTTAAAAAAAAGTGGGAACAGCAAGGTGTTTTGTGTAACTTAAGATATAGGTGGAATTTGAAATTTAGAACTAATGATTTTTTTTTCAGTCTGCTGGTAATTTAAAAGAAAAGTAATATCACCTGACTTCCCTCTGAAGCATGCATCCTGAAAAATCTATAGTTCCAGCAATCCAAGGAAGTCCAACCTCCTATAAATGAAGAAATAGAAAGTGATTTTATTTTTCACTTTTGCTATACGTGTTTATTTCTTGAAAAATGCTGTCTGAAGTGGGTAAAGGGAAAGTAGTCCAGGCTAATAATTTAGACTAAAAGTACATGCATCGAAGTTACATTGAAAATGTCATAAAAAGTCATCTTATGTGGGAGCCAGGTTAGTCATTACTCTAAGAAGTTTTCCTTAAAAACAACTTTAACTGAGAAAATAGCTGAGGTAATTGCATTTTTAATTTTCTTTTATTGCACAAAATATCAATAAATACTGCTGGTCTTAAGCATTTTCTATTCAGAAGCAATTTTTATTCTTTTCTATTTCTAGGTTTATCACCACTTTAAATTGTTAAAAAGATTATGTTATAGGCACACTTTTCTGATTCAAAAAGTCTTTGAAAAACACATTTTGCTATGGTCATTAAGAAACAGGCAAATTATTTTATTCTTAATATTATAGCATACAATTTCTTATCCTCCTTTATCATGCTTTCTTTTATTTCTTTTTTAAGATCATAAGTACCTTGTATACTAGGTTTAACTGTTTATATAATCTCCAATCTATAATTAATGCTTTCTGAAAACAATGATGCTATTCATAATGTATTTTACAGATATAGCAATTTTAACTGTCTATTAGTCTATTTAATCAAGGACAAACCAAGATCGTATTTTATTTTATTCAGGGTATTGACAACTGGTGATAAACAAGGTAAACCTTGGAGCCTTAATACAAATGGCTCTGCCTTGACGGAGTCTGCTTCTTTATTCCTTTAATCCCTTATTTCTTCCTTGATATGTGATAATGTGTTATACTTACCTATGTATATGTAATTACATTTTGAGAAACTATGACATCTGCATTCCCTCCTGTGTTCCCCCATAACTCTGAGCACAGAAGTTCCTCAATAGTTATTTTCTTGTGGCATAATGATTGCACGACTAGCTATTATATCAGCTTCTTGGAATCCATAATGCTGTTTTAGGATTTGGGGGGAACATTAAGTGTCATCTATTAAGCATAATTACATTGAATCTTGAAATCATGGGAACAGATTCGTTGACTCACTTGACTAAATGCTATTTGGGACACAGGGCCTGGGAGTATACTGAGTGTTAGGACATGGTTTGTATTACAACATCCTCATAAAAAATCCATTAAAAACGGTATGCCTATAATCAAGCTCTGTACATTTTCATGCAAGCCACAAACTAAAAACTATTTCTACCATATGGACATTTATAAAATCACAGGGACTACTTGGAGGAAGGAATGACCTACGCTTCTAATACACTCATAGTACAAGCAACCCGAATTTATTATCTGTGTGTCTTCATCTGTGATTCATAGACTTTAGAATTTCTTGGATCAGAAAAATTCCAAAGGAGAAAATGTTCTTTCAAGTAAAGAATTTGAAAATAGTATCTCTTAATATCATCATGTCCCAAAGACATACTTTAAAAAAGTGATTAAAACACAGAATAATGAGGGATTCCACATAGTAGACAAAGTTGGCTTTTTGGAGGAAAACTGATGTTTTAATTTTATAGCATTAATATTTGAGGCATAAATAGAATCAAATATTTGCTTCCTAAGTCAAATGTCAATTTATAAATTTTAGTCTGTAATTTGGTTTTGAAAATATTACCAAGGTTTGGGTAGTATTTTTTTTAAGTTGTAGATTGACTCAATACCTTTATTTTATTTATTTATTTTTATGTGGTTCTGAGGATGGAATCCAGTGCTTTACATGTGCTAGGCGAGGAATCTACCAATGAGCCACAGCCACAGTCATGGGTGGTACTTTTTAAAGCAAATTATAAGTGAATATTTGACAAATCATACATAATCCATTCTATTCCTCTACTTGAGGGTCTTTGGTAACCCTCTATTAAAACAAATTGTTGTGCTTACTTCAGCAGCACATATAGTAAAATTGGAATGAGACAGAATTAGCATGGCCCCCATGCAAGGATGATATCATCCTTGAATGAGTTTTGCTGGGACATCAACTCTGGCAATGTAAACCCACAGAGTATGGACTTGTCCCATGTCTCCTCAGTGCAGCTTCCCCTGCACTCTGAGGACATCCACAGGTACCACTGCATGCGACTGCCACCTGGCCATGGATGTAACCTCACCAGCATATCCACAATAGTAAAATGTGCTAGCAAATGAAGTCATCATTCTGTTAGTGCTGAAGATAATGTGTACACCCTGGCGCTAGTATTTGAAGGACCAAATCATGAGAAAGTTTCAGAGTATGAAATGAAGTTAATAGATTTAGATGTTGAACAACTTGGAATTCTAAAACAAGAGTACAGCTGTGTGTTAAAGATGCCTTCTGAGGCCGAATGTTTTATTTGATATGAGGATGCTGACTCATAATGGTGATGCGGGTGGGGAGCATGGGAAGAATGGAGGAACTTTAGTTAGGGCAAATGGGAGGGAGGGGAAAGAGGGGGCAAGGGGGCAAGAATGGTGGTGGAATGAGTTAGACATCATTACCCTAAGTACATGTATAAGACATGAATGGTGTGAAAATACTTTGTGTACTATCAGTGACTTGAAAACTTGTGCTTTATACGTGTAATATGAAATGAATTCTGCCATCATGTATAACAAATTAGAATAAATTAAAAAGAATAAAGATGGTGCTCCTATGAGAAAGGGTATAAGCATGACAGAAAATTCCAATCATCTTGCACAGAAAGAATAAAACCTTAGGAAGAAAAAAAAAGATGCCTTCTGATGAATATGTACATATATGCCAAGACCTTAGTCACAATGGAGATGTTGTTGTAATACCCTGTGCAGAAGATGGAGTGAAATTTTCTGCAAATGGAGAACTTGAAAATGGAAACATTAAGTTGTCACAAAAAAGTAATGCTGATAAAGAGGAAGAAGCTGTTCCCACAGAGAAGAACAAGCCAGTTCAGCTAACTTTTGCACTAAGGTACCTCAACTTCTTTACAAAAGCCACTCCATTCTCTCTTGGAATAATACTCAGTATGCCTGCAGATGTACCCCTGTTATATAAAATTGTTGACATGGGACATTTAAAGTACTATCTGGTTCTCAAGATCTAGAATGAAGAAGGATCTTAGGTATTATTAAATTCTGAGGAAATAAAACTAAGCTCTGCAAACTGCTTCTGAGATGCCATCATGAACTGAAAGTCTTTATTGCCATCAAATATGTACATATAGATATGTACATATCTACATATGTAGATAATGTTTTCTGTAAATAACCTATTTTTTTCTCTTCATTTTCTGTACTTTTAAGAATAAAATCCAAAGTCAAATCTGTCCTTGTTAACCTAGAAATACTTCTGCTTTACTAAGAAAACAAATTATTTAAAAACTTTAGGGAAAACCAATATTGAAATTGGTTACATTTAATATGAATTTTTTAAAAAAGAAATTCCTCAAAATAATCTTTAAAGTGATCTAAATTATCCAAAGTTACATTTAATTAAAAATTTTAATAAGCATATCTAAGAAGTTTCATGGAAACAAATTGTTATGTTAAATTGAAATAAATTTTAAGAATAAATTTCTCAAATCATTTGAAATTGGCAAAAAAATAATTTTGTTTGTAAGGTTTTATATTTTAAAAACCCTTCATTGTTACAATTTAACCAAACATATTTATATTTTTAAGAACTGAAACTTACTAAACAGTAAGTGGCACTAAATTTTATGTTTTCCTTATTTTTTTTTTTACATCTGAAACATTGGTATATATGGTCTTATAATCAAATTTTAAGTAAAATTAAGTAAGACTAAATGGAAGAAACAAATTTAAATCAAACTGTGTTTATTTTGTAGAAAATCTACAATATTCTATAGTCTTGGATTTCATGAATAACCCAGTAAACAATCACTGAGCACACTAACAGGCAAATAGGGGTCGTATTTTTAAACACAAATTTATTGAGTATGCTGTACCTGCTAAAAATATTAGAAATAAAAGATGAATTGTCTTGGCTGCAAGAATTAAACAGCCTTGATGAAATAATGATCATAAGAATTATCTTTGAATTACTTATAAGAATACTTGGTAATCATCCAGATTGTATATGATTTGGCCTGTGGAAGAAGTAGGAAGACCCAGAGAGAGCAGGTGTGATATTTGGAGTGTGGTTGGAAATGGGGTAGAATTGAGGCATATGCAAGTAGGGAAGGAAACAGAAAATTCAGGCTCTAAATCCAGTATTCCATTGGAACCCATAAATCCAGAAAATCCCCACTTCTCTGTTGACCTCAGTTTAACCATAGGAAAAATTAACCATTCAAACCCTTAAACCTTTAAGTTCTTTTTCAGTTCTCAAAATTCTACAACTTTTTTTCAATACCTTAGTGAACTTGGTAAAACAAAGTCTATGCAAAATCATCCAGCAGAATTACATGAACACATTTCCAGAAAGCAGAATTTTTTTGGTGTGAATATACTATGAAAGTTCTCACACATTTTTTATATTCATCACTTTGAGAAAGATGAGATCTCTGACATTTCTCTCCTGAAGTCCCTTTTGAAATGACAGTCATTGGAAGTTGTTAATTGATGTCCAAACACTGTGTTCAAAATAAGTTGAACATCAGTCAGAAAAAATTATAAATAAATCCCTAAATGGGAAAAGTATTAAGAACAAACAAACAGAAGAGCTTTGGAGTCCTCCAGGCACATTTTAGAGGAAAGATATTAGAATTGATCTTGGGCAGAAAGTTCATGACTGGGATCCCACAATCAGGAAGAAATCAGGGCAAGAGTTGGAAGAAAATGGGATTTAAAAAAAAATTCTTTTAAATATTTTTAAAAACAGTAAAAAGTCAGAGAAGATGACCTAATGTTAAAAAATTATTAAACTCTACTGTGAAAGACAGGCTCTCAAGAATTTTGATGTCAAATAAGAAAGAATCAGAGTCACTCACCTTGGGGTGTTTTGAGATAGATAAGGACCATGGACATAAAGACAATGAAGGACTGAGAATCAGTTTTAATGCATACTTTTAGTTTGCAAACTGCTCTCTATATGGAGATACATTAAAGAGTGAGATATTTCGTGTTTAATGAATATATTTTATTTTATTTATTTATTTTACAAATATTTTTTAGTTGTAAATGGACACAATACCTTTATTTATTTATCTTCATGTGGTGCTGAAGATTGACCCCAGGGCCTCACACATGCTGAGTGCTCTACCACTGAGCCACATCCCCACCTTTACCTTGTGTTTAATGAAAATTAAATAAAATTATGCTTGTCTAACAAGTACATAATTTTTCGAGAATTTATCATTTATTCATCTACATAATGAAATCAGCATAAAAGTTAGGCACATCTCCTTCGCTGATGATAGAAGCAGACCCTTCACATAAAGGGCTGGAATTGACATATGAATTGACTTATTATACATTAAGCTATAATAAATCCTTGACATTTTCTGTGGACAGACATGATGAGTAGTAGGCTCAGAAGCCCATGGGTGTTCCAACATGGAAAGTCCAAGTGGCCTTGCCCAAGCACAAAAACTACACATGATCAACTATAGGGTCAACATTGAGTGAAAGAGGAAAACATGCTGGTTTATCTACCTTTGGTTTTAAATGGATAGTCATAGTGGACCTGGTGAGATGGGACAGAAAAGGGGGGGTGTGACAAAACCCACACCAGACTTAAAGTTCTGCCTTCAAAACCCAGTTTTCTATACCACACTAGAACATTTCCAAGTGTAGGACCAAGTTTGGATTTTCTTTGTATCTCTTGCAAATAGCTTGGTATCATGAACATAATAAATCTCAATAATCATTGAATGAATAAATAAAAATGAATGGATGAATGTGATGTTGAACAAGTCACTTAACTTCTGTCAGCTTTCCTGCCAAATCAATTTCATTTATCAGTGAATTTCTCTGGCTTTTTTAAAATAGATTTTGCAACATCTTATTTATAACTTCATTTATTTTTTTTTATGTAGTGCTATGGGTAGAACCCAGTGCCTCACACATGCTAGGCAAGTGCACTATCACTGAGCCACAATCCCAGCCCTCTCTGACTCTCTTTTTTATTTAAAGAAAAAAAATTATATATGTACCACTGAGCTACAGCCCAAGCCCCTCTCTCTGACTTTTGATTACCTACATTTTTATTTCTTTATGTTGTTTGATTTTGTTAGTTTTTAAATATACTACCCTGTTATATAGGATCATTTCTGATCTTGAATAACACCAGTATTTTTTCATTCCATTACCAGTCAAGTTCTAGTATCAGTCATCATAAGTAAAATTACTTTGTCATCTTTAAGTTTTCTGTCACATCCACTCACCAAGATGTGTCTGTAACTGCAGCTTAGCAATCTGCTTGTCTATTCACTCTTCACTGTAATTACCCAAGTATAGATAGTCACTCTATAAGTGACCTTGCTATCTTAACAAACTGACCCTAAGTGTTTTCTTTGCCTAACATTGAAATTTCCACCTACATACATTATTCTGTAAGCAATGGATCAACTTTCAAATAACAGTTTTTATTCTGGCTCCTCTCTGTTTTAAATTATCTCTCTCCATACACATATACAGACACACCCAAGTTTTACCCCTTGAAGACCTTTACATAAAAACTCCATAAATACTTCCTTCTTTAACTCTGTTTACTGGCTTAATTTATTTATAGGCTCAATTTGTTGCTCTCCCCGGGCCCTTACCATTATGTTAATTACTGTGCCAATGTGAGGTAAAGGACAATACGTGATATGGTCTTAATCATATTTGAATTCCTTAAACCTACCATAGTGACTATTCAGTAAGCATTTGTGGTTATCATATATAGACAATTCACCCTGATGATGGCTTGACAATTTTTTTTTACTTTACAATGGTGCAAAGTGATGTGCATTCAGTTACTGTATGCTGGATTACAATTCTGATCTCCCAGGCTAGGGAAATGTAATACAGTATTCTCTGATGATGCTGGGTAGCAGAAGTAATCCACAGTTCCTATTAAGCCACATGATCACGAGGGAAAACAACTGATATTCCACAGTGTACTGTGTTGCCAGCTTGTTTAATATCATGTTTTGTATTTTTGCATTCAATTGTGTCTATAAAATGCCCATCTGTGTGTTTATAGATATTCCCTATTTTATTATAAAATAGGTTTTGTGTTAGATGACTTTTTCCCAACTGTAAGCTAATGTAACTGTTCTGAGCACATTTACAGTAAGCTAGATTGGGCTATGATGTTTGGTAGGTATATTGAGTGCATTCTGACTTATGATATTTTCAATTTGATGAATTTATTAGGTTGTGATTCTATCGCACATTGAAGAACATTTATATCTTGTCCTGCATAGAGCTCTGTGAAAGCCAGTGGTAGTAATCTATAAAATAATCTCCTGATAGTATCATGTTTGTTTGTTTTTTTTTCATCTAAAGAGGTAGGTGGTAGGGAAAGGGGACACAGAGACTACAAATACTTACAAATAACTTACATTTAAAACTTGAGAAAGCATAGGAAAGGGTTAGTTCCATGTTTGCAGAATAAATAAATTAATAAACTTTAAGCACAATCATCTTGCCATTTCCTTTTTTAATATTTATTCTTAAGTTTTAGGTGGACACAATATCTTTATTTTACATTTATGTGGTGCTGAGGATCAAACCCAGTGCCTTGTGCATGGTAGGCAAGCACTATACCACTGAGCCACAACTCCAGCACAACTTGCCATTTCTTTTAGCTTTAAAATTCCTTTATTTTTTGTCTTTTAGATTTGGGAGTAGAGAGCTAGAAGATAGCACAAGAAGGCAAGGTAGCAAAGAAAAGTTTTTCATTTTATCTCAGATAAATGCTTGCAGAGCTGTACTTCAGTATTCTCAATACTTGCTACAGATGACTGTCACCTGGAAAGATTTTTTAAAAATACTTAGAGTTGGCACCATCCCCCCAAATTCTGATTCATTTGATTTTGGATGGTACAAAGATAAGATTTTTTTTTCAACTCTTCAAATGATACAAATATGAGGCCAGAATGAATTGCTCTGCATCATTTTTAATAACTTTCCACCTGACTCTGTCTCCCAAAATGCTTGTCTTCCCGTAGTACACTATTCATAGTGTTAAAGTATTTTTCTGTGTGTATTTGTGTGTATTGTGCATTTGTTTGTATGGTGTGCATAATAAGCAAGCCCATGTATATGTGTGTGTGTGTGTGTATATATATATATATAATGTATTCACACAAATGGGTATAAAAGTTCTTTTTTGATGATGCAACTTTACTACTGTCTTCTCAGAAATAAGCAATATAGGTTATCAAAGTCAAGAGAGAGAAAAAAAGCCAAGTATTTCATAGCAATTCAAAAATATGTTGTGGTAGCTGGATATGAGTGTCAGAGCCAATTCTTGATATAAGAAGAGAGCCAACTATGTTTGGCAGAATCAAAGTTCTATTATCTCTGTTTTCCTGACAATACACATAAAGATCCAAATGTCTGCCCATGCATGTGCTAGGAGGGTGACTGCTGGTTCTCACTGTACTAAGACCAAGCACATCTATATTCCAGAAAATACTAGATGAAGCCAAAATTGGTCCAGTATTGCTTTTCATTCTTTGTTGCCAGATGGTTCCTTTCAGCATGATCTCTCATTTGAGGATAGAGCTGAAAAATAGCTTAAATCAGATGGCTTAGTCAAGACCTGTGGTTTTCCTTATTTTTTATTGTGGAAAGTTTTATATGCAAAAGCTAAAAGATAAATATATTGATTACCATCTATCCATCACCCAGCTTAAAGAACCATCAGCTCAGCACAATCTTGTTTCATCTGTTATCCAAAGCCAAATTATTGTGAACCAAATCCCAGGCCTAATTATGTTTTCTTTAAGTGTCTCCTCATGTACACTTAAGATTAAAATTTCTTTGCTCAAACAAAAATCATAATACTATCATCATGTCTCAAAGCATTAATAATTATCTTAATATCATTAAAAATCCAGTTAGTAGTCAAATTTCCTTGGTTGTCTTGAAAAATGATTTTCTTTTTTCTTTTTTAATTTTATTTCTAACATACATGACAATATTGGAGTGTATTACATTCATAATTATCCATTCACAGCACAATTTTGCATAACTCTATATATAGAGTATGTTCACGCCAAATTATGCCATTATATATGCAACAGTGCTGTTTTAGTCTATCACCTTGGCTTGTAACCTGGAAATATAAAAATAAGCACAATGTCCAGACAGCCTGAACCATTAGGACTCAGGGCCTTTGCCAGGCATCCCACTTGAGATAAGTAAGCTGTCTTCTCTGGACACAAGTCAGAGTCAATCTTGCAACACCTGCTTTCACTCTTTCTCCCAGTCCTTGTCTCTGTAATGGAGCCCATAACCAGCAGCAAACTGAGACCAAAGGCCAAAAGAAGAATCTGGCTTACTAAGAGACAGAGACAAGTCTCTCCCTTTTTTTCTGCTCCAGCTCCTTTCCCCACACATCCTGTCTTCATTACCATGTCTGAAGAATCCTAGCCACAGAATGTCTCAGTTTTCTTTTAATTTCACTTTTCCTTATTTGCATCTTTTTATAATTATGTGCCATTCACAGACACTTCATCACCTAACAGACAAGACATCAACTCTGGATCATAAGTTTTCCTCTCACGCTATGTGCTTATCCATCATCTTCCAACAAACTGTAGGAAGAAGCACCTTCTCTGTGATCAGTAGGGCTGATGATTATCAGTCCTTAGCATACTTCCCCTTTCTAAAACTAGGTGGCTTATCCACAATTTCCTGTGTATATGCTTCTTTAATTATCAAGAGAGGATGAAAGAGTGAGAGAAAAAGATATATTTACACATAAATGTCTATAAATTCAAAATAGATGTATACTTAAAATACAGTGACACCCTGCCCTTCTAACAAAGTGTTCTTTCGCCTGAAATTTTCTCTGATCTGTTTTCTCACTTAACTTTCTTCCCTCCAAATGTCATCTTCTAGAAACTAGTTGAAGGCATTCATCAACAGGTAGATACCTTCCTATCTCTTTGGACTGGGTTCTGTATGGCCTTTTAAGTCCCTTCCCTAATGTGATGGAAGATATATGCACACGAGGGCTGCCCATCTGCCTTAACAAGAAGTCTTCTAGGACCTCATAACCAGTTTCCCCTGGCAGTAGTGCTAGGATTCTAGGAAGGGAGATAAATTTCCACACTTCTTATGAGTTTTTGTTTACCTAGGGAACATGTTCCTTTGTCTTCTATAAAAGAAAACCAATTTGATAAGTGGATAAATAATAAGAATTGAAAAATAAATATAAATATCCAACTAGCCCAAAAGAGGGAGTGTTAATTTCTTAAAAATTGGTGCAACTATGAAAATTAACAACCTAACAGACATTGCTCTGGACAGTTTTTGAGAGTTTAAGAGACTGAAGAAAATCTGAAACTGATCCAATTCAAAAAAGTAATTGCCATCAAGACAGCCCAGAAATTTCTAGATTTGTTGCTATAGGTCTGTCAAAGCCTGTAGATCTCAAACTGCTTTTAAAAGTATACCAAAAACAATCTCTACAGAGTCAGCAGCTAAAGTTTCTTTTATTCTCATAATGTGGGCTATAAAATATTTTTTAGCATTATGTAAAACCTGACTCAGCAGCTTAGAGTGAGCTCATTTTTGCCACATAAAACATTTTCACATTGTCCTATGTATTTTAGAATAATTTCAGCTATAAAATTATAATCAGAGTCAAGCAAAATGGAAGTGAAAAACTCCCAGGCTCCTTTAGATATGTCATGGGAAAATAGCCAATTGATTTATTTCATATGGCCTCTTAAACCTAATGCATTTTCAGATATAATGAATTTTGCTCATTTTATATACATTTAAAAATCTATTTAAAATATGTAGATAGCAATTTCCTTAATTTTTGCAGTTACACTAATTATAAAAAGTTCACACTCAATTTTGGATTAGTTTGTATGCTTATATTCATTTTTTAAAGTGTAATAATACATGGGAGCTGGAAGGAATGGCTAAAGAAATAATGCTAATATAATGTGAAGCTACTTTCTAGAACACCAGATTTCTTTTCCATTTCTTTTTAATGTGTTTGCAAATCTTATATGAGTATAAACTTCAGATTGAAAATGTGTCATGAACCCCAAACAGAATAAACAAGTTTAAAACTATATAAAATCAATCACTATATTGTTTATGAATGGGTACCTGTATAGTAAAACAAATAGTAAAGGAAAGTGTCAAGATCAACCAAAATTCGGGATGGTGATTACCTCTAGGGAGAAAAATGGGAGACTCAAAGCTTTCAAATGTATTAGCAAATTCTTTTTCTCAAGTATTTATTATTAGTCTATAGATTGCACTTATATTTTTAAATATATCTAGACATCACAATAAATGGAATATAAATTACTGAAGTTAATCCATTCTTCTGTTACTTGCAATGGTACTAGCTATTTTTATTTATTTATTTAAAATTTTATTTGTTTTAGATATACAATACAGTAGAGTACATTATTACATATTTATACAAACATGGAGTATATCTTATTCAAATCAGGACCACAGTCTTGTGGTTGTACATGATGTGGAGATTCACTGCGGTGTATTCATATAGAACATAGGAAAGTTATGATGTCAGATTCATTCCGCTGTCCTTCTTATTCCTATACTCCTTCCCTTCCCTTCCCTTCATTACCCGTTGTATACTTGAACTTTTATTCTCCCCACTACCTTGTTTTGTGTTAACATCCACATATCAGAGAGAACACTTGGCTTTGTATTTTGAGGATTGGCTTATTTCACTGAGCATGATAGTCTCCAGTTCTATCTGTTTGCTTAAACGTCATAAAGTTATTCTTTATGTCTGAATAATAATCCACTGTGTATATATGCCACATTTTATCTATTCATCTGTTGAAGGGCACCTAGGTTGGTTCCACAGCTTAGCTATTGTGAATTGAGCTGCTATAAATATTGATTTGGCTGCATCACTGTAGTATGCTGATTTTAACTCCTTTGTTCTTGGATAGGCAAGATTAATACCGTCAAAAAGGCCATATTAGCAAAAGCAATATACAGATTTAATGCAATTCCTATTAAAATTCTAATGAAATTCTTCATAGAAATAGAAGAAGCAGTCATGAAATTCATTTGGAAAAATAAGAGGCCCAGAATAGTCAAAGCAATCATTAGTAACAAAAGTAGGAGGCATCACAATACCAGATCTTAAATTATACTACAGAAATATAGTAAAGAAACAAAACAACAACAACAAGCCAGCATGGTATTGCCACAAAAACAGACATGAAGCCCAATGGAACAGAATTGAAAGACACAGAGACAAACCTACATAAATGCAGTTATCTCACACTAGACAAAGGCACCATAAACAAACAAGTGGTGCTGGGAAAACTGTAAATCCATATGTTGTAAAATAAAATTTAACCTCTATCTCTCACCCTGCACAAAACTCAACTCATAGTGGATCAAAGACTTAGGCATTTGACCAGAAACCCTGGGCCTACTTAGAAGATAATGTAGGCCCAACTCTCCATCATGTTGGCTTAGGAACCAAATTCCTCAATGATACAAGTAATTTTTGATAACATCCTCCTCCCCTAGACTGTGAACTCCACAAGGGCAGGGCCCCATTTTGGCTACCATTGTAGTGCATGTTACACACCCTTGCCCATTCAGGTTCCTCCCCACACGCATTCTTCAGCAAGTGATGGGTAACCAACCAGACCACTTATCTTGCATCCCAACAACAAGCAATGAGGCCTGATGGCTTCACCTGCAGGAGTGTGTGTGAGGCAGGTGGTGCAGAGGGCAGAGATTGCCACAGCCCACTGAACCCCATATTGTCTGCTCCCTGATGCCCAGGTGAGAATGAAAGAGCTTTACCATATTAAGATCTCAGCCATTGGGGCCAGTGATTGGGTCACAAATGAGCCCCTTCTGCCTCTATTGGTTTAAAATCATGTCCACTCCCCTCTATCAGAGTTTGGATACATTGGACCTGAATGCTCTTCCCAGGTAGGCCACTAGCAACTGGGAGGCTTTCCCAGAGACCTCAAATAAGTTCAAGCCTGCAGAGGTCTAGATTCTTCCTTGACAGTTTAAAGAACATTCAGAATTTCTACACATGATCTTTCTACTTTCCAGCAGAGTCAGGGTGCCTTCAGGTACAAATGAATCCTTAGTGTCTAGCACAGGATGTATGTAATGGTTTGTGTCCTGGAAATGGGAGGGATGGCTAAACCCCATGAATCTTTCAGGCATGACCCAGGTACCTTGAGAAGTCTTTTTTTTTCCCCGTGGCACCCTTAGTCTCCTTGCTTCTTGTCATGGGTCCTCACTGCCTTCATGCTCTCTGTGTCATGGAAGCTTGCAAGCTGACTTGCCTCTGAGCATTTGCCAGGCCCCAGCCTTCATTGCCTGGAATACTCTTCCCTCTTCCTTCAGTTTATTTCAACATTTGAGATATTATTAGATCCTTCACTGCCCTAGTCTTAAGTGTCCTATTCTACTTCCACCCCAAAGTCACCTAGAGAACAGCCTAAAATGATAACCAGATGCTGATGATTTGTTTGGGAGGTGAAAATACAAGGCACTGGGAGTGAGAAAATGGAATTTGGGAAAGGAAAGAATGGGAAGTAATAGAAGGTGATGCCCAGGCTGGGCATGCTTTATGAGAAGTCTCTGAGATGCACAGTAGATGCATTTATTGGCAACTTGAGAGATAGCGCTGTAGACTGTATAGAAAAATGATACCTCATGGAAAGGAGGGAAGAAGATGGAATTTATCTGCCTGAACTACACTTATCTCCTATTTCCCAATAATCAAATTTTACTTTATGAGTATTAACTCCCCCACACTTGCAGGTTACAACAAGAAATATGGCATGCCAGATACCATGCCCTATCACAGGGCATTCCATCCACATCTGGAAGTGATGGGAAGAGATTGAAACTCTGGGCATGTGGATGGTGAGTGCCAGAGAAAATCTGACACACTGCATAGGATGTGTCCAACATCCAATAATTTTTTTTTTAACCAAACTAGTAGCAGAAAATTCAGGATTTGAACATAGTCTAGTTCTAGATTTTGTGGAAGATCAAGGTGAAGAACGTGAATTTGTAGCAAAGCAGAGTCCCTAAAGAATTTCGAACTGGAGAGTGACAGGAGATAAAGAGATTTTTAGGAAAGCTCTCATTCTATACTGTGCTCCATATTCCCATTTGGCTAAACTTAGCAGAAGTAGATGGCCCCAGAGAGGTCAGGCATCTGAGACACCTAGGCCAAAGCTTCAATCAGGCTTCAAACTGCCTCCAAATGTTTGTTATCATTGAAGACTACATCTATCAGACCCCAGCTGGTCAGAGGCAGGCAGGATCTGAGTAGAAAGGCCAAAATGAGGGAAAGAGGAAGTTGAACTAAAGACTAGGAGCAAGAGGACCATGTGTCTGTCCTTGTTGGTCTGTGGATATGGGAGAATGCCAGTGTTCTTAATATAAAATCAGAATACTAATATTTCATTTCATAAAGTTTGAAGGAAGACGAAGTGTGCCTAACACATAGTCAGTAAAAGTCAATGATATTATTTTTCTTCATATTCCCATTTTTATAGAATGGGAATTCTATAAATTAAATTAGTCTGATCATATTCCAGTGAGTGGGAAAGGCTATTTCAAGGGAATGACTAATTTTCAAATCTGCCAATTACATTGATAATTAATACTTACTTATCAAATGCATATCTGAATAATATTGAAAAGAGCTATTTTGGGTCCTCAGAATTAGTTCTAGAAGCACACACAGTATATCTGAAATGAAATCAATCTGTCTGTAATCAGGGGTGGAAACCAGTCTTACACTACTGATTTTAGCTATTTAGTCATATTGCAATTATGTTCCATTGGATATGGCAATAAAACAAAACAAATACACACTGATTTGCTTATGAACTGACCCCCTCTACCCTTCTGTATCTGTGGGAAAGAGACAAATCACTTAACTTCATCCACCTTGCAGAATTACCATGAGCAATAATAAGGTATATGCATATAATGTGTTAACAGTTTCTCATTCTCAGTAGTGGTCAATATCATAAGAGTAACAATCAAGGTCACTGATCCAATGGATTATGCTGTTAATTTCTGTAACCCAAAGCATCATCCTTCAGATGAAATTCAGCATATTCATACTCTATTTCATTCTATCAGTTAACACATATTTATCAAGGATCTACAATATGCCTGTATTATACACTGCAAGAATATTAGTGAAAAAATAGACCCAAAACATCTTGACCCCCAAATCAAAACAAAACACAAACACCACTCTCAATGAGCTTATGATTTACAGGGGGCAGAGAAGTTAAGTAAATAATAAACCATAAAGAATGTTAGAAAGCAGAAGTTTTACACAGACAATTAAATAAGGGAAGAAAAATGAGGTGTGTGATCAATGGGCATGATGCTATTTTAATTCAGTTATCAAAGAGGTCTCCATAGAAGAAGACCTGGAGCAAAGACCTGGAGGGAGGGAAGCAAACCATGGCGATATCAGAAGGAAAAGTTGCTAAGTAGAGGAATCAACAATTGCAAAGACTCTGTGGAGAAAAGGAACTTAATATAAACCAGAAAAGCAAGAAAGTTATTGTGACTGGAGCAGGGTAAGTAAGAGAAGGAAGAAGAAAATGAAATGCAGGGTATGTGTATGCTTATGCGTGTGTGTGTGTGTGTGTGTGTGTGTGTGTGTAAAGGCTATTTAAAGACTTTGCTCTCATCCTCAGTTTGTCTATATTTATATTTATATTTATATTTATGATTTTCCTTATTCTATACTCAGAAATGTCGGCTAAAATTTAACCTATTTTCTTTTGGTATGTTGATTTGAAAAAAATGTCAGGGAATTAAAAACACTTAAAGAAGAATTTTTTTATTAATAAATTTTAGCCACTGACAAATTAGATGTAAAATTAGATGTAAAAACATCTAATATTAAATGCTAGTACCCATGCTCAAGTTTCACATCCTACTTGTTTTTGACATTGAATGATTTGGTATACACAACAAGATTTAGGCAAATATCCTCAGACATTAACTTCAATAGAGTTCAGGTTTTCTTTATATTTTTCTTCAATCTTTGAAAGTATAAACCGCATTTCTAGCTTTCCAGTGAACTGATGCCATGTTTGAATTGTGAATAAGTAATCCTGGTTTCTTACTGTGATCTAGAGCAACCACATAGTTTATCATCCAAAATATGACACTTTCATGGAGGACAAATGCTAAACTGGATGGGCATAAGTTACTACTGTCCCAGACAAACAGAACATATTGGCCCCAGAGAGAGATCAAACAAGAGTTTTGGAGTTGAGCAGACCTAGAATTAAATCATAGCCTTATCTCTCACTCCCTTTATGGATTTAAACACATTACCCAGGCTGTTTTAGATCCATATTTGGGGTTATAAAACCCAACTCAGAGTTGTTTAGGTGGATTTATTCGTATGAAAACACATCCCATTTTAAGAATGGGATGGTAACGGTGGTGGAGAGAATTATGTTCAATTATTGTAGAAGTTATTGAAAGGTCATTGCTGCAAAACTTCCCTGGGTTATGTTACTCTAGGGCTATAGCAATATAGAACTATGGTTACACAATGAGTATCAGAGTACCTTGAAGAGTTATGAGCATTCTCTGGCACACAAAATCGTGCAATCCTTATTTCTTGAACTATCGTCACATAAATTGAAGCAGTGGAATCATCAAATATAGTGTCCATTAATATCCTCAAATATTAGAACAACGACTCTTAGAAAATGATTTCTAAGTTTTTAGATATAAGACTGATAGATTTAAAATGGTAACTCTGATAACAAAAATTTCTTAAGGAAGAAATCTTAATTTTCCCTCCCCTAACAATTATAGTTCAATGCTGTGTTTGCTTATTGACACCAATTGCCTTACACTTCAGACTCTGGGTAATCATAGGAGATTGGAATCCTCATGAAACACTCTAGGCTTTTGGATTCAATAGTATGTTCAATTTTCATGTCAAAAACAAATTGGAAGATGCTAGCAAAGGCTTCTAAGTTATTTTCTATGAAAATACTTGTTGAAATATTCTCATTTTTTGAGACTTGTGATATTAATATTTTATCTCTATATTAAAATTACTTGAATCTAATCCAAGTTTTACCTACAGAATATGACACCCTGCTCCATTCTAACTTAATTGACTCAAGATATTACCTACTTTTCTCCCAAAATCTACTTCAGTGATTATCTTTATTTCCTCATCTTTCTCTCAAAAGTCTATTTGAGAATGGACGGGAAGATGGCGGCGAGGGGAGTGCATTACCCCCGTGTGCTGCTTCACTGTGTGGGAGTATGACAAGTCAGGACGGCTAAAGGATATCTTGTTAGGAATTTCCAGCAATAGTGGGGTGCTCCGGAACCTGGAGGAAGGATTTCCATCGCATGAGGATCTGCTACGGGGACTCAAACGCGAGAGGTTTGTCGCACGGAGGGTAACACGGCTTATTCAGCAAATCGCCCCGCGGCTAGAGTCTGCAGCGCGCGCTGGGATAGAGACGCAGGGTTACAGCGCTGCAGTTTCTGCCAGCCGTGCAAGCACCGTACTCAGGGCTGAATTCTGGGTTCGAGACGGGGGAAAGGAAGCGGTCCATCTCGGTTCTCCACACCGGTCAGACCACAGAGGAGGCCAGCAGCCACCATGATGGTAAACTGACGTCACCTTCCCTGTTTTAGACTGACCGCAGCTCATTCAGCCATAGATCAGGTAATTTCAGGCTGCAATTCACCTGCGGCTTGCAGACAGATTGCTAGGGTTCAGCGCCTGGGTGCTTCTTAGAACCTGAGCTTATCGGAGCGAACACCGAGCGCGGGGCGGCCGAGTTCCGGCTCCCGGAACCTCCCTAGACCGGGGCTAGGAGCCCGCGGAATCTGCTTCTCCGTACGGGTCCTGCTGACGGCCGGTCAGGACTCACCCGTTGCTTTGGTTGCCCGGCAAGAGGAACGAAATGCTGCCATTCGCATAGGACACCAACATGGCAGAGATCTGATGTCAGCAGAAAGCGGCGGAGGAGAGAACTTCATCAATTCCAGCGGTGACATAAGCAGTTGGTCTCCTGGTAGGGGGGGTGAGGCACAGACACCCGAGTCTCCTCAATTTGTCGTTGAGCCAGAGGGGAGAAGCCGGGCCGCTGCCAGCGCCCGGAGCAGGCCCAGCGGCTCGCCAGCGTGGTGACCGTGTGGCCCCAATTGGAGAGGAGGCGGAGCGGAGCCACCACTCGCACCCGCAAGGTGGGCAGACCCGCGACCCAGTGGTGCATGGGCGTGGTAGGAGGGGCAGGGCAGAGCCGCCGTTCGCGCTTGCAAGGTAAACAGACCTGTGACAGCCGGGCAGGTCAGGCCCAGTGGCCTGCCAGTGCGCTACACATGTCACCCCAACTGGAATAGGGGCAGAGCAGATCCTTCTCCCACGCCCGGATCAGGCCCTGCCAGTGTGGTGGTCACGTGACCCTAATTGGAGTGGGGGCGGAGTGGGGGCAGAGCGGAACCTCCACTCGCGCCCGCAGGGTGAGCAGACCAGTGATCAAACTGCAGATCAGACCCAGGGGTCTGCAGGCGTGGTAGGAGGGGCAGGGCAGATCCGCCGCCCGCGCCTCCAAAGTAGGCAGACCTACAACAGACCGGTGGATCAGGCCCAGGAGCCTGCCGGCATGGTACAAACACCACCCTAATTGGAGTAGTGGCGGAGCAGAGTCACCGCCCGTGCCAGGAACAGGCCCAGCGTCCTGCAGGCGGGGTAGTCACGACACCCCATTTGGAGTAGGGGCAGAGTAGAACCGCCGCCCGCGTCTGCAGGGTAGGCAAACCTGCAACCGACTGGCGGATCAGGCCCGGTGGCCAGCCGGCGTGGTACACTCGTCACCCCAATTGGAGTAGGGGCAGAACAGAGCCGCCGCCAGCTCCCAGAACAGGCACAGTGACCTGCCGGCGTGGTAGCCACGACACCCCAATTGGAATAAGGAGAGAGCAGAGCCGCCGCCCGCACCTGCAGGAAAGATACGCAAGCAGTATGAAAAGACAAGGAAAGAAAGGACCACAAGCAATGCAGGTCAACGCAACTTTAGAAGAGGTAACAGCTGCAGCAGATGGAATGTCAGATAAAGAATTCAGGATATACATGCTTCAGATGATCTGGAGTATCAAGGAAGACATTAAACAGCAAAATCAGACAATGAAAGATCACTTCGACAATGAATTACGCAAACAAATCCAGGAAGCAAAGGATCAACTATACAGGGAGATAGAGGTTATAAAAAACAAACAATCAGAAATCCTAGAAATGCAGGAAGCAATAAACCAACTTAAAAACTCAATGGAGAATACTACCAGCAGAGTAGAACACTTAGAAGATAGAACATCAGACAATGAAGACAAAGTATTTCAACTGGAAAAGAACATAGACAGCTCAGCAAGACTGTTAAGAAACCATGAGCAGAACATCCAAGAAATATGGGATAACATTAAGAGACCAAACTTAAGAGTCATTGGGATACAGGAAGGTACAGAGCTCCAAACCAAAGGAATGAGCAGTCTATTCAATGAAATAATACGAGAAAACTTCCCAGACTTGAAGAATGAGACAGAATCCCAAATCCTAGAAGCCTACAGGACGCCGAATGTGCAAAATCATAAGAGATCCACACCTAGACACATTATAATGAAGATGCCCAACATACAGAATAAGGAGAGAATTTTAAAAGCTACAAGAGAAAGGAAGCAGATTACATTTAGGGGTAAGCCAATCAGGATAACAGCTGATCTTTCAACACAGACTCTGAAAGCTAGAAGATCCTGGAATAACATATTTCAAACACTGAAAGAAAATGGGTTCCAACCAAGAATTGTGTATCCAGCGAAATTAAGCTTCAGGATGGAAGATGAAATTAAAACCTTCCACGATAAACAAAAGTTTAAAGAATTCGCAGCTAGAAAACCATCTCTTCAAAACATCCTCGCCAAAGCATTACAGGAAGAGGAAATGGAAAATAACAATGAAAACCAACAGTGGGAGGTAGGACAGTAAAGGGGGGGGAAATAATCAAAGAGGAAAACAAACCATGTTTAGTAACAGAAATAAACAAATATGGCTGGAAGAACAACCCATATCTCAATAATAACCCTAAATGTTAATGGCTTAAACTCACCAATTAAGAGACACAGGCTAGTAGAATGGATCACAAAACAAGACCCAACAATATGCTGCCTACAGGAGACGCATTTGATAGGAAAAGACATACATAGGCTGAAGGTGAAAGGTTGGGAAAAATCATATCACTCATATGGACTTCGGAAACAAGCAGGAGTGTCCATACTCATATCAAATAAAATAGATTTCAAGCCAAAGTTAATCAAAAGGGATAAAGAGGGACACTACATACTGCTTAAGGGAACCATACACCAACAAGACATAACAATCATAAATATTTATGCCCCAAACAATGGTGCAGCTATGTTCGTCAAACAAACTCTTCTCAAGTTCAAGAGTCTAATAGACCACCATACCATAATCATGGGAGACTTCAACACACCTCTCTCGCCACTGGACAGATCTTCCAAACAAAAGTTGAATAAGGAAACTATAGAACTCAATAACACTATTAATAACCTAGACCTAATTGACATATATAGAGTATACCACCCAACATCAAGCAGTTACACTTTTTTCTCAGCAGCACATGGATCCTTCTCAAAAATAGATCATATATTATGTCACAGGGCAACTCTTAGACAATATAAAGGAGTAGAGATAATACCATGCATCTTATCTGATCATAATGGAATGAAACTGAAAATCAACGATAAAAGAAGGAAGGAAAAAGCATACATCACTTGGAGAATGAACAATAGGTTACTGAATGATCAATGGGTTATAGAAGACATCAAGGAGGAAATTAAAAAATTCTTAGAGATAAATGAAAACACAGACACAACATATCGGAATCTATGGGACACATTGAAAGCAGTTCTAAGAGGAAAATTCATTGCTTGGAGTTCATTCCTTAAAAAAAGAAAAAACCAACAAATAAATGATCTCATACTTCATCTCAAAATCCTTGAAAAAGAAGAGCAAAACAACAGCAAAAGAAGTAGAAGGCAAGAAATAATTAAAATCAGAGCTGAAATTAATGAAATCGAAACAAAAGAAACAATTGAAAAAATTGACAAAACTAAAAGTTGGTTCTTTGAAAAAATAAACAAAATCGACAGACCCTTAGCGATGCTAGCGAAGAGAAGAAGAGAGAGAACTCAAATTACTAGCATACGGGATGAAAAAGGCAATATCACAACAGACACTTCAGAAATACAGAAGATAATCAAAAACTATTTTGAATCCTTATACTCCAATAAATTAGAAGATAGTGAAGGCATAGATAAATTTCTTAAGTCATATGATCTGCCCAGATTGAGTCAGGAGGATATAGACAACCTAAACAGACCAATATCAATTGAGGAAATAGAAGAAACCATCAAAAGACTACCAACTAAGAAAAGCCCAGGACCGGATGGGTATACAGCAGAGTTTTACAAAACCTTTAAAGAGGAACTAATACCAATACTTTTCAAGCTACTTCAGGAAATAGAAAAAGAGGGAGAACTTCCAAATTCATTCTACGAGGCCAACATCACCCTGATACCTAAACCAGACAAAGACACTTCAAAGAAAGAAAACTACAGACCAATATCTCTAATGAACCTAGATGCAAAAATCCTCAATAAAATTCTGGCGAATCGGATACAAAAACATATCAAAAAAATTGTACACCATGATCAAGTAGGATTCATCCCTGGGATGCAAGGCTGGTTCAATATACGGAAATCAATAAATGTTATTCACCACATCAATAGACTTAAAAATAAGAACCATATGATCATCTCGATAGATGCGGAAAAAGCATTCGACAAAGTACAGCATCCCTTTATGTTCAAAACTCTAGAAAAACTAGGGATAACAGGAACATACCTCAATATTGTAAAAGCAATCTATGCTAAGCCTCAGGCTAGCATCATTCTGAATGGAGAAAAACTGAAGGCATTCCCTCTAAAATCTGGAACAAGACAGGGATGCCCTCTCTCTCCACTTCTGTTCAACATAGTTCTCGAAACACTGGCCAGAGCAATTAGACAGACGAAAGAAATTAAAGGCATCAAAATAGGAAAAGAAGAACTTAAATTATCACTATTTGCAGATGATATGATTCTATACCTAGCAGACCCAAAAGGCTCTACAAAGAAACTATTAGAGCTAATAAATGAATTCAGCAAAGTGGCAGGATATAAAATCAACACGCATAAATCAAAGGCATTCCTGTATATCAGCGACAAATCCTCTGAAATGGAAATGAGGACAACCACTCCATTCACAATATCTTCAAAAAAAATAAAATACTTGGGAATCAACCTAACAAAAGAGGTGAAAGACTTATACAATGAAAACTACAGAACCCTAAAGAGAGAAATAGAAGAAGATCTTAGAAGATGGAAAAATATACCCTGTTCATGGATAGGCAGAACTAACATCATCAAAATGGCGATATTACCAAAAGTTCTCTATAGGTTTAATGCAATGCCAATCAAAATCCCAACGGCATTTCTTGTAGAAATAGAGAAAGCAATCATGAAATTCATATGGAAAAATAAAAGACCCAGAATAGCAAAAACAATGCTAAGCAGGAAGTGTGAATCAGGCGGTATAGCGATACCAGACTTCAAACTATACTACAGAGCAATAGTAACAAAAACAGCATGGTACTGGTACCAAAACAGGCGGGTGGACCAATGGTACAGAATAGAGGACACAGAAACCAATCCACAAAACTACAACTATCTTATATTTGATAAAGGGGCTAAAAGCATGCAATGGAGGAAGGATAGCATCTTCAACAAATGGTGCTGGGAAAACTGGAAATCCATATGCAACAAAATGAAACTGAATCCCTTTCTCTCGCCATGCACAAAAGTTAATTCAAAATGGATCAAGGAGCTTGATATCAAATCAGAGACACGCCGTCTGATAGAAGAAAAAGTTGGCTACGATCTACATACTGTGGGGTCGGGCTCCAAATTCCTCAATAGGACACCCATAGCACAAAAGTTAATAACTAGAATCAACAAATGGGACTTACTCAAACTAAAAAGTTTTTTCTCAGCAAAAGAAACAATAAGAGAGGTAAATAGGGAGCCTACACCCTGGGAACAAATCTTTACTCCTCACACTTCAGATAGAGCCCTAATATCCAGAGTATACAAAGAACTCAAAAAATTAGACAATAAGAGAACAAACAACCCAATCAACAAATGGGCCAAGGACCTGAACAGACACTTCTCAGAGGAGGACATACAGTCAATCAACAAGTACATGAAAAAATGCTCACCATCTCTAGCTGTCAGAGAAATGCAAATCAAAACCACCCTAAGATACCATCTCACTCCAGTAAGATTGGCAGCCATTATGAAGTCAAACAACAACAAGTGCTGGCGAGGATGTGGGGAAAAGGGTACACTTGTACATTGCTGGTGGGACTGCAAATTGGTGCAGCCAATTTGGAAAGCAGTATGGAGATTTCTTGGAAAGCTGGGAATGGAGCCACCATTTGACCCAGCTATTCCCCTTCTTGGTCTATTCCCTAAAGACCTAAAAAGAGCATGCTACAGGGACACTGCTACATCGATGTTCATAGCAGCACAATTCACAATAGCAAGACTGTGGAACCAACCTAGATGCCCTTCAATAGACGAATGGATAAAAAAAATGTGGCATTTATACACAATGGAGTATTACTCTGCATTAAAAAATGACAAAATCATAGAATTTACAGGGAAATGGATGGCATTAGAGCAGATTATGCTAAGTGAAGCTAGCCAATCCCTAAAAAACAAATGCCAAATGTCTTCTTTGATATAAGGAGAGTAACTAAGAACAGAGTAGGGACGAAGAGCAGGAGAAGAAGATTAACATTTAACAGGGATGAGAGGTGGGAGGGAAAGGGAGAGAGAAGGGAAATTGCATGGTAATGGAAGGAGACCCTCAGGGTTATACAGTGGAGGGGGTAGAGAGAGAGGAGGGGAGGGGAGGGGAGAGGTGGGGAGGGGGGAGGGTGGAGGATGGGAAAGGCAGCGGAGCACAACAGACACTAGGATGGCAATTTGTAAATCAATGGATGTGTAACTGATGTGATTCTGCAATCTGTGTATGGGGTGAAGGTGGGAGTTCATAACCCACTTGAATCAAAGTGTCAAATATGATATGTCAAGAAATTTGTAACGTTTTGAACAACCCACAATAAAAAATTAAAAAAAAAAAAAAAGAAAGAAAAAAAAAAGTCTATTTGATTTTTAACTATTCTTATACAACACATAATTTTTATGTAATTCAATAGTAATCTTGTGTCAATTTACATAGTCTATAGATACTAAATGAAGAATTTCCATGTTCTATTACTTATTTTGATGATTTAAGTGTTTTGGGGTGATAGCCTAAAACACTATATTTAATCTATGGAAGCATTTGCTTTATTTTCTAAATTTAACTGCGGTTCAAACTTGGTGTTAAATGTTAAATGTCTCTCTGTTTCCAATAAAATTTCCTCTTTGAAGCACAATTAGAATTCAGTTCAAAGCAATAAGTACTTTTATTTTCATGGCTTGTGCCTAGAAAACAGCAATCTGATATCTGTGGTTACAGATGTATTATTAATCATATTATTAACTATATTAATACTATTAACTATACTAACTCTATTAACTGTATCAATGATAGCAACAACAACATTTATGCTGCTTCCATGTTACCAGGCATTTCTCTAAGTGAATTTCATGGCTTTAGAAATGAATATGGTGCATGATCTAAAGAGCTTCAAACAGTTTTGGCAACAACATAAGCAATCATTATGTGGATCTTAGAAAAGTTTGAACAATATTAATTATTCAGCTTTTTATAAATATAACACAGTGAGAGGTCTTAAAAACCAGATATAACTGTAAGATATTTTTATTCAACAATTATTTACTGAATGAATGAGCAATATGTAGTGTTGTGCTTAAAAGGGTTGTAAGACATATTTTCTTCCATTTGGAACATCACACTCCAGTGGGAAAAGATTTGTGAAAAGATTTCACACAGGTAAGGGAAACTACCATGTATGCTTGCATAATTGCTAATAAATTCTAATATTTAGAATACATATGTGTGTATATACTTACATACAAATACACACATACACTCCAAGTTACCTAATTCATTCAAAAATACATGTATAAAATTTACTAAATTATTGAAGATGTCATTCTTATAAAACATTAGAATCAAAGGTTTTAAGTAGCTTCCTCTCTAACTTATTTGAAATCTATACATTTAAATACTTTTTTTGAAAAAAAATGTTGTTATATGCATTGTCATGTGAATCTAACATGGAATTTTAGATTTTTTAGGTTAATAATTTACCGAGTGTGAGAAATGTTAACACATTCAGAGAGAAGAAATCAGAATTCTTTCAGGAGAGAGTATTTTCAGAAATAGCAGTTTTGTGGTGAGAAGCAATCCTCTGGCACCATCTATTGACTGCAATGTCTTATTTTCTAACCAAACCACATGCAAATTAGTACTGAATGAATAAAACATACACCTTTCTTCCTCATTTTTTCATTAATAATGAGGAGCTTGAGCCATCATCACTGACTGCAGATGATGAATTTAGATATATCAGCAAATTTATGCTACACCCTTGGAATCCGATGTTGCTTTCTAATTGCTAATGAAACTTGCTTTAATGTATCTGCAGGAGTCCACCTCCACAGGTGATATTTATGCTGAAATGTCTAATCAGAGGCCAAAATAATCTTTGTCAGTATTAACTGACTCTGTCATGTGCCTTTTTTTAGACATTTAAACTCTGCTGGAGAGTCATTGACACAGTCTTTGACTTTGAACCTGGGTATCAGAAAGACAACTCTGTGAAGAGCACCAGCCAGGTGCCATTACTTAGTGGAATATTTTGACACCTACCATTTAATTTAATCCTTCCCCAAATTACAGGTGCAGAAATTAAGTGCAGAATGATTAAGTGCCTTGATGAAACCCTGGCCTCCTTCAGGTCTTCAACTCAAATATTACTTTGTTCAGCTGAGTTATCCTCAGCTACCTTCCTTAAAACTTCCTCTTACTATTTAATAATTATCACTTCCAATCTCCTCTTATGTTTAATAATTTTGCTATAATATTCTGTACATTTTAATTGCATATCTTGTTTCTTAACTATCTTCCTCCATGTAATGTAAACTCCACATCAGTTTTATCATTTTTTTCATAAATGCCTCCTGGGCATCAGAACAGCGCCTGCCATCTAGTTGACGCTCAGTATGCATTAATGAGTGAATAAGTCAATGAATGAATACTTAATGAGTAGTGAAATTATTAGTGTAGGACATTTTATGTGCCCTTACTAAAACCAAGAACTATGGCATGTTAACACTGTGCGCGCACACACACACACACACACACATACACACACAAAAATGTTCCCAATGCCTCCTGTTAATCCAAGCCATGTATGAGAACAAAGTTGTCGTTTCTTTCAGCTCTTCTTAATGAGAAAAGGTTTCTGATGAGCCCTTCGGTGACTAATTGTTCCCCCAATTTTCACATACGTATCTACTCATATCAGCTGGAAGGCCTCTGTGTACAAGGCACATAGGAAGTGTTTCCCTCTTGTATGTGCCTTAGAGTGTATGTGGATTATGTGAATGTGTCACTGTGTAAAGCCCTAGATCTAAAAATACATGTATTTTTTGAATGAATTATGTATCTGAGAGTGTATGTGTATATTTGTATATAAGTAATACACACATATGTATTCTAAATATTAGAATTTATTATCAATTATGCTAATCTCTGAACATGTTAACATTTCTCATACTTGGTAAATTATTAACATAAAAAATCTAAAATTTCATGTTATTTTCTTTTCTTTTTTTTTTTTTTTTGGTACTGGGAATTGAACTCCGGGCACTTGATCACTGAACCACATCCCCAGCTCTATTTGGTATTTTTTTTTGGGGGGGAGGAAGGGTCTCATTGAGTTGCTTAGTACCTCACTGTTGCTAAGGCTGGCTTTGAACTCAAGATCCTCCTGCCTCAGCCTCTTTAGCCGCTGGGATTATAGTCGTGCGCCACGCACCCCACTAGGCCTAGGTCTTTGACAGCCCTATAATGCCTTCTTGCAGGGTGCCAGAAAGGAGATCGATGGCCTAACATTCCACTGATTAACTATGGAAAATAGAAGGTTGGGGTCCCCTGGCTTGCCTTGCTTCATTTAGAGAACATGGGCCCTCTGTGCTCTTCCTGCATCTATTTACCGTATATTGCCCATGCTTACATTATCAGTTTGCATATCTTTTACCTTTGTAACCCAATGCACTCTTTCATTTATTTGAGTTTTTTTTGCTGGCTCTTGGAAGCAATTCTATTATTTGAATAAATAGCATTTAATGGTGAGGACTTAAGTGGGATATACTTATAAGGAAATGTCCTTTTTATTGTTCAGATGCTCTGAGATGCCCATAATGAAAAACATATATCTTATGAACTACATGACAAAACAAAAAGAGATCAAAGTTTTCTTTTTAAATTAATTCAGTAACTAATTAGAAGCAGAGATAATAAAAAAATAAACTAAAAACACAGAAGAGAGGTTTATAATCTCAGATGTTTTAAAGAAACCCAGACCATCACCATGTTTTATTTATAGCAAGAATGCTGTATAATCTGTTTTTTTTTTTTTTTGTGTGTGTGTATCAAGAGGAAGAAGGTATTCCTTTTCTAAGGAAGGGGAGTGTATAAAAAGCAAGATTCCATACTAGTGTTCCTTATAGGGATCACAGCCAATAGGGAAATATATTTGAAACAGGTAGCTAGGAAAAAGGATTTGACCTCTCTTCAAAGGTGGAATTTTTTAAAGATAAAATATCACATTGCTAAGATCATTGTAATGTTTTGAGCAACCAATAAAAAAAAAGATAAAATATCAACATTTGTGCTAGGATGGAGGTCTGGACAAAAGAAAGGGAATCTTTAAGGACAGGGAGTCTTTTTCTTATAAAACAGATCATTTAAATTCCCTACAGCTTTGGAGAATTTGCTCAACTGTGCCACATTTTTGTCATCTGTAAAATTTGACTAATGATGACAAACCCCATTCTTAGGGATGCTGATTTAATATATGTAAAGTAATTATAATAATTCCTAGCAACTATGGTAAGCACTGAATCATGTTAGTGATGTGATATTTTAATATTGGTGGACTTATTTCCATTTTTCTTTTTGCTTGCAACAAAGCATTGCTTTACTATTCTAGTTGTATTTGCTATCTTTTTTTTAAATATAAAAAAACGGACATGGGGGTGTCACTGGAAATTCATGATAGGCTTAAGCAAGAGGTGAATATCAGAGGAAAGTTGGCTTCACAAAGACCTGCCATGCTTTTACACTAGAAGATGCTTTTGCCAACACCAAAATTGCAGATTCTGGGTTAGAGTTTTATTATGGGTAAAGTTAATTAAAACTACATGAATGGCAATCTCATACTGTGAGAAGATACTTGATTTGACCTTACAGCTAAAGATTTTTTTTGATGCTTTGCCTACATTTTGGAGATTTTTTTTTTTTAGATTTTTTTTATTGGTTGTTCAAAACATTACAAAGCTCTTGACATATCATATTTCATACATTAGATTCAAGTGGGTTATGAACTCCCATTTTTACCCCAAATATAGACTGCATAATCACATCGGTTACACATCCACATTTTTACATAATGCCTTATTTCTTTATTTATACTGCACAGAAACCCTTCGGAGTCTATTGATATGAGTAAAGTGCTTATTGTCCCACAGAAAGCCCCACTTGATATTCTCATGGTTATTTATTCTGTGTCATCCCTAATTTCTAATACTTTATAATGCTATAATTGAGGCTGCTTCCAATGAGTCCTATTCTCTCCTTAATATAGCACAGAGTCTCTAGACCTGAAAAGGACTAATGGTTACCAGTGGAAACTAGATGATTAATCTATGAATCCCTTAATTAAATTCTCCTTATATTATTAGGTCAGTACACTCTGACCTGAGTTCTGAGCCTCCTACACAGTCAGATATGTTTTTTTTGTTTTTTTTTGGTATCAGGGATTGAACCCAGGGGTGCTTAACCACTGAGCCACATCCCCAGCCCTTTTTTATTTTTTAATGTTTTAAAATATTTAATATAAAATATTAAAAATGTTTTAAAATACCTTTATTTATGTATCTTTATGTGGTTCTGAGGATGAAATTCAGGGCTTCACACATGCTAGGCGAGCACTCTACCATTGAGCCACAACCCTAGCCCTTTATTCTTTATTTTGAGACAAGGTCTCACTAAGTTGCTTAGGGCCTCGCTAAGTTGCTGAGGCTGGCTTTGAACTCGCAATCCTCCTGTCTCAGCCTCCTGAATCCTGGGATTATAAGTGTGCGACACTGTGCCTGGCCCAGACATAGACTTGTTCTTGTTAGTGTTTAGAGGTTTCTTCCTGTTTTTCAAGTTTATAGCTATTTTCTTGATGGTACAGATTGACAGAAATGTGAAAATTAGACAAGTAAAATCTTCAATTCAAGCAAACATTTATCAATTGTTGTTACCTCTTACGATAGATATCTTATTTACTCTTATACCCTAAGTGCCTGCACATAGAAAGAGTTAGAACATTATGTGGTAAATGAATTGAGCACATGAGACTGTATTATGAGCTATGGAGATTGTAAAATTGAGGACTTGTACTGTTTTGGTGTCAGCAGCTTAGTCTAATGATACAGAAAAACATTTTATAAATACCTTTAGACTTTTAAGAAAACAAGAGACATTTTTGGAATGACAGATAAGGGCAGATCTATTACAAATGTGTTTTCACAAAAATCTTCATGGAAAATATTTTATTTGCCTGGGTTTTCAGGAACACATAGACCTTTGAAGGTATATACAAAGACTGGGGAAGAATATTGCTGAGAGTCAGGATATTGGTCCAAATAGAAAGGAAAAGAAATAGAAGCATAAATGAAAAGGATAAGCTTAAGGGCAACACATAATTCTGTGGTATTAGAACATACAATTTAAGGAGTACTCTCATTTAGATGTGGAAATCGTCCACAAAAAAGATTTAATAATAAAAATATGAATTCAATTTAATCTAATATAAAAGTAACACGGTCAGGTTGATGCTTAGTTTCATCTGTAATCCTTATAACTATAGCTATGATGGTACCTACTAAAGAGTGAGCTAATTGACTTTGGAAGTAATAGTGCTAACTTATTTATATTCATCACATCATTTTAATGCTAGTTAAACTTTACTATTTTTTTAGATTTTTTTTTTTAAATTTTTCTTTTTGGCAGTACTGGGGATTAAAATCAGAGGTGTTTAATCACTGAGCTACATCTCCATTCCTTTTTAAATTTTATTTTGAAACATGGTCTTACTAAGTTGCCCAGACTGGCCTTGAGTTTGTGATCCTCCTGCCTCAGCCTCCTGAGTTGTTGGAATTGCAGGTATGCAACACCATGCCTGGCTATGTTACTCAAACTTTTTAAAGGTGCATATTTATAATTCCATTTTGAAGACAATTCTTTAAAAAGGTAAGTATCTTTCCCTGAATCAAAATAATTATAAGCAGGATTGAAATCTAGGTTTGGTTGACTGCAGTCTTCAATAGATCTTTCTATGAAGGCAGGATAACTCTGTCTTAAGAGTAAAAACATAAGAGACACAGACATACTCATCTTCCCTAATTTGAAAGTGGCAAGATTAGTAAAGTTTGCATATATGCAAAAAATAAGTGGTTTAGTCTTTATTTCCTAAGTTCCATATCAAATTTGATTTTAAATCTTGTCAGCCTCTTTTTAAATATTCTTATTGTATGATGGTGGAATGTGATGATCATTATAATCCAAAATACAGGTATAAAGACATGGATTGGTGTAATATACTATGTATACAACCAGAGATATGAAAAATCGTGCTCTATATGTGTAATAAGAATTGTAATGCATTCCGCTGTCATATATAAATAAAAAATAGACACAAAACATTCAATAAATAAATATTCTTGTTGTAAACAAACATGTTTTCTTAATATTCTCGTAAGTTAAAAATAAATAATATTTTATCAAAACAACTTTTATTCATAAAGTTAATCACAACCTTGTTTTGTAAATTTGTGGTATTTGATTGAATATCAAATAAGTTTAAAAATGTGATTTTTATTGGAGCAACTAACTTTTGCTATTTCAAAATGTCCACATAAAAATAAAGAGAATATAAGAGGAAAAATAAGGGAGATCCAGTTTATACTTTATTTGTCTGACATGATGGATAGTTATTTACTCTTTAAACTCTATCTGAATGTTTTCAGGTGGACAATTTGATGATGAACCAGGATATTTGTAAGTATTAAAAACATAGTTTATAGTACTTCTAGAAAAGTACTTTCAATGGAGATTTACTAAGTTCTGATCCACTAACACTTTAATATACTACAGGTGATATAAAAAAAGAGCCAAATTCTATCAGTTGTACTAAAAAAGTTTATGATAAGTCTAAAACCATGGGTAAAACTTCTATTTCTATGGCCAGAAAAGTGCAACCAATTTCAGATGCTATCATAAACATTTGTGAGATACATATTTAAACCAAAATCCATTCCATTCTGAATGGAAATGTGATACAAATTGCATGAAGACTCTATAGATTAGTGCTCTGAAAATAGTATTACATGAATCAGTTACTTATTCAAGGCTATAGAAGTTTTGTAGTGGAAATTAAATGTTACTGAAATGAAAACACTGTATGTATATTCCTCTGGGAAAACCTTTCTTTAATTTCCTATTCAAAATGTGCTATTTGGAGATATTCATAATGTCTCCTACAAAACTCTTCCAAATAGTCTCTGAGAAGTACTTTACAACAATAATAAAAGTTTAGCACTGTTCTCTGTTGGAATAAGTCAAAGTCACCACTGTATCTGAATATACTATATGCTAAGTTTAGGCAGAATTATAAAGATGAATATAAGGTGTGTGTGTGTGTGTGTGTGTGTGTGTACAAATTCATAGACATATATCTTCATAGGAATATAAAGTTATAGAAGAATTTCTCAGCTGACATTTTTTTATTTTCCCTTGGGATACAAGCAGTTTCCAGGTTCTTGTTTACCACTGCTATCACAAAGACATGTAAAATAGGACTTGGGACAATACCACCTTTGTTGATATACCCATCTACTCAGGATTACCAGGATGCACTTTTAATTATATGATCTTCCTTTAACATAACAGGAACATAGCTGGAAAATTTTTTCTTCCCACTTAAAAATGCAGGTCTTAAGAGTTTAAGGTATGTGTGTCAGTCTCTCAAGCTAGTATAACAAGATATTCTAAACTTTGGTGCTTATAAACAACAGGATTTATCTCTGATAGCACTAGAGGTTGCGGAATTCAAGATCAAACAACCACCCAATTCATTGTCTGGTGAGGGCCTCTTTCTGTTTCAGAAATGACACCTTATAGCTATGTCCTCACATGGTGAAGGGGGATAATGAGTTCTTTCAAGAGGGCACTAATCTCATTCATCAGGGCTAAACCCTTATGAGCTAATCTCCTCCCAAAGACCCTACCTTCTGATACAATTATCTTGAGAATTACAATTTCAACATATGAGTTTTGGGTTTGGGGAAAAACATTCAGACTTTAGTAATATAGAATTCATTTAATAATGGAAATAAATGTACCAATTTGGACTGGCAATAACCAATCTATGCTTTTCAGCAACAGTGTTCAAGGTATACAAATAATACTACGTATAATTTTGGGGGAATCTTGTGAATCTATGGAATATAAGTACTGATTCAATATATAAAGTAAATGAACGTTGGGATGTAGTTATGGAATAATTCTTATGTAGACCTCCCAAGATCTTGTTCCTACCCTCTTTAGTATTTTCTGTCTTCCTATATTCTGAATTCTAAGCTTCTATCTATCCTTTTCATAGATCCCACCACCGGATTTTTTTTCCCTATTTATTTTCTGAAGCTACCATCTTGGAGACAGTACTATCTAGACAGTAATGACATCACACTAATGGATTTGAACAGTGTTATAGTTTTCAAAGGATTTTTCACACAATTTCACTTTCATCCTATGACAACTTCAATCAGTTTTTGTCAGGGTCTTTATATTTTTCAAATGAGAAAATGATACACAGAAACCAACAATTCTGCTATAATGTATGTGATGTTTTCTCTGGGTAATCAGAATTAAGCTCAGAGTTATCTTGTTATCCCTTCTTCTAGGTTCTCAGAAAGAATGCTTTTATGAAGGAAAATAAAGAGGGTGTATGACTTTTAATTTGTTATTTAATAATTGGACCTTAGCATAATCATCCATAAAATTCCTGAGTTAAGGCTTCTTTTAAAGACGTGTGTACCTGAATAATCATACCCATTATAAGACACAAAGAAAATACATAAAAGAAGGAAAGTTTTACACATAAATTCCACTTGACAATCACTTTCAATATTGTAGTATAACCTTTCAAGCTTTAGCCTGCAAAATTCTGTGTATGCGTATGCATACACATAAACAAATACTAATTTTATATTATTATGTGCATTATATGTGTCATTCTGTCACATGAGCTTAGTTTCCACTGAGCAATATATGCAACACATCTTTACATCTCAATAGCATGGTTTTTATTGTTTGCCTCAGTTTGCATTGCATGGATACTACAGAATTAATGAGTATTATTAGGTCTTATTCTTTATTAACAAGGATTATTAGGTCTCATTCATTATTATTATAAGAATGCTGCAATTACCATCACTGACTCACTTATTTTCATAAAATGGGTGCCCAAAAGTAGTTTCTAAGTCTAAGGACATGAATATTTTGGAAGTACATGAATATATCAGAGGTTTCCTACATTATCACAATTGTTTTTCTAATATTTGCCACTATGGCAGGTAAAATATTGTTCATTTTTATTTCTATCAATTCAACAAATGTTTATTCAACACACACTATCTAAGTGCAGGAGATTGAGAGATGAACACAATAAAACTTCAGGCCATCTTGGAACATACCTTTCATAATACATGGCAAACAATAGTTGAATAAATAAATGTCATAGATATCAGATGGTGATACATGCTGTAAGAAAAATCAGGTAAGTGGTCAATAGGCTTCCATTTTCATAAGAGGCCAGATTCTATAGTCATTACCAGTGTTTTATAACTCTGAGTCAAGGTCCTCTGTGATACTGAATGCTCTAGTTTGTCTGAGTCCATCAGACATCCAGATAGTTGAGATGTCTATAGTTAGAACTGTGTTGTGTCTGTACCTGCCATATCATCGGTTTTAGAAAATCTTCCTCTATATTTCTCTTATTGGCCAGACCATCTGAAATGGGCTTCTTTACCACTAATATTGTAAAATTGTCTGTATTTATCCCCAAATACTCTTTATTAATATTTCAATATGAGGTGTGGAATCCCATGCTGAATACTATCTTTGTTGCTAGGTCTTCTTTCCATTCCTTTTGTGTTGAAGCTTTCTTTAATAACACCCTAGACTAGATGGATGTCCGTCTTTATACCATTTTCAAGAAAAGTTCATAATTCTGCTTGCTACCTTCCATTGTTTGGCATTACATTCAGAATGCAACAGCTTGTTGGCTAACATGAAAACAGATTCGTTCTCTTCTTTCATGAAGATTGATAATCACCTATGATGTAAGGCTTAAATACTGTGAGCAAAAGCAAGTTGATTTTCCTTCATAGGTACTTACATCCCAACAAGGGATGCAGACACATATATGCTTACAAATTAGCAAGTGCTATAATGAAAATAGAAAAATTGTGGATCGAAGTGGGATAAAGTGAGGAAGGCTTATCTAAGGAATCATTACTTAATCTGAAAGTTGATAAGAAAAAGCCAGCGGAGTTAAGAATTAATTAGAGTTACGGTATATGAAGGGCAGAAGGAAATACTTACCTGAGAATATGCACAAAAACTGGTAGCTGTGGAATAATTATTTGAAGTAAAGAATGACAGGTAAGCACCAAACCATATCAAAGATAGCAGATAGGATTTCATTCTATATAAAATAGCAAGTCCTTGAATGAAAGCTGCTACACTATGAGTGATGTTATTTTTTTAATAAGGGTTTATATTTTACCTGAGATTCCAGAGATGAATTGAAAGTGGCGCTAGAAAGAATTAGCTGTTAAAGGAAGCTAATAACAACTGTCCAAATAAAATAGGCAGTTTTGGAGTGGATCAACTTATGGCATTGGAGATAGAAAGAAAAGTAAATTTTAATCAGGATAAAAATGAAAGGGATTTAATAAGGTATGTTGGAGGATTTAATTTGGATGTGGGTGTTGAAGGAGAAAGGGGAATCAGGAATGGGTATCAGGTTTCTGACTTAAACAAGTGAAAGAACAGATTACCATACCATTCATTAGGGGAAGAAAATGAAAACACCAGGAATTAAATTTTAGCTGTAAGTTTTGAGCTCAGAGAAGAGGTCTGAGCTAGAGAATTAAAGCTGGTATTTATTAGGAGTATAGAGACCAAAGCAAAGGAGATCAGAGAAGGAATGATCAGAAATATGGGAAGAGACCTAGCAAACACATGTTGCAGAAAGAAAGGAGTGGATCAGTGAGAGACCCACTGCAGATAAGAGCAAACAGTTGTCCTTCATGTGTCAAGCTCCTTACTGTCCATGGACTCAACAAATGTCCTTCTGGAGAGCTGTGGAGAGACACTAGATGACCTCAAGGTTAAGAATAAATGTACATTGGCCCAGTTGTCCTTCAAGCCATGCCTTAGCATCAAGATGTAAGGTATGATTAGAATTTCAGGTACCCAGATTCTGAACAGAGAAATGGAAAAATATCACAAGTCTAGGATAAGAATCATTCCAACAGGATTACATCACCTAATGAGAAAGATTGGAGGGATTCATTGACCTGGAGAAAGGAGTGCTTGCTAAGTTTTTAGGTTTAGAAGTTTTTTGATCACTCAGTATAGCCCAGAACCATATGTTTGTGTTGTTGCAATAATGTAAAAGCCCCCTACCTTATTTAGGTTATCAAATTGAAGGGGATATGTTTTTAAAGATCAAAGGTTTCGGGCACGATGGTGCATGCCTATAATCCCAGCAGCTCAGGAGGCTGAGACAGGAAGATATGAGTTCAAAGCCAGTCACAGCAACAGCAAGGCACTAAGCAACTCAGTGAGATCTTGTCTCTAAATAGAATAATAATAAAAAAAATACAAAATAGGATGGAATGTGGCTCAGTGGTCTCGTGTTCCTGAGTTCAATTCCCCAGTACCTCTCCCCCCACCAAGAAAAAGATCAAAGGTATACTAAACTTGATGTAAATGGGTAAGTAAAAGGAGGTAATGGCACTCAGTTCCTCTTTGTTGAGATCTGTCACACTTTCCCTGGAATAGTGACTTGGCTCTTCAGCATCACATGAACTAAAGCTTGAAATAGCATAGAAATCTGTAAGATGCCCTGCCAGTACCATTTGTCTTCATTTTTATTCTTTTTGAAGACTTTATTGGTCAAAAATCAAAGACCAAGTTTGGGTAATATATATCAAAATTTGACAGAAACACATGCAAACAGACACACACACATACTCAAACTTGAATATAGCTTTATAATATGCCTGTGTAAAGCTGCTCACCTATTCTAGATAAATTTAAAACTTCATTCAGATTTACAGAGTTTGTATTAAATAAATCTCTATGAAAAAGCTTTCTATTTTCAAACAATACATATTGGTGCTTTTTCAGTGTCTCTTAAAATTGCTAATTTGATATTCCTAGATAAAGTCACATCATTCAGTAATTTCAAATTTTATCTGAAATAATCTGCAGCTGGTTGTACACCCACCAGATTAAAGTTTGTTTCCATGTAAACTGAGATTCCATCAACATGGAATGCATGGTAGCATAAAAGTTCTTTATTCCATCTAGTACTTGTCTGAATAGATTTTTTTTTTTTTTCAAAAGAGGAAAGGAATCAGTGTAAGGAAATGTGAAGAAGGGACTCCATCGTGTGGCCAGAGACTAATCTTACAACAGAAGCAGAGAACTGGAGTCTATTTTCAGAGTTCCTTAGAGGTTCACAATTTTACTGGCAAGTCTTTCAAGCAGAGCCTGGCTGAATTAGCACAATCTACGTGCCTGAACACTGCCGCCTAGCGGCAAGGCCTGAATCCCCACATGCAACTCTATTTCAATATGTTTAGCATTAACTTGTTTTGCTCTCTTGTGTTCTTGAATTTAGGGAATTTCTTTCTTTCTTTCTCTCTCTCAATCTCTCTCTCTCTTTCTTTTTGTGGTGCTGGGATTGAACCCAGGGCCTTGTGCATGTGAGGCAGAACTTAGGGAATTTCAAAAGGCAAAAAGTTATTCAAAGTATATCACTGGGAATCATCACTTCTCTCCTTCTCTCCTTTTCATTATATCCCATCATCATGTATAAAACTATTAACAGATCTGGTTATTTCACGTCCTAAATATTTCTTACTTTCAGCCCTTTGTGCTAAACGGTCTATATTCCATTGCCATTTGTCACCAGGAGAAGTGACCCTACGTCCGAATCATCAGCAAGCTCATTTCTCTTTTCATCATCTTTCCCTGTTCCACAACTACAAAAGTGATAAATGGTGCAACTTGACCATTGCTCTTCTATTTAACCGAATCAAGGCAAGGCTTCCACTTTCTGGTAAAGTTCAAGCTTCTGAGTAAAAGTTTCTGCTGTTATTTTTGGACTTAACTATTCACCACTCACGGCTCTGGGAATTACATTCTGATAATATTCAGGGCCAGCATAAGATCATTTTTGTGAATAGACTCTCTGAACCTCAGCCTCTATGGTTACACATCTTGGATTGGCTGCACACCATTAGTTAGCAAGTTGATTAATCTCTTTATGCCTCATTTCCCTAAACTAACAGATTTATAGTATCTACCTTGCAGAACTGTTAGGAGGATTAAAAAAAGAAGGCACTAGGAAAAGTTGCTGGTAGATAGTACATACTAATCCAAATTTAAAACTGCCACTACTATTTATAGGAGCTATTAATATTTAAATGCACTCCCCACTTAATGCAATGATGTCTTGGGCTTCTTCTACTTCTATCACCTGGAATACTTTTCAGTTCACTCTCCTAACTTCTCATTCATGAAAATCTACCTCAGGTGACAATGCCAGGAGAGCTCCCTACTAGTTCTTCCACCCAATGCTATTTTCCCATAGGATCCTATGATTTATTACACTATTTTCACTTGGCTTAATTTGATAAAATTATTTGTGTGCATCTTCCCAATTAGCCCCAAAACTTTTAGGGTAGAGATTATTTTGTAAGTTTCTTTTAATGCTCAGTAAATAACAGTGGAATTGAATTCAAATCAACTTGCTTAGAAAACGTTCCATCCCCTTTGAACAAACATAATTTTCTGTCCTGTCTAAACTTGTTTTTATGATGAAATTCTACAAATATAATTTAGCCATTTAGATAAACCTATTCTCTGTGATTTCCAGGATGATAACCCATGTGTATAAGAAGACTGATGTTAAGGGTAAATGTATGAATATGGCTCATGCTTCCTTATGGGCACCATATTTTAAGAGAAAATTGGAAACATGGCAGATATTCTCATGATGAGAGACAAAGTGATTTATAAAAAGAAAGCAAGGAGAGGCCTTAGAGTCTATAGTGAAACATGTGGTACACTTCTTCTATGGAAAAAGAAAATATGACTTTATTTTGTGTCATAATTCCATGGAGTAAGTCAAGAACAAATTCACACAATGCTTAAACCTCATATCAGCATGGGAGGCAAAAACTCTATGTACTAATAATACCTGGAGCACGTGATATGTCACTATACAGGAATGGAACCTTTGCAAAAGTGATTAAGGTTGCAGGTCTGATATGGGAAGGTTATCCTGGATAATGCAGATTTGCCCAATCTAGTCACATGAAGCCCTGAAAGCACAGAAGCCTGCCCAGGTATTGTCAGAGGGAGATGTGACTATTGAAGAGATGTGCAGAGAAATGTAATGTTGTTGGCACTGACGATGGAAACAGGTGCTCATGAGCCAATTAGTGTGAGTAGCTTTTAGAAGACAGAAAAGGCAGGGAAAGGAATTCTTTCCTAAAGCCTCCAAAAGGGAACAGAACTGGTTCCCCAAACCTTGATTTGTACATTTTGGACTTATGTACAGAACTGTGATATAATGTATTGGGGTTGGTTCCAGTCACTAAGTTTGTGATGATTTGTTACAGCTGCCATCAAGAACTAGTACAGTAGGAAAAGTGTTTCCTAAGAAGTTAATGGGTGTCTTGAGTGTGGCAAGGGCTATTCTTGAAGGAGTGAGCTGCTTACTGCTGGATGGCCATATTCTAAACATGATATTATTATGCAACTGATTCCTGCAGGGAAAGATGTTGAAGATGATCATACCCTAAACCAACAGTAGTCATAACAGCAACAACAACAGAAAGTGAAAACTATAAATCTTTTGAATGAGACTAGTTGATTTCCCGATGACTTCACACAGAAAATAGGAGCAGTTAGGAGAGGATTATCTCATCTCCTACTAGGAGATCTTCCAAATTTTGTACCTACCGTGCCCTGCCTTCCTTCATTCATTTGTCCCTTTCTGTTGAAACAAACCTGTCTCCTTAGGCTGAGATTCCATGCTGATTGACTGACTCAAGTATCCCCGCCCCCTACTCTTTTTTCTCAACAGCATATTTACAATAATTCTCACAGTATAAAAGGAAAATGTTATTTGTACCAATATTCCTCCCCACTGTAAAATTTGAGCAAGAATTTTTTGCTCCTACTAAGGGCAAAAGTCCTTTAAAGAGTTCTTCATAATCCTTGATTCTCTGTTCTCATCTCACACCCTCTTGATGCACTACAATCCAGAATAACTTCTGTTTAATTTTTAAAAAGAAATCTTCTCAAGGTCAAGTGAGCTTGATTAGATGAGCATATAAATCTAATTCTGCTTAGTGTTGACAACTTACCACTGGACAGTAAGGAAATTTAGGGGATAAATTTACAGAACACTAACTTGGAGATTTATTAATTTCATAAACATGATTATCCTCCCCACTAAGCTCTCTATAGATTTCAAGAAATATCTTTTAAAATGAGAATGGGTAGGAATCATTATTTTGTGTGATGAACTGGATCAAACTCATGTTTCATGCTTTCAGACTAATGTGATAAAGTGATTCATTAATTCTTTACCTAATGAAAAGCCTGTACACACTGAATAGTCAAATAATACAGTAAAAGAAGAAATCTAACTGAATGTCATAACTGAGCTATGGAACTGAGCTAACATTTGAAACTGGAATAAAACTTAGAGCAAGTTCTTTATGCAGAGCTACATATAAACTTCTGTTATGGCTGGGCGCAGTGGCACATGCCTGTAAACCAAGCGGTTCAGGAGAATGAGGCAGGAGGATGACAAGTTCAAAGCCAGCCTCAGCAACTTAGCAAGGCCCTAAGCAACTTGGTGAGACCCTGTCTCTAAATAAAATATTAAAAGGTCTGGGGATGTGGCTCAGTGGCTAAGCACCCCTGAGTTCAATCCCTGGTACCAAAAAACCAAACCAAACCAAACCAAAACAAAACCTTCTGTTAGAGCTACCATCATTACTATAATTGGTAAGAACTGTGCAAGATAGAACCATAAATGACTTTTAGTTATTTGTATCTTGAATTTTTAAGCATAGTTGATGTGCACAATCTCTTAAGATACGTTCATTTAAAATTTGACATGACGGTTAGTAAGGTGCAGAGTCTTTAATTCCTCACAACAAAACTTTAGAAATTACATAAATAAAAAAATACTGAAAGTCTTTTTTTAGGTAGGTAACAATTTAGTGAATGTAAAACAAGTCTTATATCTTGAGACATGGATATGTTTCTTCTTCAAATTAAAATGTACTCCTTCTTCCTGTATTTCTCATTATTTTCTGCATGGATTTTTCCATGATTCACAGGAGTTAATGTTGGCAGAGTCTACACCACATTGATGCCAGCAAACATCTATCTCACCCACAGAACAGTTTGGATTTTAGACAGGGATTAGTCACAGCCTCTGAGAGAGGACTGTATAGGGTCTTTATGAGACTGCTGAGCACAAGTTCTGCTCCTGGCACACACTAACCCCCAGGACATTCCTCTTTTCCCCATGATTATTGTCACCATGTCTCTCAGAAATGATGCCATAGTCTGTAAAACCCGATTCAATGACCCTAGGTTGTAATTTTTTTTTTTAATTGTAAAGCCTGGAACACAGCCTGGCCCAATAAAGAATGATTATTCATATCTGAGAATGAATTCTGAGTTCAAAGAAAATCACACTTGAGTTTTCTCTGACATTAGAGTAAAGCAAACACTTCTATGTTCTTTTTCAAATACATTTTGAATGAGCACTTTGTGCAGAAATATATTGTGGGAAGAGCTTTTCCTCAATTCTCAGTCACACTTTTACCATCTACTACTTTCTGTGTGGTACCAATAAACACATCTTTCCTTTCATTATTGAAGTGGTAAGCCTTCAATTTTCACCGTTACTTTTTTCTTGACTAGCTCCCTTCATAACTCTATTATTGATACAGTGACAACCTGCTATGGCTTCTCCTGATTAATTCCATGCACTTACGGTTTTTAAATTAAACATTTGAATAAATTATTAATATTACTACTAATAATTATGCAGTTGTAACCTCAGAATTAGCAAATGTTACTGTATAAATGTCTTCATATAAACTGGGGATAATAGCAGCTTCTTCATAAGATTTTTATGAGAATTCAATTACTACATGCAAGATATCTAAGACAGTGTCTTGTCATGGCAAGTACTCAGTGGATTCTGACTAATATTATTATCACTAAGAGTTAAAACAGCATCATAGAAACTTTCTGTCAGAAATTTTGACTATGCATAGATTAATTATTCCTTGAAAGAACACTACACATTCAAGTTTATTTTCAAAGAAGTATATCTTTTATGCTTTGCCTCTTTTCAAGCAGGAGTTTACTGTGTTCAATTGACTTATTTTTAAAACAAGACTCATTTTCACTTATGGTATTTGAGGCTTTAGGGTTTCAGACTGTAAGTCTGTAAGGCAAGGATAGCTCTGCCCATTTTAAATCTTATATTGAAATTCTGTATTTACCTTGCTATTTTATTTTGTTCTGTATTTGATTAATTTCTTTACCTAAAGCAACTCATAAGCCCTTAATATTTTCAAGAGCTTCAGCATTCTTTGAAGTTAAATCACAAGTAAACACACTTTGCAAACACCTTCAAAGGAAAGAATGAACATAATCCATTTCGCACAGTAAATGTTACTACCAGAATTGGATTAGTATTTACTGGAAAATACAAGCAATTTACATGCAGTGGCCATTTTTTTTCTTTGTACAGTGTCACTATGGATTCATACACATGCATTTGAAAATTACATTAGCAATGCTGATCCAATCATACTGAACAGAGGTTGTCTTACTCTTTTATCCCTAACTTATTTAGAAGACATTTAAATGATGTTTGTAATTTTTCCTTTCATACCAACACACACAAAGCAGCACTATGAAATAGAACAGGGAATGTATGTTTTCTAGGTTTTTGTGGAAATAAAAAGAAATTGAAGTATTTTAAATAAAAGAATCATATTCTTTCAAAACAAGAATATTGAAGCCTATTAATTTCTATAGTCCCACACGTCTTACTTGGGCACCAACAGGCTGGATCTACTTTTGCAGCCATTTCTCGAACCAAGTAACAGCTACTTGTTGGCTTATGAAATGGGGTAATAGTCTTGTTCTGGCTCATAGATAAACACCACCATGCCAGTCACAAAGCCTGCAAGGGGATACTATCCCGGGGAATGACACACAACTTAATTATGATTTTCTGCTATGATTTTGTAACATTTGTTTTCTCATAACTGATAGAGCCAGGTGTTTATGATTCAGCACACAACCACTTTTGATGCTGTTTTTGTAACTAATAACCTTTTTAAAATCTCACAAATGACACCAGAGAGAAATTGTTAGGTACATAGATGAGTGCACATATGGTGCGATGCTACATCATGTACAAATAGAGGAATGAAAAATTGTGCTGCAGTTGTGTACAATGAATCAAAATGCATTCTGCTGTCATATATACCTAATTAAAATTAATTAATTAATACAAATAAATAAATAAATAAAAGAAATAACGAGTAGATTTGATGACTAGAAATTCACAAACCAAATTCTCCCAAGTAGAAATTTATATGGCAAACAAGTCAAACCACCATCCAATAGAAAATGTTTAGTATGTGTTAAAAAACAAGCAAATATCATTATTTTGTATAAAGACTTTTCCAGCAAAAATACAAAAGTATACAGAAAAGGAATACTACATTAAAAAAACTTAGAAAACTAGAAATGCAAAAATATAACTTCCTGCTGATAAATGCAAATCTCAGGTTTTGATTATTAAGATGAAGGTGCTTTGTGTTACTGAAGGTGTAAACTCAATACAGACATGGCTTAAAGCTCCTAAACTATCATGACATGAAAAAATACTGTCAGGGAAGAGAAAATATGGATATAATGAACTAGTATAAAAAAATAGATCATAAATATTCCAAAAAGGAAATTGAACAGGTAAATACTTAAGAGAATTTTGGCCATATATGTATTGCATTAATCAAACATGTTTTGAATTCAAGTTAACATTAATTAACTGATCACTCATTTAATTTGCAAATATTTATTGAGCACATTTTGAACAAACTGTTGATACTATGATGAAAAAATCCAGACATAATCCCAATTTTTATATAAATGCATACACATTTACAAGGTTACATATCTATGAATCTTTATCTAACCTCTCTATTCAGTGATAATTGTTATTAGTTGTGAATAGGGTGGTGGAGTTAACCAATGCTTGCCCAGCACGTTTTTAGTTGCAAAACTGAAATTTCTACATCCTGGAAACCTCATGAATCTGAGAAAAACTGAGATGGTTATTATTCTAGAAAGGAAAAGTACTGGTAAGATGGGGGAAATGTGTGTATTAACACTTATTTTCTATAAAATATCATCTTTTTTATTTCATGTACACAATAACTTCTGAGGCGTTAATGAAACTTTCATTAATCAAACTAAAAATACTGTAAAACTCTATGGAATAAAGTATTTTCAAAAAAGCACTCAGTGGTGTTTTCTTGAAATATCACTTTAAATCATATTCAAGGTAGAATACACATGACCATTAAAATACAAATGCCTAAAAGAAACAGCACTGCAGCAGCACTGAGCACAGCAGTGCCCAGACCTGGGTTTCTAAAACCCCTCTCCATTAGAAAGAACTAGGGGTTTTTGATGGAATAGTTGATTGTAAAACTGGGGCAGGAAATACACAATGAGTCTGAGGGATCTTCCACTGCCATAATTTGAGCAAATGCTGGGATGAACAAGCCACATTTCTTTCTCTCTTTTGCACGTGTGTGTCTCTACACACACACACACACACACACACAAACACACACACACACACAGAAAGAGCAGAGGAACCAAAATGAAAGAGTAAAAGAGCTCTCAATTCCCAAATTTGGGTCAATGTGAGCAACAAAATAAATAAAGCGGTATCGAATTATAATCCTCAAAAAATATATATATCCACAACTCCATACTGATGTAAATGATTGAATAAATTAATAAATGCAGAAGATTTCTAAAAAATGATGTGGACACTTAGCCTCCAGGAGTGGAGCCTAACTCCATGCTCCTTAAATGTGGGCTGTGCATTATGGCTTCCTTCCAAAGAGTAGAGAATGGAAAAAGGAGTGGGGGAGGGTGACTTCACAGAAAAGAAACTTAACAAGTACTACTGCAGTCAGCTAATCAAGATCACCATTAGCAGTTACAACATGTTGATAAATGTGGGCTGAAATTGTACTTTCACTTGGTGCTCTTTCCAAAAACCTATTATTCCAGTCAAACCATGAGAAAAACATCAGACAAAATAGGACATCTTTCAATATATGTGACCATTACTCCTGGAAACTATTGAGATTATCAAAACCAACAAAGTATAACATGGCAGCCTGGATGGGATCCTGAAGTCCCCTGACTTCAGGTAAAACCTCAGGAAATCTTAATAAACCTCAGACTTTGTTTACTAACAGTGCATCCATTTTGGTTCATTAATTAGAGTAAATGTATCATGCTAGTGTAAGATACTAATAATTGGGGAAGCTGTGTGCAGGATTTGGGGATTAGATAGGTACTTGGCAGTATCTTCTCATTTTTTTCTGTAAATTCAAAATTAAAAAAAACTATTAATAAAAAAATTCAATATTGAACTAGGCAGAAGTTATAGTGAATTTGGGTCTCAAGTATTTTTATGGTGACAATTAAATATTTATTTTATTTTTGAAAAGTGACATATTATACAAGTAATACAAGATCAGAAAACTAAAAATGAAAAAAAAAATCGAAGTCAAAAATAATCACTGATAACTCCATAACCTGTAGGTTAGTAAAACTATTTGACATATTTTAACATGTGCATTTACAAATAAATGCTCAAGGACTTAATTTTCAAGATATGGACAAAGAGGGAAAAGGAATTCTTATTTGCTAAGTTCCTAATATAAGCCTGTAATGCTGATAATTATGTTCAGGTATATCATTAATGTCATAACAACAGTGACATAGACACGATTCCCATTTCACAGATGAGAAAACACATTGAGAGGTTAGGTTGATAAAGGAGAAACTGAAGATTAAGACACTCAGACTTAAATCCCAAGTGTGTGACTTCCAGGTCTCACTGACCCTTTCCAACTCTTGATGCCCCCTATAAATTGAAAGGGATTTAGTAGACCTTGCAAAACCTCCCTATTACATAGAGTTTTTTGGATATATATAATATTAGCAAAGATTAACATAATTCAGCAGTTTCTCCTTGCTTATTTAGGAGACATGTGAGAAAGAATGATAAATTGAAAAGGTCACTGGATTCTGAGCCAAAGGCCTTGTTCTTCCACGCAATAGCTGTGAGACTTGAGATATCCTGTCTCAACTCTCAAATTTCATGTCCAACATCCATTAGACATGTCCATTAGACTGTTGACTTTTTGAGTGGATGGGCTTGATCTCATACAGTGTTGGAATCAGGACACCTGACATGATACTGGCCCTATTTTAGGCAGGTATGCAGTACATGCCTGCTGAACTAAATCAAACTGAGGATTCCTGACAAGAACAGGGTCATCAATCAAAGAGGTGTTACAGCATTCAGAATTCAGAAAATCTGTTTATACCTGCCAAAGTCTTGGGAATCTATGGATTTAGGATATGAATAACTCAAGTTTCCTTTAATTATCTGCTAACAGTTTAGCAGGTTCATTGTCAGAAAGTAAACAGTAGTATCTCCAGACAAGAATGGGAAGCAAATACAGATAACATGCAATGCAGCAGGCCTGGGGAAATGCAATGTGAAAGGCAGAATTGAACCATGGGTTTAGTCCAGGAATTCTAGAAGCTCAAGGAACAGTAGGCTGGGCAGCAACAGGGCCCTCAGAACCCAAACTGACAAAAAAGCAATTTTATTCCAACCTACTCAAACACCTCAGGGAGTGAAGAAATAGGTGAAAGGAAGCAATTCTGGGGCCTGAACTCCCTCCTCATCCTACATCCAGTTCTGCCTGAGACACCATGTTATCATGCGGAGACACCTCGGCCAAGGTGTTTAAGCTTCATGCAACCTCCCCCACCCCTAACTCTAACCCCAACAGCTGTCCTAAGGGTACTTATTTGGCCTAGCAGTTTCTTTGGCCCATTGGGAAAAAAATGAACCTATAGGAGAGTTTTTTGGCCCTTGGAACTGGCTTGGGACTTTGGCATAGGAGTTCTTGGGGTCCTGAATATTGGGAGCATGATTTAGAAGTGTGCCAGTTACAGTGTATCCATGAACAGCTATTTTCTGTAACCATTACTGGACCTCAAAGAGATATGTACAAAAATTGAGAGTAAGAGCTTTAGAAACTGGATAGCAACTTGATAGGGTACTTTTATGTCTATTGAAGGAAACAAGAAAAATTAGAAGCTTATCATTTATATATATTTAAAACATTTTATCTTTCTAAAATTATTGTTAATGCATTTTTTTTCAAAGTATTCATCTATAGTAGAGTACAAAAAAAGTAAAACCAAACCAAACCAAACCACAAACAAACCAACCCTACCTAAAGCTGGGTCCTTGCTTCTAGAGGAGAAACATAGGTTGAGAAGAAGAATACAGATTCTGAGTATGTACATCCTTGGAGAACAACAGTGGGAAGAGAGCAGAGTGGAGCTCTCTAAAGCTCCAAGTCCAGGCAGATGATCCAGTTGCCCAAGTCTCCTGAATGACTCTGCTTTGCCCAGTGTCACATTGGTTGAGAATGGAGGTGCACGTGACTAGGGTTCTTCAGTTCAGCTAGGGTTATGGTGATGTTGGGACATAATGGATTAAATTGTTTGAAATATGACCTGATTTGTTGTCCCAAATGAAAATATGCCTACTAGAGTAGCTGCCATAAATCACAAAGTTTCTTAGAATGATGAATATTTTTGTTAGAAGTTACTAAGGAGAATTACCAAGAATATATTAGGAATTAGCACACACCAAGTAAAAATGCTTCAAATTATATGCCTTAATATAATGTACCCAAATTCTAGTTTTATGTTACATATCTAGTTAAGTACCCAGCATTACACAGCTGTATCTCTTAGAACAATCTGCTGGACTGCTTTAGAATGATTTGGATAATTTCTTATTTTGGTTATTCATTGGTAGTTTGCTATTGTAAGGGTCCCCAATTCATACATATCTGCCAGTTGAACATCTCTCAATTTGGATAAGGAAATTATGTAACTGATACATATTTTCACCCTTATCCAAGATTTATGTGTATGTGTGTATATGCATGTAATGATTGTACTTCCTTAAGATTAACCTATCAACAATGTCTCAAAACTATTTTATAACTTTTAAGGTATGTGCATGACCTAGTCAAATAGTTGTTCCCGAGGCATGCATTTGAAGTAAATAGTTTACCAAACTTAGGGAACTGGTTTCTTTCTTTTTTAGGGGGTGGATGAGTACCAGGGATTGAACTCAGGGGCCCTCAACCACTAAGCTAATCCCCAGACCTATTTTGTATTTTATTTAGAGACAGGGTCTTGCTTAGGCTGGCTTCGAACTTGCCATCCTCCTGTCTTAACCTCCCAAACTGCTGGGATTACAGGTGTGAACCACGGTGCCCAGCCCTTCTCAACACTTTGATAATTAGTTATACTTATTAGAGCACTCAACAGTTTCTCAAGACCATTCAGATGTCATTCTCATATAACTACATCAGAAATGTAGAGGAACAAGTTAACATTCCTATTTGGTCTATCTCAGAAACTCAACCCAAATGGCACTACTCCTAGGCCCACTGACAAGGCCAGAGTGATTTCTCCTCTGCCACAAAGGCTCCTTCTTCCTGAATTATCATTTTACTAAATATTTTGCTGATTCCTCTTCAACTTGGAAAAGAAAAGATGCATTTCTGCAATTTAAAACTCAGTTTGAATTCAAATTTAATTGTCCTGAATTCATATTTAATTACTCTCCAACTAAAAGTACCATTATAAACTTTCCTAAATTTAGTATCAAATTACTACAAATTATAATTCTTAGGCCAGAGAGGGTCAAAGGAAACACAGCAGTTGGTCTATAGAAATGTGATACATATTGCTTCTTTTTTACATTTTCATGCTTTTTAGGAAAAAGGAAACAAAAGAGGAACAGATGAAAAGAGTGAAGAAGAAAAATTTGTAGAGACACAGAAGAAAGAAAAATAGAAGAGATAAAAATACTGTTTTGGTCTTCAAATTAAAATTAATTAATAATAAAAAATGTAGTTATCATAGACCAAGTGAAATGTACCAGTCACTGGCCACATTTTAGACTTATAATCTTCAATCACACTCTTTTTCACATACATACAAAAAAAATACACCCTTTGCCAAAGAAAGCTTTAATTTCTCCATTTTCACAAGAGCGGTTTTCACTGAAATAAAATGCTGGCAAGTAGGTAATACAGTTATGGGAACAAAATTGGAACTCGATTTTGTGACTTCAAATCTTTTCAGTATATTACACACAGTTTTCCCCACTTATATAATGGCTTTGAGTGTATATACGTATAACATATTGCTCTTTAATGGATAGGTAGGCCTCTTTTTTTTTTTTTTTGGTATTACGCATGCATTCATGCAAAAAAAGCATTATCACAAAACAATACCTTTTAACTGTACCAAAACAAAGACTCATGAATAGAGTCTCTGGTCACTATGTTTGACTTATGTTTAGGCAATAAAAAGATCCTAAAGTTTATGGAAAAAAAATCTAAATATATTGATGTCTTCAAGGCAGAATTAAGATGAATAACATACAATTAAATTATTAAAGACTCCATGTTATCTTCTGTATACACAGAATGGTACCAGGCTCTAAAACCTATGTCCTGGTTTTTGGAAATTAAAATAACATGTAAAAACATCCTGAGTCATTACCAATTCCAGGACTGCAGATACATGCAACCAAACATTCAATTTGGGGTTTATTCCCAAGGTCAAAATCATTAGTACATAACCACATCCAACTTTGTGAAGCAAAGTCTTCTCTTCAGGTCAATATACCAGAGAAAGCTTTGTGACATAGGAAGGAAGAAAGGAAGGAAGGAAGGAAGGAAGGAAGGAAGGAAGGAAGGAAGGAAGGAAGGTTGGTTTGTTTGTTTAATATTCATGAAAGTGCATGAGCATCATGAGGCAGGAAATACAAATAAGTGAAGATATCTTAGTGCAGAGAGCAATGAGGAAGAGCTGGAATGATTTTGGAGTAAAACTTCCTATGATCACAATTAATGTGTGCTGATAAGGCCTTTGATGGGATCAGCAGATAGGTACAAGTGTGATGCTGACTTGTACAGGGAAGAGCTCTGGCTGCATAAGTTTGGCTCCTAGGTTTAACATGGCAGCAGGAACATTTAAATAGAAATATTGATATACATTAGCCAGAGGCAGTTAAATCTTCCAAAGAGGTCAGAATCCAAGGCTGTGTTCTTCCCCCATGTTGAGGTTGTGTGCTAGGTTCCTGAGGCAGGAGTTCATAGTTGGTGGGCCAACACCAAAGGAAGGGAGAATACAGTTGCTGGTGGACCTGAGCATTGAGGGTTGGTGCTGTAGGATTAATGGTGGACCCAATATATAGAACAATACTGTGATTAAAGACATAGAACCTACCTCCCTAAGTTGAAATTATGTAAAAGCTAAACAGGTCTGAGCCTGGAGATTGGGAACAATAGTGTTGAAAGTCTCTGAAGAACTTATGAGGCTGATAGGAATGAGCAGTAGGTGAAATATAGACAATGAGGAGCCAAGAAAGGGTTGGACCAGGAAGAGCAAAGCAGATGTGGTGATTGAAGGTGGTGGGGGACCTGGTAAAGATGGTGATGGTGTCATTGCAGAGGACTTTCAAGGACTAAATGTCAGGTTTTGTGAATTACTAGAAATAGTCACTAGTAGGCTACATTAATGTTTGTAAATGAAAATAGAGGAATGATGCTCTTATTGGAACACAGATACACAGGCCTGAGGCTGTGAACACAGATGGAAACCCCAGCAAAAATAATGGATTTAGTTTACTGATAATGTTCTTTTATTGAAAATCCTTAAGTGAAGCTTGTGTGTCAGAACTTTTCCACTTATTTTGCATTGAAAGGTGAGAGAGAGAGAGAGAGAGAGAGAGAGAGAGAGAGAGAGAGAGAGAGAGAGAGAGAGAAAGTGAAGAGCAAATGAGCTTTGGCGAAAAAGTTAAATATCCTTCAAATCAATTTCTGAGACTTCTCTTGATTTACTTTATAATAAAAATTCACCTTTACAAGGGTAATGGGAGAGCTAGATTTTAGGAAGGTAATGGAACAAAAATTGTATATGCAAGTAGAATAGAATGAAGAGAACATGAGGATAGCTTCAAAAAATACCAAAGGTTCGCCACATGGTGGCGCCCAAGTACTTTCCAGATTTGCTTTCCTGTCTACACATTTGTTGCCCTTACTGTTTTCCTTCATCTATCACATAAAATAAGTAAAAGCTACAGAGCATTCTTCATCCTCTAAAAGGGAACAGAAAATCTGACAGTTAAGTTTCCCTCGGTAACAAATCCCAAATGTGACACTTCGATGGATTTCAAATTGATATGAGGTTAAAGTAGGAAATAAGAAGAGATGGGAAACAACCTTATTAAAATGAGCTACAATTTCAGAGACAATAACCTCTTAAAGAGGGTGTGGCAAATCTTCCCATATTTACAAGATATTTGGAAATACACTTTTAAATGATTTCAGGAAGTGCAAATTATTAGCACGTGAGGCTTTTTGTAGGAAAGCATGGTACCTTCTGCCATCAATCACAACAAGGTGGGAGACTATATTTTTGGCATTAGTGGTACAGAGGGCCTTCAGTGTTCCTCACACCAACCTCACGACTGCACAGAGTACCAGGTTGACTTGTGTCCTTTGTGTAGATAGTAAAGGATTAAGGTAAAAGTGGTTGAGATAAATAAAAGGCAGTCAAAACTGATATTCCATATCAACTAACAAAAAGACACATGTTACTTATTGCATTTTCCTAGCTTTCACATATTACAAGCAGTGCAAAATAAAATATTTCCATAGGTAGGACATGGAAACATTGTCTGTCATTAGAGATTTGAATAGATTCGTCTAAAGCTGTGTTGTCAGGAATAGGCCACTGCATTTTACAAAAGGAAAGGAATATCCATCTCATTTCTAATAGGTAACAGGACACTGTGAAGGAGGAAGGAGTTATGATTAACTTTCTTATGCAATTCAATGGCTCCATAAAGTTATAAAGCTCCAAGTTCTGCTTTTATAAGGGGCAGGCACATAAATAGAAAATTCCAGGTAGGGAAGAATGTTATTTTTTAAAAACCCCCAAAGAGCTTCCTGAGTAGGGATTGTGCAGTTTAACATGGACTCAGGGAACACGTTTCTCAAGAGTTTACATTTTAGCAGAGACTTGAAGAAAGTGACAGTGAGCCACACACAGACGATTAATCAAACTACAACAACAAGAATGACAACATCTCTCTAGCCCATGGTGCAAGTGTCCATATATGTCAGAGAAAATGCTGCTTTTATGTCTGTTTTTCAAATTAAAGGGCAGCACTTGTTTTGCAGAATGCCGGGCTAGGGGTCACAGTTAACTCTTTTACTGATTTGTTTGCCAGTGTAAGTTATTTCACCTGTTTTGCCTCTGTTCTCTCTTCTTTACAGTGGGCAGAATGGTAGCCCTCTTCTCCCCAGCCGCATGTGATTGTGAAGCCAAATGGAACCTCATACCCAAACCCTCTCTTTCTCTCCCATTTTTTCCCTTTACTTTTTAATATTTTCTCAATCACATACAGAAGTAGTAATGGAAGAGCATCACAGTTCTTCATTCATTCATCCATTTATCTAAGACAGATTTGTTAGGTTCTAATTATGCGCTAGGCACATAATTCTCTGATAGAAGTTATTGATTTAAAGATGAATAAGACCCAGTACAAGCCCATAAAAAATTTAGTCTAGAGGGGGAAACAAGTGAGTTACTACATTAGAATACAATCATGATTGCAAATTACTCACAGTGTGAGATAGAAGGGTAGAGAAAGGATGTCTAACTCTGTTTTCCAAAGGGACTTGAGAGAAGAGTAGAATTTAAGCTGACAAAGCTAAAAGAATGAGGGTTTTAAGGAACTATTATAGAAATAGCAATAATGATAATAATAACAAAATAACCAACACTTATAAAAAAGAAGTAGTGGAGAGTTGGTCCTGTTTTGGGGAGGATTACAGAATTACAAATAGTCCACTTTAAAACCATCCCTCTCTATATCGGTAGAGCAAGTGAATCATGGGAAGGAGGAGGGGAGTGAGAGGAGAGGTCCTGGGGAAAGAGACTGATCAAATTATCTCATAGGCATAATGAATCCCACTACTCCATATAATTATAATGCACCAATAACACACAACACCTCTCACTACTTATTCTCCAACCTCACTGTTCTTCTGACAATTTCTAGAAACTGTCAGGCTTTTCCTCTTCGGGGCATTGGTAATTGCTCTTCCTGATGCCCAGGATACATTTCCGCTCAACACTTGGCATTGTGGAGTCCTCCTCATCTTTCTGCCTCAGTTTCAATGTTCTCTTTTCAGAGAGAGCTTTCCAGGCCACACAATCCAAAGTATTCTCACCACCATTATTCTCAATGATAGAATCTGCTTCATTTATTTTACTATGACAAGCTGATTGTATCTTTGATATTTTTATTGTCTGCCACCCCCACTTAACTGTGAGCTTAATGGGGGCCCAGACAGGGCATGAATTTGGCAGTGAGTGTAGTTTTCACTCATATCATGAGCTCAACAGCTATTTCTTCAACAAACAGAGATGCGTGCAAGGGGCAGCAGAGCTAGAGGAAAAAAAAGAGATTAGAGGGCAGGAAATGGCATGCTAAAAGTTTGCCCTAAATCTTTAAACGTGCTAGAAAAGCCTTGAAGGATCTCAGTGGACAAATAGTACCAAGGCACTTCTATTAGAGAAATCAGTCTGGTTAGAATGTCGGGCAATTGATTGGAATGAAGGAATTTGAGGCAGGGAGATCCATTAAGTGCCTGCTGCAGTAATTCAGGTGAGCAATGCTGTGAAAAGCTTAGGCTTAGTGGCTGCAAGGAAGGAACATATAGATTCAGGATTATTACAGTTGGACAGAGTTTGGTGTCTGGCTAGAAATCAATAGAGAAGGTGGAAAAGTCTAAAATATCTACTAGATTTCTGACTTAGGCATCTAAATAGATCACAAATAAGATTTATGTGAAGAGATCAGACATAAATAGTGAATATTTTAAACTTGAAATGATTGTTGAATATCTTTGTGTCTGGAGCTCGGTGGAAAGGTCTAGAAATAAAGGTTGGAGAGTCAAATGCATATGATGTCATGGTTAAGGCAATTTTATGACTACACTACGCAGCTATTTGACCACCAGGAGATGGATGAGCTCACTTAGTGTATACCATTAAAAAAAGGAATGCAGTGGTTAATTTATAAGATGAAAAGGAAACCTTGGGGAATAGCATTATTTAATAGGTGGGAAATAAAGGGAGGGTCTACAAAGGAAATGAAGGGAGATTAATCAGGTAGTGATTCCAAAACCAAGAACAGAGTCAAAAATGTTGAAAAGGTCGTAGATGACAACAGAGTCAACAGCTCCAGTTAAAGATGGATTTTGTTGTTTAAGTTACTGTTCAGCTGCAAATAATAGAAAATCCAATTTTAAAATGGCTTGAAACAGCAGGCCTTTATTTTTCTCACTTAGCAATAAATGTAGAGGAAAACAACTGTGGACTGTGTTCATCAACGAGCCTGTGCCACCATTTCTTTCTCTCTGTTGTTGCAATATGAGGGCAGAAGCTTTGCTGTTGCATCTATGTTCAAGGCAGGAAGATGGGGTTGAATGAGGCAGAGCAAGGCCAGGCTCATCTGACCTACTTTAAATCCCTTCAGTAGAATTCCAGGCAGAAACTGTCCCAAGAACACTGTCCTAGGAAGGCTGGGAGGCAGGTGTTTAGTTCCTACATCATCTCTAGTGGAGGCAGTCATCTGGTATAGCATTAAACATGGTTTGGTTTTTCCATTTTTCTGTTTGCTTTCCCTGGCATTTATAGATCATTGGTAAATATCAAGGGTTGGGGATAAGACAAAAATTCTGTACCTCTATCTATAAAACCTGGGGCCATAACTATTCTTCATCTATAGGCTATTTACCTATAAAATTGGGATAACTTGCTATAATAGTAAATTCAGATAATAACAGACTTTAGTGAAGTACTATTACACAGTAGAAAGATTTAGTTGGTATCAATATTAAGACAATGTTATTTGTGTGTGTGTGTGTGTGTACAAATGGTACTTATATTATTTATCTGCAGACATCTTAGTTCTGTCATGCCTAGTTTATAACTGTCTTGAGTGAAGGAAACACATCTTAGTTATTTCTGCATAGTTAAGACTTTATTAGCTTTGCCTTGTACATTTTAGGTACTAAATGTTTCCTCAGTGTGTTGGTGAATTTAATTGTTATTAATGATAGATAACAACATCATGATAAAAATCATGAATAGAAACATATGAAACATTGAATCTAACACTTTCCCCATGTAAATGGACATTTCAAAGGCTCTGTTTGATGTTTATCTCCAAAAAGTTATCAGTTTGTTCTGGATGGAAAGATTTTGTTAATCTCAACAATATGGCTTTGCTTGGGAAAAACATGATTAGGAAAGAAATTTTTCAAAAGTCCCTCCTCATTTTTCTTAGTCATATTCAGATCATCTTGGCATAGGTCTGCTCCAACAGATGGGCTGAGCGCAGAGCCCCATAGGCCTGCAGATTCAGAGTGAGATCTGGAAGGAAAGCAAATGTCAGCGATGAGGATCCTCCCAGGAAAACGTTTGCCTCAAATACCAGCCTCTCTTTACCTATCAACTTCTGAAAGAGCAAACCTTTCCACATAGTCTACAAAAGCAAGAGTGTACGCTCAGCAGGAAAACAACAAAGTGGATGGTCACAAGATAAACTAAATATGTCAAGCTGAGAGAAGGTGTCTAGCATTAAACAAGAATGTAGGAAAATAGCTCTCAATCAGTCCATGATTTGTGTATGTGTATGCATGTATGAATATGCCCTACACACACACACACACATACACACACTCCAAATGCTTCATCTCAGCCACTGGAGAGTTTACTAATTTTGCATAATTAAACAACAAAAAATGGAATTGCATTTGATGAGCAACGGATGAGTCCTCCTTAAGGGACAGAGTGTAATTAAGATTAGAGTAGCTATTTTGTTTTAGAGGAAAAAGGTAGCAAAATAATAAAACTAATATCAAGACAAAATAATAACAGCAAGTTTCTAAATGAAAAGTTTCAGATTGCATAACAGACAGAAAACACTATGAAACCTCACTAGCATTTGTAGTTAGATTACTACTTCTCACTTGGATTGGGATTGGCAACATAAAAATTAGGTTCACAAGATAGTGGCTCCCTCATCAAAGTAGGCAGTACCCTGAGAATTAATGGTGATGATAATAGTGATGATAAAAGAAGAAAAAAATAATCCTAGTAAAGTCTGGACAAATTTCTAACATTATTCTATGGTAACAAAAACTAAATATTCTTTGTGGAACAATTAGTTTGAAGAAAAAGCAATTTAAAATTTTTTCATACTTGAGGCAAAGCTTTCTTTATTTAAGAAACATGTATGCATACATTAAAATGCAATTTAATCAATCCAAATACTTCTTTTTTTTTTTTGGAAGGGGAAAAGGAATGAATGATAAGACAATTAAGAAATTAGGTATTATTTTCTTAAGAGATATCAAACAAATTCCTGATTTTTTTTAGTTAGATATTGAAGAAATTTCTTTTTATAGCTCTATACATATTTAAAAAATAATAATTTTTTAATGCTCAAGATTGTTTAAAAATGACTAATGCTATATTTTTATTATCGATCAATAATATTTATAAGTTTACATAAACTCTTTTAGACCTATACTATTATATGTCATAAATTTTAATTTATTCAACAAACTCTTTTATCTATCAATTTTAAGCGTAAGTGTTTCTGTCAGATCTTTTTAATCACTGTCATCTAAAGACCTAACAGGAACAATTTCAGAGAAGGACCTCTGTAACTGTTATTTGACATTAATGTTTTCAGAGTTCTCAGTCTGTAGATGGCCAGCTCCATTGCTGTAGGCTCGAGATGATGCAGAACATTAGGGCAGAAGAGGAAAACAGCTCAAACATGTCAATCAGGAAGGAGAGAGAGAGAGAGAGAGAGAGAGAGAGAGAGAGAGAGAGAGAGAGCGAGAGCACTCTGTTTACCAGGGACAAAATATATACCACAAAGGCACACCCTTAGGAACCCACCTCCTCCAGCCATACCCGACTTGCCTACAGTTACTACCCAGTTAATTCCTATCATGGGAATAATGCTCTGATTATGTTAAGGCTCTCAAACCAATCATTTCACCTCTGAAATTAGTATCTTCTCATATATGAACTTTTGGGGGCATGCCTCATATCTAAACCAAAACAGTGACACACTGTGATATTCACTACAAACAAATAAATGACACTCTTTTTGAGGTGTTGCTGAATTTAAAATCCAGACACATGCAGAAATTTAGACACATGCAGAAACTTAGACACATGCAGAAATCAATAATCATAAAATACTGTGGTATGTGGGACAACACATCATTTTGGATGGAGATCTAGGGAGACATCTTGGAGGAGATAATCACAATACTCATAAAGAAATGAAAAGTAGTTAAGAAAGAGAAAACTGTGATGTTCTGGGTATGCAATCATAGAAATCCAAGCAGACCATAACAATGTGGCAGGAGTCTGAGACTAGAGAGAGTAAGGCTCAGATAACTGAATTTGTATGGCATGTTTTGGAGCCTGGAATTATGTTAGAGCTGATGGAGTATTAATAACAAATTCTGAATAGAGAAATGATGTGGTAATCATCACACTTTAAAGCAGGAATGGAAAGCTTTATTTGCAAAAGGCCATGTAGTAAATATTTTAGACTTTATGGACCCTGTGGTTCCTCTTGTTTCTACTGATCTATGCTGTTAGAGCACAGAACACCCATAAACAATACACAAACAAATGAATGTCATTCCGTTCCCCACAATTCTTAGAATTAAAAAAATTTAAATGTTAAGTTTATTTTTCATGGGTCACATAAACTTAGACAGCATGCCAGATTTGGTTTTCAAGCTACAGTGTGCTGACCATTGCTGTAAATACATAGCCATAATCAAATCTATGGAGCATAGGTTTGAATGAGATAAGACTGGACTCACAGAGGAAGTCTATTAAATGATTATTTCCATCACTCAGTATAAGATGTCTGTGAGCTCGAACAAGGTATTAGAAGTAGAGATTGAACAGAGGGGGAAAAATGTCATGAATATTTGAGCAATAAGTTAGCAGAATTTGAGCGCAAAGGAGAAATCATGTAAAAAAAGGTTTGGGGAGTGTATGACTGTATAGATGGTGGTATCACAAAAATCTCACAAAGAATTATGGTAGAAGTTCCAGTTTAGGGAATACAGAGAATTTTGAGAAACCTAAGGGCCATGAAGCCCAAGGAGTTCTTATATTGCATTAATGAAAGCCATGTGCCATTACTTTAGGAAAACCTTTACCTATTGTCTTGACTTTTATGTTTGTGAACATACTCAACTGTCTTAGTCATCAACTTGCATTATTTTAGATTTCCCTGTTTCAGAAAAGCTAGCTTTTAAAAATGGTTCAATTTTCTATTAAAGCTTGTAGTCTTTTGAACCTGCAGACTCCTGTTTTGAGTTTTCCTATTATTTATTATTTATCTTCTAAACTCTCATCTTGCTTTTTTTAGGAAACAAGGAGAATTACTAATCACTCCACACCATCAATATCAGTAAGAATGCCTCCCGTTCTAACCTTAGGGAAAAAGGAGGAGTGTATTAGTCAGCTTTGCGTGGTTGTGACCAAAAGACTAGACATGAACAAGTCAGAAGAGGAAAAGTTTATTTTTGCTCAAGGTTCCAGAGGTTCATTTGGTGGTGGGCTGACTCATAGCTTTGGGCCTGAAGTAAGGTAGAAGAACATCATGGCTGAAGTGTGTGGTGGAGGAAAGCTTCTCAGCTCATGACAGCTGGAAAGCAGGAAGAGCTTGAGTACAAGGACCCAGGGATAACATAAACTGCAAAGTAGTGTCACCAGTGACATTCTTACTCCAGCCATGCCCTACCTGCCTATAGTCACCAACCATTTATCCATCAGAATTATTAATCCATCAAATGGATCAATCCATGGATCCGATTATGACTCTCATCATCTAATCATTTCAGTATTGTCTCTCATTTGAGCGTTTGGGGAACACCCCGTAACAAATCACAACAAGGAGTAAAAAAGTTAGCATGGGAGAATCACAGAAGTCAATGAAAGAAAAAAAAAAGCTGCAAATACAGGGATTCCTTTTCTCTCTAACCAGGTTTTTTTGGTTGTTCAGGGGAGTTGCGAGCAGGAAACATGGTGTGTTGGTATCCAAGAGCAGCTTGGATAGAAACTAGAGATGGTGGGAAAAGTAACTTATTTCTGATTCTGTTATTTGGGTTGGTTGGCATCACTGTTACTCTTGTGCCTACAGGCTGGCCATGGGGGAGCTTGTAATAATCAGTTAATTAAGGCCAATCAATTTAAGGTTTCTTAAATTAGAATTTCTTGGCAATAGGCAAAGCTTTTTTTAAAAAAAAAAAAAAAGAAGAAAGGTGTTCTTTGCTGGGAAAGATTATTTCTCCTAACTCTGCAAATTTGATGGCTCCTACCCAGTCTCTAGGGCCACGTGTCAGAAGGATAAACATGGTGGGACTTTGCCAGAGAGAAGAGACAGAAACCTGGTCTTCAAAAAACTGCAGTTATCAAGCAAAAAGCCACACAACTGAAAGAGCTGCAGTATAGATTAAAGTACTATAAGGGATGAATATAATGTGGATAAATGGGCTATGGAACATACTGATTGAAAGCGTCAGGATATTTGAGCTGAATCAAAATACATGAATTTTGGTCAATCTATTTTTGTCTACTGAGCCCAAGAGAACAGATCTATGACATCAGGAGTCAAAATTTCTATAGTTGATTTCTTATCTATTGGATGGTAAAAAAAATTCAGATGATCAAATTCTCATTATTATGTCTAAGGTCTATGTATATTAGCAGAAATGTGATGCTCAGAGGAAAGAATGTGTGGTTTGAGGTGTCTGAGTTACTTGAGCATTATTCCTGGAAGGATTTACTCCCTCCTGCTAGAGATCCTGCCTTCTCAGTTTTTCTGAGAGGTGGTGGTGGTGTTAATGTCTTTCTATTTTGGAGGTTCATGCCTTAAACATCAGGCAGATGCCACAAATATCATTTGCTTTGATTTCTTGAGAACCAAAAAATAGCTTGTGATTTTAATTTTACTCCTACAATTTTCTAGAGGGAAAAAAAATGCTGTTTCCATAAGATGGGCTTCAATGGCCCTTGGCAGTTATATTTCATATTGTGCTGCCACCCTCTCTAGACTGGCTTTTTTAAAGAAGGTACAGTTACAGACATTTTGTCTAACATTCATACCCTTGAAAGTGCATTTGATCTACACTTTAAAGGGATAAAGAAGGTTAAGAAACTGACTCAAGGGCACTTAAAACTTTAAGTGCTGCCAGAATTCAAATGTAATTTTTTTTTTGAGTTGCAAACCTACAATGTAGTTACTTCACCAAGTAGCCTCACTGCAAACCAATCATTATTTCTCCAGTAAATATTTGAGTACTTTGTAAATTGTTCATGTTGAGGTAATCACCCTGTGCCCAGTTAATCTTGAGGGTTATACTCTGTAGACCCAGGTAAATTATATTCTAATAATGTCTTTTGCTTAATGAGTCAACAGGTAACAAAAAGAATTGTGATAAAGACATTTTCAATTCTTTAGGTATGTGGTTCAGCAAGTAATTTATGTGAAGATATCATAACCTGGCAAATAAAAGACATTATTTTGAAAATATTTTTTGGAGTTTTATTTTCCTATTTTTAAAAGAGTTATCAGCATTTATTGCTGGTGGTTATTAATCTACTTTCTCAAACTCACCACTCTTCATGTTTCCTAGTTTGCATGCTTAACTATGTGTCTTGTTCATTTTGCCTGTGTATGAGGAGGTTATAAACCATAAAGGTATTATGCTCCAGTAACCAAACTCTATCCTTTCAAGAAAAGTCTTCTTCTCTTTTTAAAAGCAAACATGCTCCGAAAACTCAGGGTAATTCAAATGTGAATATATCAACTTTCTAAATGGAGGAGGTTCATGTGTGCTGAAACTCTGATTTGACAAATTTCTATGATTTAAATATTCCATTTCATGAAGTAAACGAGTTTTTTTTTTTTTAAGATTCAGATCTAGGAATTTTTTTTAGTTAAAAAAGAACAAAATTCATGTTAACATGAAAATACCTTCTTGTTATTCAAAGTGTATTTGGTTTTAATGAAAGTTATGATTGTAGTATACTAGAGAAATAATGATTTGTGCTATCATATTAAAATTTATTTTCTATTAAAATGGTTGGATTTGATTGTTGTTTGCTTCTGTTTTAGGCAGAATAGAATACTTTAGCTATTTTCCCATAATATTATTAGCAAAAATATGCATATTCTGAATATTAAAATTGTTTGTAGCAAATTATGTTCATTTTTACGCATATATTGATTTTAATACAATCTTGTTTATAAAATAAATCCTTAAAATGTTCCCACATAGGACCAAAAGAAAAAAGGGAGAACATATTTTGTTTTATAATGAATAATTTAATAACTTAGAATTTGTTATTAATGCATCATTAGGTGCTAGAAAACATTAGATTATATTGTTCAAAATATCCTTTTTTGTCTAAATGATTGTAGCCTACACTATTGACTTTTTCCATCCCCAACGGAAAGTAATGTTATTAAGTGAAAATAAACATTTCACAGCTGTTAATGCTTGTTAGATGCTGGGATTGATGATACTAAAAGAGGGCTAGCAAATTAGAAAGTAGATTCATGAGCTGAATGCTGACTGAAGTACAGATGTGCAGATAAAGGAGACTAATTAGAAGATGTTGAAATCAGTAAGACAGAAAATATTGATAGGAGCTGACATGGGGAAAACTACAAAAGACATCAAAATGCCTACAAATACTACTGTCAGTGAGACAGTGAGAACAAGAATAGAGGGTTATGAGGTGCAGTTTCAGAGAAGATGAATTTAAGTTGGTGATAGGAAAGTTCTAAGAAAAAGTGATACATAGAAGAAACGGTGTGTTCAATCTTGGAAAGGGTAGAGAGACCAGACCTGGGTTTAGGCAGTTATGAAGGATGCTGTTCACTTTCCAAAGGAGAAGTTATATCTCAAACCAAAGGAATATATATACAGTGTTCTCTTAGGTCTGAAGTGAAAAATGAATCAGCTGTTCTTACCACTGCTTAAAAAAAGTCAATATAGAGACAAAAAGTAAAATCAGTGAAATTATAAATTATAGACTGTATAGAGTCTATACTGAATAAGTGTAACCACAAATGTTGATATTTCTATGGCTTATGACCTTAACTTGTCTTTTGCTGTGTGAGAAGGCCCATGACTACACTTTATATAACATGCTAAATGTCCATATTCTGTGTCATGTGGAAACTGTTTTAGAAGGTAAATGCACAAAGCATGTGCCAATTACTGGAGAAAAAACAATTAAGAAACTGCTAGAGATCCAAAAATTCCTTCCCAGGAGAGATCATGGTGTTTAGTGTCAGTCAGATTTTTCCAGGACTCTGAATTGGAAATTGAAGATGCATGGAGAAAGTTTTTCAGGGAAATACTATGATATAGGGAATCTTAGCAGAGGAGCTGGGTCTTGGGAAATAATATTTTGCAGGTCATAATATTTAAGAACTCTATTCTGCTCATTGTCTTTTAGATTGGATGCAAGTGAGCATGGGGGAGCTTTGGTTTATTCCTGCTGTGTGCTCCAGGTAATGTATGCCGAGTGTACAAGACTCCAGGGGAGCACGCTCATTACCACACTTGAAATGTTGGCTGAATAATGTAATTCACATTTAACAGAGGAGTCACAGGTGAAGATGACATTCTAGAATACAGAGACATTATGGTTACACAAAATATTGAGTTTAGGACCCTTCAACTAGTTGTGTCTGAGGGACTTTAGGAGGGCATCATGAATGAAAAGACACTTGTCAAGCAAGGTTCTTGAAGGAGGAAGATATATTACTCATGACCTGAAAGTAAAGGGTTGAGTACCAGTTTATTTTTTAACACTGAGCTGCTGAAATAGAAGAGACTCAGAGTATTTTGACTGTAGCTAAGTGTTATGGTTTGGATGTGGATATCCCCTTAAAGAGCAATGTATTAAAGGATTGGCCCTTTAATACAAATTTCTGAGCTACTTTATTCATTTATTTGTTTATTTTATTATAATGATTAGCATGTATGAATTGTACAGACCTATGGATTTTACTGTGATGGCTCCATACATGTGTATTTTATGCTTGGACCATTTCTACCTTGCTGCCTTCTACCTTCTCTTGCCCTCCCCTTTTAACCTCCTCCCCTCTTACCCACTCACCTTCAGTTTCCTTCCCCTTCCTTAACCTTGAACTACTTTAAATGTCTAAGATAATATCAAATAATGTCCAAAGTTTGACAACTGAATTTACAACCTAACAACTTTTGGTAAATCGTTCTATGTCAAATATGGAGCCTACATTCCTCTTTTAATGTGTGTTGACAGCCATATGCACTGAAAATAGTCTATATACCAAAACTTTAACTCTGTTACTGCCATATTCTACCCCTTGTTCTTCACAGTCATAATCTCAGTAGCATCCTGGTTGTAAAATATATGAGATGCTCTCTTTAGTTATTCATTTTTGGTCCTTGTGAATAATTTAATTAACAGAGGTGAATTAGAACCAGAACATCAAGACTATTGCTTAGTCCATTCCTGCTGCTATAACAAAATGCCTTAGACTGGACAATTTATAAACATTTGAAATTTATTGCTCACAGTTCTGGAAGCTGAGAGTCTAAGGTCAAGGCATTGGCAGATTCCATAACTGGTGAGGGTTGTTCTCTGCTACAAAGATATCTTGATGCATCTTCACATGGCAAATGGGGCTGGGGAGTCCCCTTTTACCTCTTTTATAATGGCACTCTTCACATTCATGACTTCACCCAAAGTTCTATCTCTTAATACCACCACAACAGGTAGTAGGTTTTACCTGGATTTTGGAAAAACAAATTCAGACCATAGCAATTAGGCATAAACATTCTTTCACATGCCATATCTGGATATTAGATATCTATTACACACACACACAAACTGAGAAGAACCAATGGTAATGAAAAAATGAGAATCTTTGAGAAACAAAGTCAAGAAACACAAAGTTGAATGTTCAATTTGTATATTAAGGATTATGACCCCTAGTCCCTGGAAAGGCCTCAGGAGTCATATGTCTAAACCTATTTGCAGAGTTAAAGAAATTGAGACCCAGACAAGCATGTTACTTGTCTATATTTAATCATTTAACATGTGTATCAGAAACTGCTCAGTATTTTGTGGTAGTATTTCATTTGACATCTATGACTTTAACCTGGTAGGTATTGGCACCATTAAACATGAAGATTGAATTAAACCTTGAAGATTGCATTGCAGGGAGTAAATTACTTCCCTGCAAGTAGCACAAACAGGGGTATAGTCAGGTTTGCATTGAGCTTTCTCATCACAATATCTATGCTCACGACCACCTTGTTATAGAAAAAGACTAAAGGAAAGTCTGGAGTTCTCTGGAAACCTATCTTTTCATTACACCTTTTCTTCTGAAATGAACAGAACACTCACTTAATTATTCTTACTTGAACGTAAAGGATAAGATCCAAACAAATACATTTAAATATTTACTATGAGAGAATAATGTAGAAACAGCAGTCACATATTGTTATACAGAGTTTAATGTTGGCATTCCTAAATGTAGTCTTGGAGTTCACCAGTGTTGGAAGCCATGTATAAATTATGGGTTAGTTTGAGTCATCATAAAGCAGGGAGGTTACTTTTTTGGGAACTCCTGGGAGAAATTCCCCAGGTTGAGAAAGCCCAGATCATGAAGGTGCCCTGCCTTAGCTCACAGCCCTAGGTTCAAGCACAGCCACCCGGAGATGGGAGTAACCTGTCAAGCCCCTAACAAGTTGTTTTCCCCATTCTCATCTTTTTTTTCCTCAAGGAGTCTACCACACTGAAACCTTTTGAGGTATTTCCCATTAAATAAAGGATTTGGGCCTTTCCCCCTTGTTCTGTACCCGTTTCTATCAGGGCTGGAAGGCCCAACAGGTGTCCCACTTTTAAAACTATTTTCTGTCTATTGTCTTCTGTTCCTTATTGATTATTTTCAGACTTTTAATTTTCCCAGCTTGTTCATATTTCCAAGCAGGAATAAGCTCTACTGGGGTGCTGGTAACCCTGGCATATCAGTATAGTCCTTTCACCCAGGAAGCGTGTCTCAGTGAGTCTCAAACAACATGGAGGACAAAAATGCATATATTCAGTGAGCTAATTTTACGTAATAGTGGGCAATATCTTCATCCATGTTTGCGAATTTCAGAGTAGTAGGAAGAACAACTGACAACTTTACTAAAGAAAGTACGATATTCAGTTCTTTTTTATGATTGTTGAAACAACTTTTCAGAAAGTTGTCATTTTTATAGTTTTTCTTCATAAGCCAAATCTTTCCAGTTCGACCATAAATTATCAGGATTTCCTCTTATTCTAGATTTCAGATACTTTTACAAGATAATATATCCCATTAGAAAGACCTACTTGATTTTGGTATGCATTAATTAGCTTTCTTCACTTGCGTGCATAACCCACATTAGATTAAGTGCTTCATAATAGTGTTTGATGTTGATGTTGACAACAGATCTAGCCAGATTAATATAGTGATTAATTATAGAAAAATTTCCATAGGATGGAAATTTAATCTAAATATTTTGGATGTCTTGAATGGACTGATATGGGTTAGCTTACAAATCTTACCTTAATACAGAGAGGAAAACCAGAAAGTAGAACAAAAAGCATGGTTATTCCTTTGCAGAATGGACACTGTGATTTTTTAAAAAGAAAGTTGTTAGCAGTAAAAATTTTAGAGTAAAATGGGTACCATTTTGCAGTTGCAGTAATATTACTCAATGGGGCTGGGGTTGTGGCTCAGTGGTAGAGCGCTTGCCTTGCACATGTGAGGCACTGGGTTCTATTCTCAGCACCACATAAAATTAAGTAAACAAAATGAAGGTATTGTTTCCATTTACAGCTAAAAAATATTTTTTAAAAAAGAAATACATATTACTCTAAAATATATACACATACTCTAAATACGGTACTGTGTATTGTCATCAACCTAGAGCTTCTAAATAGAATTGCTGATTTCAGAGACATAATAACCAAGGAAGCTATTAGAGGACTTGACCTCTTGGCCTTTGGAAATTGTGTTTTGTAGGTTGTATGGACATTTTTCTTTTCTGCTTTTTAAGTCTCCCATCCTGGTTAGCATCACCAGCACCTTGTCCCAACTGCAATGTACTGGTTAGAGTTCATGTGTGTGGTCCAGTGAAACCGGTAAAATGTAAAACTGCTTAAATACAAAATTAACATTGAATAACAAAGAAGATATGAACTCTTATGTAGTCAAGGCTGTCGTGTGCCATCCATGGGCTGTGTGTGGGCCACCGCACATCATAGCCTAGTGAATAGGAACATCTGGCATCTGGGAGCTACCAGTGGAGATTTCCTCTGTGTAAGATTGCCCAAAGACATTGTGAATTCCTATTCTGCTCTGCCATGTCCCACACAGCACCTGAGATGAGTGTGGACTGCCAAAATGCCAATCAACCTGCTTAATGCAAGACATCATGAAGCAAGACTCCAGCCTTGAAACCATATCCCTGCCTTTGATGTACCCCCTTAAATAAAACACCAGATCCATTTTACCTTGTCTTCTTCCAGCTCTCATGTGGACTGGATTTACCAGGGGCTCTGCTTTTGAAGATATATTTCTGACCCTTTGTCTTTTGTTCTCACTAATTATTCTAGACTTTAAGTTCTCAGGTGGCTTACACCCTCCTTAGCAGGAAGAAGAACCCCCTAACAAGACATTGGCCGTCACCCCATACAAGGCCTCTAGACTTTCCACAGGAGAGAAGAATGGAAGAAAAATGCAGTTACCAATCTTATGGAATTTTCTATGTAGGAAAAGAAAAAAAACAAGAATGGAACTAAGATGTATATAAATACCTGTAATTAATAAGATAGAATATAAATGTCAGTGAAAGAGCTGATAGGGTATGTAAGCAAAGAAAATACAACCCCAGAATCATAAAATCAGAGGGGAACTTAGAAGCCACACAATCATTACTTCCAGATATGACTGCACAAATGCTTTTTATGTAATCAACTTTCCTGACATAGCTATACAGCTATTGCCTGGAAGTACCCAAAGAGATCAGGGAGAACACTTAACCACCTTGCAAGGCCCTCATTTCATTATTTGATAGCTCTGGTTGTTGACATTCCATTTCTTGAATTAAAAACAGTCTAAAGACAAGTGTCATACATTTACCTGCCTACAGCTCGGATTATCTTTTCTCATGAGCATCTTTCAAATAGTGTCTGATATTCTCACTTTTAACTGTACTCTCATGTAGCCATTCATTTCACACCATATGTCTCTTAGTGTTGCATGAACTAATGACCATCAAGCCTCAATTCAGAAGTTTTCATTTCCTCTGTTATATTTCATCTTGCTAATTTTGACCTTGAGCTATAGTCTGTTGACATAATTTTGAATCTTGGCTGTGTTTCATAGCCATAGCAAAGTTCCAACATAATTTTATGATTACAATATATCCCATAGAAATGACTGAATTAGTTTTGCAATTATATTTTGAACCAGTGATTTTATCTGAGGCTAATGTTTGCTACCTATTACTTTAGTAAGAGCTGGGAGAAAAATCCAATCACAAAACCTCTGATGACCCTTGCTTAGGCTTCACACTCCTGTGGTATTTCACTGTGCTGTTTTTAGGAGGATGATAAATTAATTATCTAATCTCTCTAAAGAAATGAATTAGGAGATGTGTCTCCCTAAATGTACAGAACAGAGGAATTAAGCCACACAGGGTTCAGTGTTATTAATGATAATGTATGGCCACTGGAGCCAAGAGCTTTCATATGCCCTCTTCATTTCTCTAAGTAATTAGATCCTCTCATTAGAACATGATCAATTCATCATTTTCAATGTACATATAATGTGATGATTGATGTCTTTGCCACTGGCTACGTGATATAGAAATATTATATATGACTTTTTAATAATTTTACAAAACAGAGTGTCTGAGTTTATTTCATATTCTTTTGTTTCCTATTGTCTTTTGGTTTACTGATTGTTCTTTTAAAATTAGACACGGAGAGTTAATTTAAGTCGACATTAGTGTTCTGGTTCTGACATTGCTAGATAGGATCAGCTGAATAAATTAAAATAATAGTTGGTCTTTTAGCTATGAATCAGGATTAAAAAGTACAATATTAGCTATTTGAGGAATATTTCTCTGATAAATAATTTGATGTTTTAAAATATATATGTTTACAATGAATTAATATTATTCATTAATATTTCAAAAGTTATTATATATAGATTATGTACCTGCATATGAAATATGTTACATCTCCATTTTTATATAATTTATCTCCTTTGAAATTAGTAAACTTGTATCATTTTAATTCATTCATGAAATAATTTTATAATTCAATATAAAAATAAATTACCCTGATATTCGTAAATGATACATTGAACAGGTTAAATTTAATAGGATGTAACTAGAAGAAAGTTTTATTTTTTTCCAATCCTTATGTGCAAGATGCTCCTTGGGGAATCCCTTTCAGATCCCCAGAAGACACAGTGAAATACTCTAGTTGTGCAATCACTGTGAATGATTAAAACTAGTCTGATAGCAAGACAGAAGGAAAAGAAAAAAAAAAACAGCTCTCAGTTATTAATAACTCCAGTCATGAAAAATCTAAAATTCACTTTCTTTCCAGTTACATGCTCTTCTTTCTGCCTTCATTCTAAGATGTGATTCGGAACCCACTCTGTGAGAAAGGGAATGTGGCCTACTCTTAGTTCTCCTTTACCTATTTCTACCTACTGGTTTTTCAAGAGTCAAAAGAGCAAAAGAGAAATTTCAGGTGAACATGCAAGGTCTTATGTAGTACTTCCAATGGTGGTCTCACTTGGCTAACACTGAGTGACTATTGTGACCTCCACTATGGCACATTTGCAAGCACTTGATATTTTGTAGGAAAATTTGTGATTCTTCAGCGACACTGCCCTGTTACATAGCCACAAACATACAGTATTACACATTTCCCTTAAATGAGTTATATGCACACTAACACATCTTCCACTGCCATCAACCATCCCCAGTAGCACATCTTTTAATTACTTTCTGTCTTATTAATCAGCCTTTGTGGGTGAGCCATCTTGATCTCTTGAACCACTTGGTCTACCACAAAGTCATCATTCAACATATTCTGGAAATGCAGAAACACAGTCTTCTTTCCTTATCTTGACAAATTTTTTCCCATAACATCCCACAACGTGTAAAAAAATGAAATATGGGAATTGGGCACTAGACTCTATATTCATGTACATTTATATTCCTTAACTTAGCAACCCAGATCAAGCACTCTCAAGAATTATCTTGCTGAGTTCCCCTTAAAATGCACATGTTGGTCCTACATATTTCTACAACTCTACACTTCACCAACTAAGGAGAATAGTATTAATGTGAACCTTCCAGGAGACCCCACAGGTTTTTAAGGAATTATCTTGGCTTAGAGGTGGGAGCAGTCATCCCATGTAGTGTGAGGTGGGTGGGTGGAGATATTAAATGTCATAGTATTCTTTAGAAGGCTGACAACTCTACCTCTATGGCTCTCTGTCACTATTCTTTTGAATAATTGGGGTTGAAGAAGAATCAAGAACTGCTGAGCATTTCTGTTTTCCTGTATTCAATTATCATGGTGTCCAGCTAATCTTAGTAGGTTGTGGATTACACAAAAACTGTTATTCTCAGTTTTGGTGATTCAGCAACAATCAGAGAGATCATGCCACAGCTCCTATGTGTTACATGTTTTAAATACATATAAGTACTTACCTAAAATAATTTGTTAAAAACTAGCATATCATACAGATTTTAATGCTTTGGGAAAGCCTCAGCTGGGTTTTTAATCAAAATATTTTCCTGATCAAATCTGTCTGGAAATGCTGCACATCATAATTCCTCCTTGAAGGGTTAAAAAGTTCCAAAAAATTACTAAACCAACATGCTATTTAATTTTGTTTAACTCAGATTTACCTAGTTCATCTACTACTATTATACCTAAAGTAGCAAGTATTTCTGGTACATAATTTTGGGACCATATTTAAAAATACCATTTAAAATGTAATAGAAAACACTCTGAAACTCATTTGATCACTCTGAAGAAAAAACAGATTGTAGATTAAAGTGACATATTAATTCTTTAAAAAACTCATTCTCTGGGACTCTCTTAGAATTACATCTTGAAGAAGCTTGCAAACATAAGAAAATCCAGAAAGTAATAGAAACTCCAATCTAACATTTAGCTGAAAAGTCTCAGTTTTGCCATTAATGTAAGTTAAGACAAAGTCCACTTTTAATGTATGTTTATTCCATAACCTTATGTTCTATGAGTAGATATAATGGAACATCAAGGAAGAACATATTTACTTTTAATTGGGCTATATCTGTCCTTTTTGTGTCTGTGAAGCATGAGTATTGCTACTTGAAGCCTACAGTGAAAGTATTGAATACTGTGTTTAATGATACGTTCAACAGCACATCTTATTTTAGGCTTGAACAGCAAAGACACCAATATTGCTCTTTAATTCAGAAAAAATGAACCAAAATAAATCATGTAATTTTTTTACAGTGATGTAGGGATCACTATAATATATTATGTGGTACTCTAAAAAGCAGAACAGCAACAACATGACAACCTCCTCCAATAAGTTTGGAGCATTATCAGGTCATGAGACATATTTTTAAAAATTAGGAAGAATATGGGATTTACCATTCATCCCAGGAGTATATAGAAACCTGCAATATACTTTTTTTTAAACAGAAATAGAACATTTCTTAGAGTGATTTTTCAACTCAATTCTATCATATTAGCTGTGAGGTTAAGTTTTTAAATATTAGTTCTTATTTTTCTATGGGTACTATTAAATTTAAATTATAGGTTTATTATAAATTCACTAATAGATCATATTAAGGAAGGCTTTTTAGTATATAAATTGAAATAAATTTTCCAATTGCTTGGATTCTGAAGGCTTTATTTAGAAAATCATTAGGGCACAGAAAAAGCTTAGGACTTGGGCATGGTAAACTTAGATTCAAATTTCTGTTCCATGTCTTTCGACAAATTAATCATAGTTTTCTTTAAGTTCTTCTTTTCTCACATGAAAATGAAAACCAAATATTTCCTAAGGTTTTCTGAAGCTTAAATTTAGGTAGTACCTGGTAGTGCTCAACATGGGTGATGTCTTTCTAGAATCAGGAAAATATTCAGAAAATAAAATTTGTTGCCAGGTACAGTGGTACATGCGTATAAACTCAGCATGCGACTCTGGAGGTGGAGAAGGAAGAATGGCAAGTTCAAAGCCAGGCTCAGTAATTTAGCAAGGCTCTCAGTAACTTAGTTAAACCCTGTCTCAAAAAAAAAAAAAGGCTAGGGAAGTGGTTCAGTGGTTAAGCACCCCTGGATTCAATACCCAGGACAAAAAATAAAAAATCTTAATAGATTCTTAGATGAACTTTCCATACATGATTGTTGTCTCAGTTTTCAGCACCTTGGACTAGTGCGTGTTGTCTGCAAGCAGGGCAACTGGAGGACAGGGACCATTTCTTGTTTCTCCTTTTATATTCAATATGCAGCAGAGCACTTGGCACATTTGACATATGTGTTAATGTATAAATAAAAGGCACTTTCTGAATTAACTAAAATGTCAATGCAAACAGTATTAAGATGCACATTGTTTATTTTCAGAATTATTTTGGTACAATAATATTTAAGTATACTTGAGTGAAAAAGAAAATGGTCATCAAAGAAGCCTTCTCAATTGCATGTGGATATAAAAAATAGTAGTCATTGAATGTGCATATATGTGTGTGTGTGTGTGTGTGTGTATATCAGTACACACACATGAACTGTACTTTGTTCATCAAGAAAAATAAAATTCAGGTCTAGTTATCTCCTTCCAATAGCAATCAATGAATATCACTAGTATGAGCCAATAATATCTACTAAAAATATTGATAATTATGTTCATTAATAAACATTTATCAAGGTCATATGATGACTTTAGAATGTACCCAGCACTAAATCAGACTTTTCCCAGTGGTGTTTTATTCTGAATTATACAAGTATACCAGACACAAACATGGAGAAAGAAGGTAATGTATTCAGGGGCATAATGAATGACATCAAGGTACATGAATCAATACTTTATGCTCAAGAAGGACACTGAGAAATTTTAAAATGCTAAATGCAATTCATTATCATTATGAAAAAAATACCCATAAAACCCAAAAGGATTCAAGCATATACTCTGAGAGAAGGTTGACTCAAAAGTCACAAGTCAAATAGAACCCTAAATATATTCATCATAAAGCATATAGTGAATCATGAAGAGTGCTGCATTACACTAGACACTGATCAACAGGGCACAGAACAGGTTGTTCCAGTCAAAGCATTCACTAAAAGATTTTAACAGAAGTGAAAAATCATCTAACAGTTTTTTCATGATCCTAAGAAGGTATGAGGAGATGTAAAGGAATTGTGTTTAGCATATCTGCTTTCTCTATGTGGTCATTATTTTCATATTTTTCTCAAAGCATGGATTCTAGATTTTAAAATATATAAATAAAAATGTCTGTGCATATATACATGAACTACACTTCTTTCATCAAGAAAAAATAAAATTAGGTCTAGTTATCTCCTAGTAATTATCATTGCACTTCACTAAATAAAGCCAAGTTTTTGCTTTTTCTGTATCTCAGGTGATGAAGAAATGATATTATTTTATGGAAAAGGAAACCTAAAACACTTCTAAATATTACTAGTTTTCAAAAAATAATAAGAATAAATAATAATTATATAGTTATTAAACCCCCCCAAATTTTTTGAAAGCCTGGTGGTGCATTTGTTTCTGTTAAGTTCTTCCATATATTCTACCATAAAAGTTGTTTGGGTATCATCTAGATTTTTCTAACTAAAAGCACATCAAATATTTGGGTATCCTGAATTTTGCAATTATACATTATATTCAGGTTTAAACCTTTCTAGTTGAATAACTGTGGCTAGTAACTTCATCATCTCTAAAACTGTTTTCTTGAATATTAAGTAATAACTTAAATAGGTTTGTGCAAGAATTCAGTAATGCAAACTATTTCAGCCTTTTAGTACTGCCTCAGATACAGTATTTTGTAAAAATGTTATTTTTTAGAGTACATTTCTTTTATTATTTTTTATGTTTGGTACTGAGTATTGAACCCAGGGGTGCTTAAACACTGAGCAAAACATCCCCAGCCCTTTTTTTTTAAAAAAATTATTTATATATGACAGTGGAATGCATTACAGTTCTTATTATACATATAGAGCACATTTTTCATATCTCTGGTTATATACAAAGTATATTCACACCAATTCATTTCTTTATACATGTACTTTGAATAATAATGATCATCACATTCCACCATCATTTCTAACCCCATTCCCGCTCCCTTCCCCCTCCAACCCCTCTGCCCTATCTAGAGTTTGTCTAATCCTCCTATGCTCCCTCTCACTATCCCACTATGAATCAGCCTCCTTTTATCAAAGAAAACATTTGGCATTTGGTTTTTTGGGATTGTGCTAACTTCACTTAGCCTTATCTTCTCTAACTCCATCCATTTACCTGCAAATGCCAAGATTTTATTCTCTTTTATTGCTGAGTAATATTCCATTGTGTATATATGCTACATTTTTTTATCCATTCATCTATTGAAGGCCCATCCCTTTTTATTTTTTTTTATTTTGAGATAGAGTTTCACTAACTTGCTTAGGATCTCCCTAAATTGTTGAGGCTGGTCTTGAATTCTTCTTATGTAGAAATATTAATTAGAATATATTTCTAATTATCTAGTAACTGTTTCAGAAATATGAAACAATTTAAAGATCACTGTAAAGTTCTAGATTAGATAGAAGAAGTTTACTAAGTAATTACTATAGCAATTTACCTTTTTCACTACTCCCAAATAACCTAGTGTTTACTGAAAGACTGATAAATGTCAATAATTCATAAAGTTCAGGAAACAGATTCTAACCCTTAACATTATTATTTGCCAAATTAATTTGAATGTATTAAGGAACACAATCTCTGGAAACTCTTCCCCAGATTTAGCTAACCTTAAAGTTAACACAACTACTAAGGTATGGCACTGCATTATGCCTGAACACGTATTTTATATCTGACTTATTTTCAACCAAGTGAAATAATACTATGTATGGAGATAGCTTAATAATTTGACAATTAATTTTGGAAATTTTTCAACTCAACAATCTCAAACCATTCTTTACCCAGCCATCCAGGATCCTGATTCAATAATTCCAAATGTGAACTGAGGAATAAGAACTCTATAGTTATTTTATTTCATTAAAAAATACTGTAAGAATATCAAGAAAATGTTGGGTCAGTTTTTGCCTAGAAAAATGGGACAGAAAAACAAGGAAATCAAAGACTCAAATCACTATCATCGATCTCTGTTATTAGGAAGCTTAGTGTCTCTTTGTGTACAGATTGATGCAGCCAGAAAATAAGAATGTCACTAACTACTTAGGAATGAAGAATATTTAAATTAGTTTCTCACAGCATCCCAGACTAATCTAGCTTTTAGTTTATAAAAATATTGTATATTTAACATTGATCTTGAATCATGAGACATTAGTCTATAGCTCATTTTATGAAGTCAAAGACATTTGTAGATGAATAATACCCTTGTGGATTCTGGACCACACCAATGATACATCAAACCAGTCCAGTGGGATTCCTGACATGCTCAAAATCAATGATTTTTCTAATAGATGAGAAAGGACTGAAACGCAGCTGTCCTAACTCTTAGTTCAGTGATATTTCATACTAATGGCTCTGCTTCAGCTAGACCTTTCAATGTTTTTCTTAGTATCATCTGTGAGCCATAAATAGGAGGTAAATAATTATAGTATTCCAGAAAATATTATATATTTGCAGCAATATAAATCAAGTGGGTAATGTGAATAAATTATAGGTGAGAGATCCTTCAACAAGGGTTAGTTTGACTGAAGTGGGAGGCCCAGAGTGTATGTTCTCCTCCGCCTCCTTCAATTACACCAGAGAGCGGAAAAAAGCTCCAGTTGACACACCAAAATGAAATGCCATCTTTTTTCTTTTTGTCATGCTAGGGACTGAACATAGAAGGACTTCTTGCATGATAGGTAAGGGGTCTATCACTGTATCTCCTCAACCCCTTATAATTACATTTTTGATATAGTATAATTCTTTATGGATTTATGCCTTTGCTCTTTTCAGAAAAGAAAGCTAAATTTGAACAAAAATCTGATTTACATTTGATCTAGCAGTAGTTGTGGCAATTCAAGCATTCTGCACATGTTTAGAGTAAGAATGGACTAATTTTAAACTCTGACAGTCATAATTGGAATATGGAGTTATGGTTAAATATGCATGAATATCAAATCCATCAGCAATTCCTAATCACTTGGGAAAGACTCTGATATACTGAATTATATAGATAGGAAAATGACAATGAAAATTTATATCAACTGTTTTCTCTTAATGTTCTACATTAAAGCAAGAATCTGTTATGGAAGAAGACAATGATTTTATTTACTTCATTATAAATATTTACAATAGATGCCCAGTGATTATTCATATCAATCTGGAAATGTATTTGTTTTAATTAGTCTTACATGCCAGAAGAACATAGATGATCTTATGTAATAAAATGTATCAATATTGAACTGCTTCTGAATTATCTTCCCTATTGATTGGAACATATAACCCCTATGGATTGAATAATCCATGGAGAAGTTTTCTGAGTTTAAATTTCAGGTCATATTTTCATAAAATCTTTGTTTATTAGGTACTGGGCACTCTAGTAAAACACTTTTATATGAACTATCTCACTTGACACTACTAATATCCTGTTTAAAAAAGGACTATTAGTACCATTCTTTTACAAAACAGAGACAGAGAATTCAAGTAACATAATCAAGACAAAACTTGTGGCAAGTCATACAGATGGGATTTAAATAAACATTTATTATCATGATAATAATAGCTTTTTAAGATCTTAAAACTAGCAATTTCTGAGCACATCTATTGTGCCAGGCCTCTCTTGGATACTTAACATGTTTCAGTTAATGCAATCTTTCAAAAGTCTATAAATATGTATACAATCAGCTGACACTATGTCAGACTGGGAATATACAAATGAAATCTGATGAATCCTTTGAGTTCAGTCAATATTTGGAGGTACAATCTGTAAAAACTAGAGAATTCACATGTGTGGGAATGGGGATATATGAAGTAAAGTCTTCAGAAAGCAAATTCGTGATAGGGTTTGAAAGGATATTCTTAAATTCTTTGACATCTGAATGAAAAGGTCAGGTCTCTGTCACTTCCTTTTGGATATAGACTTAATTTACTGACTTGTCTGTCATCAATAGAAAGGAGTGAAAATGATGCTGTGTGACTTTTAAGGCTAAGTATTATTAGGAAGTGCAGGTTCAGTCTTAGATCACTTGAACTTGAATCCTTGAGCCCCATGTAAAAAGCTTAACACAAGGACCCACACAGAGAGAAGGTCAAGTTATGTGGAGAGGTCACATGTAGCTGTGGTAAGCAGTTCTTGTCTTTGAATTCTCCCAGGCTAGGCAATAGCTATGAGACTAGACAAGACTCCAGAAGACTCCAGCTCCTAGACTGTGAGCCATTTTATTTCATAGTCAATTGGTCCCAAATTCAAGGTTGTAGAATCTGTGGAACAGAGACATGCCACTCCTGCTCTGCTCCAGTATCTGTGAATAAATTTAAATGGTTGTTTTAACCTAATAAAATTCAATGTGATTTGTTATATGGCAAAATTAATTGAACAATGTTTTTAAGAAATTTTAACAATATTCATCAGGATAAAATATAACACTAATAGTAAGTACTGTTTAGTTTGAATGGAAAGTATTGCAAAACAAAACAAAACAAAACAAAAAACCTGAATACACAGTTTAGTATGTAATGTCGACCATAAAAATATATCTGCCATTTATTAATATTTCACTCATTGACTTTATTTGCATAATGAATGAAAGTAAAACTGTCAAAATGTGTGCTGTCCAGTATGGTAGCTACTAAATTCATGTGATTATTGATCAACTTGAAATGCTTTTGAGTGTGTAAAACACACACAAAAGTTGGAAGATGATATGAAAAAATGTTAAAAAAAATCCCAATAATTTCACATTGATTAACCATTGAAATGGTAAATTTGGGGTATTACTTCACTAATTTTATACTAAACACATGATGAAATGATAACGTTTAATATAGCAATTAAATAAAAACTAATTATAAAAACTAATTTTACCTGTTTAATTTTTCATAAAATGATTAAAACTTCACTGTGGCACAGTTCTGTGGTTCACATAATGTATTTATTAGATAGCACTGGCCTGAACCATTATTCTTAAATATTAAAGAATATAGAACATAATTCAATCAATAATTCTCATTTTACTATAATTTTTAAATTCCTAAAGGTGAGAAGACTTAGTTAATCCAACGGTTTCTATAATCCAAATGATTTAAATGCTTATCATTCCAGAATAAATGGGTGGGGGCAAAACTTCATGTTGAAAACGTATACAGTAAAGTGGATGATGTCAGATTAGGTGCCATGTTTTATTAAAGTAAGTCTGTTCTATTTACCATATTTTTTGTAGAGTTTAAAATTTTCATTATAGTCTCTTCTTGATTTGTACATTAAATTGGGAATGAAAACTTTTCACATATTTTATTCATTTCCTCATTAACTTGATATTTATTTGCTCTGTTCTTTCTCCTCTTATCAACATAATCTATTTGTATTTTTATACATATTCATACTGTTCGGCGATCGGAATGAAAAAAAATGAAATAAGTACAATATTCTTTAAAGGAATCTCAGATCTTGAAAGCTTTAAAATAGTAATTTATATTAACATTTCAAAAGTAATTCCATCAGAAGTTAATATATTAGTAAAAGTGTGGCCATTTTTCTGTTAAATGTTGAGATTTTTGCAAACTCAAATCAGTATGGATTTTAGCATTTCTACCCCTAATCAAACTCCATGTGTGCTCGAACCACAGGCTGATTTCCTTTTTTTTTTTTTTGGAAGCTAACACAGTCTTTTTACCGCCCATCATTCCTCTGTCACTCTTAATTCTAGACTTCACTCCACCTGCCAGGCTGCCGCAGAGCTGCCACTGGTTTCATCTTAAAAGCCTGACATTTAGCCTTTCCTCCCCAGCTTCAGTCAATCAACTATTTGAACTTTGTGAATGTACCTTGCAAAAGAGGTGGATAGTGTCAGCCTGACTAAAAACTGTGAGATTGACTGTTTCCTTCCCTCGAGGAAGTGTGTAATTATGCCAAATGCAACTGTTGGCCTGCTTGTCTGATGGCCTTTCCATCAGATGCTCTCCTCAGTAAGACCTGGAAACTGTCAGATAACAGCTGTGTGAAGCAGTTGGTGTCACCTCTGGGAAAACACCTGTCAGCTTCTATGTACAGTCAAAAGTTCAGTGACTAAGACAGCTAAGGTGGTAGAATTACAATAAGAGAAATAGGTATTGTGGACTTGAAAGCAGACTGGCTAGAAGTTCTGCCAATAACCACCAGTCATTCATTATGCTCTACACCAGTGCGAAGGTGTGATTAAAGTTCAGAGTTGTAGTCAAAAATTCAAATGTCTTCAGAAATCAGGCATGTCAAATACATTTGTAGAGATACCAGATATGACTATGACTACTATGACTAATACAGTGGTTGAGAACTTACTATATGCCAGGCATTGTCTCAAACAATGTATATGCATGTTCATGCGCACACACACACACACACACACACACACCTCACACACACATATACACATGTATTTATATATATGCAAATATTCACATTCATTTAACCTTTACATCAATGCTATAATATAGGTACTGTGATTGTCTTCATTTTACAGATAAGTATGGGGTAATGTGCCCAAGGCTACACAGCAGGCAAATATGAGGTTCCATATTCAAGCTCTCTGTTTCTGGAGACTGGTCTTAACTTCAAGCCCCACTGCTACTGGGAGTAGGGGTACTTGTGTCAACCTAAAGAGCAAAACATTGCTTGAAGGCATTTGATTTTGGCCTCCAAATGTAAAAATATCTGAAATCCCAACTCAGTTCCTGGTTTGTATACAGTCTTGGGCAAAAATCAAAGTTGGCAGTATTTTTCTAAATTCCAGTCACGTGTTCTCGTGCTATGTAAAATTAAATACAAATATTTAACTGTGAACTTGATTTTAATTATAGAAAGAAAAATGCATGCTTCAAAAAGTCTTTTCTATATTTATAACTTCTTCATAGTATTCCTCAAGTTTGCTGCTTGTTTGGTTCATACTTCAAGGGTACAGAAAAAACTGACAAACATTTCATAAATATATAAATAAAATTTATAATCTAAGTTGCAGAGTTTAAATGTTTGTTTCAAAAGAGCAAGTAGGAATTGAAGAAAAGTATACGGACTAATCTTTATGATAAATTATGTTATAATCAAATATGTTTTTCTTATGGTATATTATTTTAGGAACAAATATATGATCTTTTATTTTCAATATTAAGTATTAGAGAGGCCATTATAAAATATTCCTTTAACTTTTTAATTAAGTCAGGATATTATAGAATACCATACCTATACAATATTCCTTTTCTAAAATTGTAGGGAAATCAAAACTGGAACTGGCTCCAATTACTTGCTTTCTGAAGTAGTCATCAGATTTAGACTGCTGAAGCAACTAATGTTAATTTTAAAATATAGACTCTTGGATATGCCAACAGGAGAGAATTCTCCCCCATTACCTTGACCTAATTGATAAAAAAGAAGGGAATGTCCATGTCTGAATCCATCCCAGCACACAGCTCTCATTGATGTAACTGTGCATTAAGAATGAGCTTTTGCTGTGTCAGCAAGATAAGCCCCCAAAGAATAATCCTTTATTGACTGAACTGTCCGCCTCCATCTTGTGAGGGAGAAGACTTTCTATGCTGCACTAGACAATTATTGACCAGCAATAGTGCCTAAAAATGTAAAGTAAATTGTTGCACAGAATAATTTATTCTCAAACTAAGCCAAGGGAAAAAAAAACACAATTGTACTATTTAGGAGATTCATGTTTTAAAGGATTTTTAGAATATGCATTCATTATTTTATATAGATACATACATATTTCAAGTCTATTTTATGCATATTCTTGAATAGTAAAAAGCAAGGGGCATAGTTTTGATATAATTAAGCAACAGACATACGTGAGGCTGTAATGGGAGGTTCAGTATGAATGAAACAGACTGATTTTTAATTTCTACTGCAGAACATAATGTAATTCTACTATAAGATATAGTCATTTTTCTTTTTAATTCACAAGTTTGAGGATGCAAACCACTGCATATTCAAAGGAGTGAATTGAAATTAAAACCTGAGATTACTGTGATACTGTGTGAAAGTAACCAGAACGTTCTATATTCCAGGGACTTTTACCTTCTATATCACATGAACATTTAGAATTTAATTATGGACAAAGTTTAAGAATACAGCGGTGATGTTAAGTTTTATCCTGATGGTGTATAAAAGGAGACATATCCATATATTTAGCTTTATTGGGGTTTAGAAATATGCAAAATAAAATATTGCTTATTTGTACTTTCAGTCATGACAGAGTTACCAAAATTGCCTTGCCTTGTTATTATAAACAACTATAAACTTGGATCATATGCATCAAACAAACATGTTCAGCTGTTGGAGAGAAGGCCCCACAAGATTGAAAAAACAAAGGAAACTTGTGAAATCGAGTTCTACTGTCTTTCTGCCAAGAGGCTCTTTTCAGATCATGGTGCAGGAGGGATGAGAAATGTGGGAAGAGGAATAAGCAGAGACAATAGGTATTTTGATTTGAAGAGACACATGTGTTGGGGGAAATTAGGAAACTGGAGTATACAGGGCAAAGTGATGGTGAAAAGAGAATAATATAGAGAAAGGGATCCAAAGTCTGCATAAACGTCTCGCTAGGCTGTTACAGGCCCTCTCCTTGTCCGAGGCCTGCAGTCTGGGCTACACTCATTACTTCCCAAGTGCCATCTCTGGTGAGGGAGACAACCACCAGGGAGGTAAAAACTAGAGAGAAACAGAAAAATCTTAAAAACAGCCAGAGGACAAAAGATGCATTTTTTAATAGGAGCTAAAAGTACACAATCTTCTCAGAGAAATAATTTAAGTCAGAAATCAATGGAATGCCACTTTAAGCAAGTGGATAGAAAAACTATCAAGCTAAAGTTCTAAATCCAGCAAAATTGTCCTTAAGAAAGGAGGACAAAATACACATACAATCAGAAACTCCAATGGTTGTTATCAGACATGCTTGATATTTTTCATTCCTTTATGTTGATAAAGAAGAAATTTGAAGATGGAAAAGATGTATGCAAATAAATTTTTTTAACTAACTTAAAAGATAAGTGGCTATGAAAAGTAAAAATAATAACTTTGGATTATGTGTTAATAATATATGTAAAGTATAACAGAAAAAGTAGGATAAGGAGGACAATAGAAGGTTACAGAAGTATATTATGTAAGATTCATTTTTTAAAAAAAATATTTATTTTTTAGTTTTAGTTGGACACAATATTTTTTACTTTATTTATTTTTATGTGGTGCTGAGGATAGAACCCAGGGTCACACATGTGCAAGGCGAGTGCTCTACCGCTGAGTCACATCCAAAGCCCCATTGTAAGATTCTTATATGAAGTAAAATAAATGTTTGAAGAAACAGTTTGATGATATAAAGTTGCAAATTTTAAACTGTAAACTAACCACTAAAATTGAAGCAAAGAAGTATAACTAATAATCTGACACTAGTGAAAAAATGGGATTCTAAGAAATAATCAATTGAATACATGGGAGAAGTGATAAAATAATAGAATGGACAATGGCAGCAGATAACCAGACAGCAAATTCAAATGCACCCATATTGTTATCACATTAAATTATTGGTTAAAATGAAGAAATATTAAAATTGAATAATTTTTTTATGTTATTGAAAAATGTCCACTTGTGTATCTTTGGATCTTGCACTTATTCTAAAATGCATTAAAACCAGAATTCCCTTCAAAATCCATATGTGAACCAATTAAAGATTCCAATTATTACTGTAAATAGAAGAGGAAATTGAATAGAACTGAATTATTGTTAATAGAATATTATTGCTATAAATAGAAGAGGAAATTGGATAGAAGAGGAAAGTGAGAAGTAAAATGATTCAAAATGGGGACAGAGATTATTTAGTACTAATCTTGCCAATATTATCATAGTAGACAGAATTCTTCCAAGAAACAGAACTAACAAGTGCGTGCATGCTTGTGTGTGGTGTGTGTGTGTGTGTGTGTGTGTGTGTGAGAAAGAGAGAGAGAGAGAGAGAGAGAGAGAGAGAGAGAGAGAGAGAGATTTTAAGCAATTGGTTGACACAATTGTGGGAGCTGGCACATCTGAAATCTCTAGGGGTGGTCATCAGGCTGGAAACTCAGACAAAGGTTGTGTTGGTATACTTGTGTTCATAATTTATAGGTAGGCTGGCAAACTGGAAATTCAGGCAGGATGTCTATGTTATGCTCTTGAGATAGAATTCCTTCTTCTTCAGGAAGCCTCAGTTTTGCTCCTAAGGCCTCCAATTGATTGGATGTGGCCCATCAAAATCGTTGAAGGTACTATTCTTTCATTAACAGTCAGCTGAGTATAAATGCTCACCACACCTACACATAGCTTCACTGCAACCTCTAAACTTAATGTTTGACCAAAGGCCCAGGCAATGTAGCTTAACCACGTTGGCACATGGCATTTAATCACCAGAGCCAGAAAGTGTTAGGTCAGAGTTATGAAGCTGATTACATTCATTTTTATTGTATTTCTTTTGGAAATATCATTACCCAATTATTTAATCCCCAAACCATCTCTTTCCTTTTAACTATTTACAAAACTTCCCTTCTCTGGGGCAAATCCATTTGATATTGATTTTTTTCCCCCTTAGGAATCTTCTTTTTACAGTCTACATTTAATGTTGATTTCCTTCTTCTTATAACATAAACATACTGTTGCTCATGTGTTTGACATCAACTGCATTCGTGTGACTATGAGCTAATCAAGGGAAACACCATCTCATCACCTTTTATTTATCTCACCATGAAACTTAAGTTCCTAAAAAATAAATCTGGACTGTTGTCACAATGTGTTAAACCGTTAATTTAAAGGGAAGATCATAAGGTAAGCCAGATTCTGACTTGCTATTGATATTCGCTTTCAGAAACCCTGGTTATCCTTAAAAGGGGATTGAAAACTGTAGCTTTGTATGATGCAGACAAAAGATATGAGGTGGGGCCTTAGTTAAGAAAAATATCCCACAGTTCAAAATGCCTACATAAACTGATTCAAAGACAGGTTACTTGTACATAGCTAGAACAGAACACACTTTCTCATTCTAGCTGTTGGTTTTGTTTTTTGAAGGAAAGAGACTAACAGATTTATTCTTTATTCCATCTGATGGACTTTAGAGAGTAACAGTCAGTCAAACATTTCTCTAAGCATCAGAGGCCCTTCCAGGGCTGGTGGAATTACAAACTCCAGCTCTACATTATAGTTCTTCACTGGAACTGAAGGTGCTCTCATGCAGCATATAGATGCAGATGAATTTCTTGTATGAGACTTTGATGATGAAGCATTTGTCCTCCTCCAACTTCACACACTTATCCATGATGAAGATCTGATCTAACTTGCAACTCAATGGGCTTGAACTTTTGGGAACTTGGGACAAGGCAATGAATTTTTCACATGGCACTGAGCCACAGAACCAAAGTTGAGGTACTCAGATCCAGTCAGCATAGCACAGCATGTCCACCTGGTGAACCTGTAGGTGTTTTTCTTCATCTCAGTGACCATGATGGCCTCAGGATATGAGTCCAGCTTTGAATGCCAGTCAAGGCCATTACAATGCTGAGAATCTCATACATTGAGTGTCTGGACATTGATGAAGTTCCATTCCACGTTGGCTTCAGTAATGACACCATCATATTCAAAACAACAAGGTCAGTATCATTTCTAAGATCCTACCTGCAATAAGTGTAAGCAACAGAGGTGATTTTATTCTTATAAGTACCGCGTGCTAACTGATTGCGCCATTGAAACTCCGTGGTGATTTCATTCTTAATGGTCATCCTTCACAAACAGGTTTACATTAGAGAAGTATCTTTCTTGTTCTCAAGCACTGTTAGGATTTGCTTTTGATATAAATTGCTTCCATGGCCATGTTGCATGTTGGGCTGAATGAATTATTTTCATTTTTAGGGGAACTGTTCACTGTCTCTCACTGTAAGGAGGTCAATTTAGAGCTTTCCTATCAACAAGAGCTCATTATCCCAGAGCTCTTGTTAATAAAGAGCTTGAACCCAATTTTCTGGATGACAATATTCCAGTAATACATTGAGTAGGTATAGCTCAAAAGTGTGGTCTGCAAGGCATTTGTGCAATCACATTTTTCTGAGTTTTTGCCAGCTTTTGGATGGTGGGGTCACCTGTGGTGGTGGCAGTTTGGTAAATGTACTTGATGTTCTGCGGTGACATCTAACTCCTTGTGGTGATGTGGTCAAAGGCTTTGTCATAGTACAAAGGGCCTCGCAAAACTTGTGGTCTTGTGTCAAGTAGCACAACATCATCAATGAAGTAAAACCTATTCTCTCTTTCACCTCCAACTCATTAAGAACATCAACTGAAAAGTCTCAAAGTTCTCTGGGTTTCTGGAATTTTGGTTCTATTTGTGACTCACTCCAAATTGTTTCTAGGTTTTTTTCTCCCTTCAGATGCGTGCATTTTCTCTATTTCTTTTAGAAAATTAGGCAGGGTCTGCAGATTGAATTGTGGCATATTCCAGTGATATTTATCTTTGCAGCAGTTCCACTATGCGAATGTCATCTGACTCCACTGGAAGATTTTTTTTCTGTGTGTGGATTGTATCCATGAGTTAAAAGTAAGTTTCATCTTTATCCTGGAAATAAGCATACTAACCTCTACTACTAAATTGAGAGGACTGCTTATTCATGTTCCTCTTATCTTGGTATGTGGCACCTGTCCATCTTGCAACACTTCCTAGCTAATCTCTTCTGCTGTATGGCTCTTAGAGGATATACAGAAACTGGGAATCACACAGGGACTTCAGCATGAAGTGTTATCCTGGATAATGGGTTTCATGAACTTTGCATTCTTCTAAAACCTCCAACTATCTTGGTTGGCCTAGATTAGAGAAATGTTCCAGGTGGAAGACTGATTTTTCAGTCTTCAGTACTCTGGGGACTAGGAAAGGAATCCCTATTCTACCTTAAATAGCTATTACAATTTTGAGCTTGGAATGTTTCTAAAGAAAGGTTATGTGTTAAGTCCTGGTGCTGGTTTGGAAAGCTCCAAATTGTGCCATTTGTACTAATGCTAATTATTAAAGAGAGCCTTCTTTCACTTTCCAAAGAGTCCAGGCTAGATGATACAGTACATGATTACTCTAAATCAGATGATATACTGATATTTTGGCCATAAATACTGGATTAGAACAGTGGGTAAGTTGAAATTAAAAACTGATAATCTTTTAGAGGCCCACTTAAAATACAGTTCTGTACTATCACAGCCAGAGGAAGATAGTACTTGAAAAGATCACTAGAAGCCAGTGTTTCTTATTTAAATCGATGTAAATAACCTGAACAAAACACCAACAAACTGAATTCAGCAGCATGTTAAAAATATTATACAGCATAAACAAGTGGGATTTAGTCCTGTAATGAAAAAATAGTTCAACATATTGATCATTGTAATACACCACATTAACAAGATGAAGGGAAAAAACCCACATACTCATCTCATTTGACATAGGAAAAGCATTTGACAAAATGTAATAGTCTTATCATGATTTAAAACACTCAAAAAACTAGGAATAGAAAGAAACTACCTAAACATAATATGAAAACCCACAATGGACATTATACTCAATGGTCAAAGACTGAAATATTTCCCTATAATATCAGAAACACGGTATGATGCCTATTTCACCACTTTATTCAATGTAGTACTGGAAGATATAGCTACAGCAATTAGGCAAGAATATAAAAAGGCATCCAAACTAGAAAAGAATAAGTAAAATTATCTTCTTCCACAGATGACATCTTTCATGGAGAAAACTATGAAAATTCCACACAACATCTGTTAGAGCTAATACTTCAATACAGAAAAATAGGAGAATACAAATTCAAAAGTCATCTGCATTTCTGTTCACTAACAATGAAAACTTTGAAAAGAAAATTAAAATCAAAATAAAACCAAACAGTTCCATATAAAATAGCATCAAAAAATGGAAATCAGAAATGTGAAAGAGTTGTATAATAAAAGCCATAGAATAGTGATGAAAAAAATTAAAGTGGACATAAATAAATGGAAATGTATCACAAGTTTATACATTGGAATTATTAAGAGGACAATACTATGCAATGCAATCTACAAATTCAATCTGATATCTATTAAAATCCCCATAATATTTTTTGCAAAAGTAGAAAAACTTATCCTAAATTTTATGTAGAATCTTAAATCAAACAATCTTGAAAAAGAATGAAGAAAAAGGACTCACACATTTTGCTTTCAAAAGTTATTACTCCTCACATTTCAGATAGAGCCCTAATATCCAGAGTATACAAAGAACTCAAAAAATTAAACAATAAGAAAATGAATAACCCAATCAACAAATGGGCCAAGGACCTGAACAGACACTTCTCAGAGGAGGACATACAATCAATCAATAAGTACATGAAAAAATGCTCACCATCTCTAGCAGTCAGAGAAATGCAAATCAAAACCACCCTAAGATACCATCTCACTCCAGTAAGATTAGCAGCCATTATGAAGTCAAACAACAACAAGTGCTGGCGAGGATGTGGGGAAAAGGGTACACTTTTACATTGTTGGTGGGACTGCAGATTGGTGCAGCCAATTTGGAAAGCAGTATGGAGATTTCTTGGAAAGCTGGGAATGGAACCACCATTTGACCCAGCTATTCCCCTTCTCGGTCTATTCCCTAAAGACCTAAAAAGAGCATGCTACAGGGACACTGCTACATCAATGTTCATAGCAGCACAATTCACAATAGCAAGACTGTGGAACCAACCTAGATGCCCTTCAATAGACGAATGGATAAAAAAAATGTGGCAGTTATACACAATGGAGTATTACTCTGCATTAAAAAATGACAAAATCATAGAATTTGCAGGGAAATGGATGGTATTAGAACAGATTATGCTAAGTGAAGCTAGCCAATCCCTAAAAAACAAATGCCAAATGTTTTCTTTGATATAAGGAGACTAACTAAAAACAGAGTTGGGAGGAAGAGCATGAGAAGAAGATTAACATTAAACAGGGGTGAGAGGTGGGAGGGAAAAGGAAAGAGAAGGGAAATTGCATGGAAATGGAAGGAGACCCTCATGGTTATACAAAATTACATACAAGAGGAAGTGAGGGGAAAGAGGAAAAAAAACAAGGGGGAGAAATGAATTACAGTAGATGGGGTAGAGAGAGAATATGGGAGGGGAGAGGGGATGGGGGATAGTAGAGGATAGGAAAGGCAGCAGAATACAACAGACACTAGTATAGCAATATGTAAAACAGTGGATGTGTAACCGATGTGATTCTGCAATCTGTATACGGGGTAAAAATGGGAGTTCATAACCCACTTGAATCAAAGTGTGAAATATGATTTGTAAAGAACTATGTAATGTTTTGAACAACCAACAATAAAAATTAAAGATAAAAAAAAGTTAATACAAAGATACAGTAATCAAAACACTGTGGCATTAACATAAAGATAGACATACAGACTGAAGGAATAAGACAGAAAAACCTTGCGTGTATGGTCGAATGCTTTTTGACAAGCACGCTAAGTTCATTAAATGAAGAAAGCGCAGTCTTTTCCACAAATAGCTCTGGAAAAACAATAGCCAAATGCAAGATCCTTACATAACACAATATGAAAAAATTAAATTAAAATGGATCAAACAAAATTTCAGCCCTTAAAGTACACATCTCTTAGAAGGAAACAGGGAGAACTTTATAATATTGGATTTGGCAATGATTTCTTGGACATATGACATCAAAGGCACAGGTAACAAAAGAAAACTAAGATATTGGACATCAGAAAAATGTAACAATATGTGCAAAAAGAAAAAGACAAAATGGACAGAATGCAAAGACAACTCATAGAATGGCAGGAAATGTTTGCAAACGTCTGTGAGAAGGCATTAGTGCTCAGAATATGTATAGAACTCCTAATATCCAACAACAACAAAAATACCTGTTAAAAATAGGCAAATTTCACCAAAGATACATTAGTGTTCATTAAATATATGAAAAGATATTAAAATCATTCATGATCAAGAAAGTGCAAATCAAAAAACTACATGATGTATCGCCTCACACCTGTAGAAATTTCTATTATTAGAAAGACAAAAAGAGCAAGTATTAGCTCAGATGAAGAGAAAGAGAATGTTTGTACACCACTGGTAAAAAGGGGTATAGCCATTATGGAAATCATGTGTTTCTATTCTTATTAGGAAAAGGATATTCTCAAAAAAATTGAAAATAGAACTGAATCTATTCTAACTAAATCATATTCTAAGCATAGAGTATGATCCAATAATCCTACTCTGGATCTATATTAAAAGGAAATGAAATCAGTATGTTGAAGAAATATTTGTATTTTTATGTTTATTGAAACAAACATTATCTATAATAGCCACGATACAGAAGTAACACAGGTGTCTATCAAAGAATCACTGGACAAGCAAAATATACACATGTAAAGTAAAATTACTCAGCCTTTGAAAGAAAGGAAATTCTGATGTGTGCTACAACATGGATGAACTTGAAGATGGTATTCTAAGTAAAATAAGCAAATCACAAAAGACAATTACAATGTGGTTCCACTCAAGTGAAATAGGTTTAGAAAAGTCAAACTCATATATACTGAAAATAATATGGTAATTGCTGCTGGTGGAGGAAAGAAGGGATAGGGAAATATTATTAAATGGTTATTGAGTTTCAGTTTCATTAGACACAGCATTCTGGAGATGGATGGTGGTGACAACTGCACAGAATCGTGAATGTTCCATTTTTAATACTGCTAAGATGGTAGGTTCTGCTTAGAATAGCCATAATAAAAATACTGGGGCAAAATACAGCTGTCTGCTCCTCTTCTGTAGTAAATCTGGAGCAAGATTTATAACTTAACCAATTAGTTGACAAATGCCCAATTTTATGAACCACTGACCTCTAGATTGTAATTAATTTACAATTGTTACATCTATTACAAACATTGTCTTAAACTTTTTGTGCAAATAATAACATACTTTACTACTTCAAGCCTTTTAGAGGGATTCTAGTAATTTTTTTTTTATTCCCAATACATGCTATAGCTAGTAAGACCTTGTGAGGCATTTGAAACTAACTGGTAAATAGACCTCTCAATTCTATGGAAATCTTGAGGAAAAATAAGAGCAAGTTATGATGTATTCAATTCATAAGCTAGCAATTAAAATTATGCTAAGAAGTGATTCTGTCCATATTCAATATAAAGAAGAAATGAAAAGAAAGTTCTAGGAGATGAGATAGACAGGTGGAGAAATTTAAAAAGAAACTGTAAATGAGAAAATTATATTTAAACATATGAACAGAGTCACTTTGAAAAATCCAATATAATCATAGACTCAAGAGTATGTTGGTTGCATAAAACAGTATAATTCTGTAATTTTTAAGAGTTGAGGAAATTGGGACTAAGTTTCAAAAATTTAAATAACTTATTCACAAGTAACTACTAGTTTTAGAAAAAAACGGATTTATATTACTTGTCTCTTATTACAGTTTTAAAAAATACTATAGCATCCAGTAAATTTTGTATTATGTCCTGTCAAGATTAGCCGCCTAATTCTATTAGTTCATTAACTTGGATAATTGAACCATAAAGGTCTGCAACCATCTGAAAAAAATCATGGGGATGATGTCTCATTTGGTTATATTATTTCTGAACAGATGTCCAGAGGGCCAATATGCATTTGTAATAAATGAATAAAATGGCTTAGAGAAGGGTAGATTTTCCACTGTTATATAATAAGTAGAATGTGAATTAAACAGAAAAATAAGTGGCTCTCGCATGTGTAAAGAAGGAAGTGGAAAACCTTGGCTTTGTCCTAATTTTCTAAAAATCTTTACTCCTTCAGTGTTTCATAATATGTTTCTTATTCAAGAACATATTCCACTCTTTTGACTATTTTTTTCACAGTCTCCACACTGGCCCCTCCAAATTTTTCAGTGTGAATTTATTAGCGTGTGTGTCTTTTTTGGTTGCTATATAGCAGAGTATCTTTAGGACAGACTTTAACAATCTGCTGTTGCAGAAGAACTCTCTCTTTAAAAGGCAGGGAACAAAGAGCAGAGCATGAGAAAGCAGGAAATGTTCTATGCAACTCAAGGCCATCACTCTTTCTTCTAAAGACATCCAAATGGCCTACAGTCTAATGGCCCCTATTGAAAACACACACACACACACACACCATAATACTTCCATTATCAGTGGATACTAGTAGCCAAATGACTGCATTTTTCCTGACCCTAATTCAGAAGAATTGGTTTTGTGTTCAGTGTGCTAAAGCACAAGGCGATTAATCCTTTTCATCTTCAGTTACTGGGGGGCAGGAGAGAAGAGATAAGGAAAAAAAGCAAAATAATACTTTTTTGGCTGCCTTATTCATTTTATATATGCTCTTTTGTTTATCTTAAAAATTCTCTGAAGTAGGAAGAATTAGCCCGATATTACAAAGAAAACAAACAATCAACAACAAAAACACTGAAGAAGCTCAAAAAAGTTGTGCAAATTGTTCAAGATTCACAGAAGAAGTAAATATCCATGCTGAAATTTGAGCCCAAATTAATAGGATTCTAAACCCCTCTCACTGTGTTACTACGGAAACAAAGTTAGATGAATGTTTTGAAATCCTAACTCTTAATAAGATAGTATTAGGAGGTAAGGCTCTGGAAGGAAATTAGGTCTTGAAGTGGGGACCTCCGTTCTGATGTAGATGATACGTAGACTTCAGAGTTGATGCTGGAATGTGGTAAGACTTCTGGAGTTGTTGGGATTGAATGTAATTTGCAAGAAAAACATGAATTTTGGGGACCCTGGGGCAGAATGTTATTGACTAAATGTTTAATGTCCCTCAAAGTTCTTTTGTATCAGATCCTAAGCCCCAATGTGATGGTATCAAGAGATGGGCCTTTTGGAGGTATTTAGATCATGACATTGGAGCCCTCATTAATGGGATTAATGTTTTTATAGAAGGTATCCAGAGAGTTCTTTCTGCCATGTGAGGACACAGCAAGAGAGCAACCTGCAACCTGAAAGAGGGCTCTCACTGAAACTTGGCACCCTCATCTCAGGCTTCTAGTCTCTAAAACTTTTGAGAAATAAACTTCCGATATCCATGGTACTTTGTTATAGTAGGTGGACATAACTAAGAAATAAAGGCATTCCCCATATCAGCTTCAGGCAAACTCAGTATTTAATTGGTTCTTGGAAAGAGTTGCACTTCAGTTATTCTTTAAAATACCAGGTTATATCCCACATGCCAAAGGAATCTGATACCTGATTATACAAATTGATTTTCCTTGAAGAAGTTTCTGAATCAGTCCAAACTCAATTTCTTACACACCATTTATATTTAATGTCAGTTTACTATTGTCCACATCCAACCTTCTGACTAGGTGGATTAGATAACTAGCACTGCATGTTGGAAAGCTCAGACCACATCATGATTGAATGTCCCGTGGTTCAGTCTCTATCAAGAACAATACCAAACCAGGAGCTATTTCCCATCAGGAAAATAATTATCTGCAGCAGAAAGTATATATATGCTCTCAAACCTAGAGGTTGGCTTGCCAGAGGATCCATATAGCAAGCATCTTTGCCATGAACACTTCAATTATCATCATTAGAGCTGATGGATCATGGGGTCTTTGTGTAAGGAAGCTCATACTGCAGCTTGAAATTGCCACAGAACCTTCTCTTTTTCAATTTCTCACTCAAAACTACCAGCCTGATGGGTCACTTTGTAACTGTGTTAAATTTTTACACTTGAATGTTGTTTAATAAATCCAAGAAGGAGTAGCATACATTAAGCCTCTTTTTAGTTGGTAAGTGATACAAGATGTAGCAACTTGCACATATGCAGGGTCATTTCACTATGCCTCAGACCAATGAAAAACAGAAACTTCATTGCAGGATATTTCCCTGAACATTGGTGGGGTTTGTCTCCCACCCTCTCCTTTGCATGTTTTATTGAGTTGCACATGCCTTAGATTTCCATCAACATGCAGCATTTACAAAGACTTGAAATTCATTTTCTGTACAAACTATTTCTTCCTAGCTGAAATTAGGTACCCACCCTTTTGGAAATGTTAAGTTTTGACACCATTCTCTTTTAAGGTGTTCCACCTATAGAGACTACTATAGGGATTATAAGCAAGAAAAAAAGCTAATCTCTTCAGATACAGCAGAAAAAAACTATTTCCAATGGCATTGGAGTTTCAAAGTGACTCGGGAACATGAGACTGTCAGTTTCTCCTCATGCAACAATAGATGTTGACATTCTGAGTTTAAAGTACCCATTCTTTATCAATTAATATCTTAACTTTCACATGAAAAACTTGTCAAGATTGTGAATTTAACTGGCATTGCAATACAGTAACCCCCATTATTCTACTTTGTGTTTGATTTTCAGCAATAACAACCCTGTAGCTAGAAGAAATAAGAGTTTCATTTATAGCTGTTATGGAAGGTTCCTGATTCTCAGATAGTGATTTGAAAAGAGAGTCAACAAGCCCAAGTTTCTCATTTTATCTTTCCTATCCCTCAGGTGCACTCAAAATAATCCATTCCATGCTACAGGACTTAATGCCATCTTTACTGTCAATATTGGACAAATGCAGCAACCAAGTGGTTTTCTAAGGCATGTGCTTCAGTTGACATTTCATTACACTCCACTACAGGCATTCATTCATGCATTAATTCCATAAATATTTAGTGAAATTTTTTATTACTGGTTATTTTCCTAGGGGTTATTGAAGATTCTAAAAACTACTGAGTAAAATGTTGTTTTCAGAAAAAATTCTAGAAGAGCGTATTGTAAAAATATCTGTTTTATACCCTTAGAAATCCTTTACAATTCACGATGCTTTCAAAATTTGTAAGACTCTTTTTTTGTATTTAGTATAATTGTATTTAACCATAAGAATCCTGTTGAGGATTACAACTTTGAGTTTTCCTAAAACTAAGTGATATTTAAATAAACTTTTCCTATTTTGACATTACAGATAGTACATTAAGTTAAATGTTAAAAAATTTGAAAATCTCAATTTTGCCAATATATTGTAAAATGTTCTTGTGCTTGCCAGTAGGTGACATTAGAGAAACATGGTTATAAATGAATATGGTTTGTTTATAAGTGGTTGAACTTCTACACTCAAATAGTATTAGCTAATTAATCTATTTTATCATTATTTACACATGTAATTTAGATATTTCTGGAGACATACTCTTTAGGAATACTTATTGTTAAAGAATAGGAATATTCTTTAGCAATACTGTTCCTTGCATCAGTGATCAAAAGGTAGATCTGGACTCAAGTGTGGGAGACAATGCCAATATATTAGAAAATGGATAAAAATTTTAAAGCAATTTGTAAAGAGAAATTATGAAACAAAAGTAACAAAACAAGTGTCAGCTTTGATAAGTACAAAGACTTGATCTTGTATTCAGATAAATAAATTGCCTGAACACAGCTTCATAATTATAAATAGTATTGTATGTGAATATGATTTTAAATATATTGTTCACTGAACTATCAATAGAATGCACAACAAATCTAATGTTAAGTCAGGCAATTAGACTTCAGACATATTAATATACATTAATATAAATATGATAAAGTATAACTTGAAAGATTTGTGCCCTAAGGCTAACCTTCCTTTCATACTTCAGGCAACATTTGAAATGTATTTATATATGTAAAATTCATATTATTTACAGGAATTACCAACATTTGTGGAGAAACCAAGCAAGGACATGCAGGAAGATGATAAATGGTCTAGAAATGCATGGGATTATGGCAGAGAGAAAGAATAAGTCTTTCATAGGACAAGGGTGGCAGACTTAAAAGATCTGCGTGGTTATCACATGGATTGATGGCTAGGTTTGTCTAAGGATGCAGATAGATGGCAGGATTGAATAAACATGTTATCATTGCAAGAATGCAGATATAAATTTAGTCCAGGATATATTTACAAACAATAATAATCACTCATTAAAGTATTTAAGAAAGGAGAGATTATAATTTCCTTTGCTTTTATACAGGTATGCGTCTATACTAGGTATAAGATTGGGCTAGGGATTTTTGTATTAACTTTTTGTCAATATAAAAAAATCATCTTACTAAACGAGAAGGTTTATTTTGTCCTACAGTTTTAGAAGTCCTAGTTCATGGTCTCTTGTCTGTTACTTGGCCTCTGGCAGTACGATGTATAATTACCAGAATACATGGCTGAAGAGGCTTCTCATTTCAGGGGGGCAGAAAAGCAAAAAACGAGAAAGAGGAAGACTAGTGTTCCAATATTCCCTTTGGAGGACACACCCACCCGATGACCTAACTTTCTTCCACTAGACTCAACCTCCCAAAGGTTTCACCACACTCCAGTACACCACAGGCTGGACCAAGCTTTAACACATAAAGAAGGACATATAAGATCCAAACTATTCCAATATCTAATATCCTCTAGCTTCCTAAGATCCGCTATTTTTAGTACATAATAGAACTTAGTGTACCTGGAAGGAAAATATATCAAGATATGATAGGGAATTGCAGAACTATTTCTCATATTTTTGGACAACTTTTTTCATAAATTGTAATAATATTGAGACTGAAATTGCTGAAACAAACATGGCAAGAAGTATTAAACATAAGAGTGGTAAAATAATTATAAAACCCAAACATTCGAAAATAGTTTTTGCAAAGACATTGTTTCATTTTGCAGTATATGGATATGTCCTCAATTCTTTCAGGTAAATTCTTAAGTACATTTTACATATATGTAAAATTTTTACATAAACCTAAGAATCTAGAAACTTCTGAACTCATATTGAAATCATTTTTATATAATAGTTAAAATTATGTCTCTCAAATATAAAAATAGAAGTGAAACCACTAAAGGTAACATTTTTCAAAATCCACAAAATATGCATCCCAAATAGATACAAAATCATGTAACTAAAATAAGCAACAGAATCATAATATCATAAGCCTTAAAAGTGGAACAACAGGGAGACCTCTCTTTAAAGCATTATCTTTAACTACAGTTTAAGGAAAAGAAGTTTATTTCTAGTGAAGCAATTTCCTGCCTATAAAAACAACAAAGAAAAGATCTAAGTTCATTGCACCATACCGACCTCTGGGAATTAGGGGAAAAAAAAGTTCCCCAATTTAATCAGTCAGCTTTGCTTACACTAAAGGCTCTAAATCTGCCCCAAAGTACTGGTGTTTCTAAGATAAAGCACAGAGTTTTCCCTTAGGTTCCCTTGGAACCTGAAGTTGCATTTCTGCACAAAATTGTTCCAAGAAAGTCAGATTAAATACTGAAAGAGTATCTCCATCCATGTGCTGAACAACTATTTATATATATATATATATATATATATATATATNNNNGTGGGGGGGTGGGGGGTACCACTGCACCTGGCCAAAAATCACTTTTTTTAAGTATATTTTTTTCATTATAAAAATCTATATTGATCAATTTTATTGCAAATTTTATTGCAAATTGTTATTTATTTATAACAATTTCCATTTAGATTTACACATACATCTATACACACACACACACATGCACACACACACACACACGTACCTTGCAAGCTTTATTGCTTACTGATGTTTTCTTAGCATTTCTCTTTCTCCAGGGCTGTTCTGATTCATTAAGGGGAGTTTTAAAGTGCCAAAAACATGGGAGAAAAGTCATCCTCTTCAACAAATGGATGTGGGAAAATTGGATATCCATATAGATGCAGAAAATTGAAACTGGATCCCTACTTCTAACCGAGTACAAAAGTCAATTCAAAATGGATGAAAGATCTTAATGTAAGACATGAAACTACTAGAGGAAAACATAGGGGAAATACTCCAAGATATTGGCAGAGGCAATGATTTTCTGAACAGGACTTCAACAGCTCAGGACACAACAGCAAGAACTGACAAATGGTAGGACATCAAATTAAAATGCTTCTGAGCAGCAAAGGAAAATAATCAGCAGAATAAGAGAGAAACAAGGGAATGAGAGAAAATCTTTGCCAACTGTTCATCTGATGGAGGATTAATGTTCAGAGCACACAAAGAAGTCAAACAACAACAACAACAACAACAACAAAACAACAATAAGAAATTCAATAAAAAATGAGTAATCTGAACAGACACTTTTCTGAAAAAATTCTGAACATGTTTAGCCATCAGGGAAATGCAAATAAAAACTACACAGATTCTACTGCACTCTAGTCAGAATGGCTATTCTTAAAAAACAATAAAGACCAAATATTGGTGAGGATATGGAGGAAAAAGGAACACTTACACACTGTTGGTGGGAATGCGAATTAATATAACTGGAAATAAAGTATGATGGTTTCCTAAAACACTAAATATATAACTACTGAATAATTCAGCTATCCTACTCCAGGTATATATTAGACAGAAATGAAGTTGGCTTACAAAAGAGATGCCCGCATACCCATAATTTATTGAGGCACTATTCATAAATGCTAAGGTATGTAAGCAGGCTTGGTGCCTGTCAATAGATTATTATTTTTTAATATGGCATGTATTACACAAATGAGTTTACTCACAATAAAGAAGATTAAATCATGTCATTTGCTAGAAAATGGATGGAAATTGAGGACAATCACATTGGGCAAAATATGCCAGGCACAAGAACAAGAAGTCAAGTATCTGTGTTTGTTTGTTTGTTTGTTCCTACGTGTGGAAACAAAGAGAGAGACAGAGAGAGAGAGAAAGAGAACCTGAAAACAGAAGAGCAACTTTCAGGGAAAGGGGACAAGGACTGGGGAGGTGGAAGAAGGATAAGCAAGAACAGAAGGTGGATATGATCAGGCATGATATGTGTAAGCAAATGTTGCAGTGAACAAAGTAATTTATATAATTAATAAGTGTTAATAATAATAAAGTCAGTAACATTAAGCATATTTTTGACAAATGGGATGCATGATGGATCTAGTCTGTGAGTTTGCTATGGTCTGAATGTTTGCATCTCCCTGAATTCATATGCTAAATTATTAACCCTCAGGGTGATAGATTACTAGGAGGTAGGGCTGTGGAGGGTGATTAGATCACAAGGCCAGGACCCATATGAATAGGATTAGTGCCCTTCTTAAAAAGATCCTTTCTCTTTCCACTTTGTAGGAACCTAGCAAAATGGTACTGCTTATGAACCAGAAAGCAAAACTGTCATGATCTCCTATTTACCAGCCTCTGAAACTTTGAGAAACAAATTTCCATTGTTTATAAGCTACCCAGTGTATAGTATTGTGTTATAACACAATGTAAGTTCTGAGTCTTATATTTTTTTTCCCTGAAAAATGATGGTATTTTGGCTGTGTATATATTCTTAGCTCATAATTTTTTCCATTTAATGGAAGTTAGGTAGATGTTATCCTATTTTTTCTAACTCCTAGGGTTGCAGATTAAAAGTGTGATGCCAGATTATTCTTTTTATATGCTACTTTATTTTTGCCTGAAAGCTTGCAATGTTGTAATGTTTCTTTAGGGTTGAATTTTGAGAACTTAAGTAGGACACGTAAAAGTAATTTCTCTTGTATCCTAGCTTTTTAGGAACCCTTTCAATATACTAGAGACTCAGGGAAAATTATGCCTGAAACATTGATTTTCCTCTATCTTAAATTTTTCTTTTGTACCACTATAGGTTATTGCCTTGGAATGCTATGTCCCTTACCTTTTCCTTCCTAGTTTTTTAGCTCTTTGTACTTTTTCTCTGTTTAAAAATGTTTCTTGTTCTAGATCTTCTACGATAGTGTTACTTAGCAGTAACCATTCTCCTAATTTATTCATTCACTGAATTTTTAAATTCAAATTTGCTTTTGTCATTTCAATAACAATGTACATGCTGTATATTCCCTTAATTTTTTTTGGTATTTTTTTTTCATCCATTTGGTCAAAGTAATAAGTCAGTGTCCCCTAGTTGTGTCTTTTCCATAGCAGATACTTGTGGTGATTGGTGTTGTTTTCCTCTGTGTGTGAGAAAAGCCATCTATTATTTTTTTTCTCATGATCCTATTTTATTAAAATAATCAGGCCAATTTGCTTATAGGATATTATATAGAATAACCTGTGGTACCTGCTCTGGTGAATCTGGCATATAGCAGTTGGACATCTACCACACCTCCACTAAAGGATTCAGGAAGTCTCTCTGCTCCCAGGTTTCCTTGCTGCTAAGTCCAGTAGTATCATATCCTCTGGGCCAGAGGAGATCTAGACCCCCTTTGCCTACTCATCTGTTACACAGGAGTCATCAGGTATTCCCAAAACTACCCAGGTAATGGTGACTGCCATTCCTTTCCATAAGCACTTTTCTTGGCAGACCAAACTCTCTCCAGGCATTCAGAGTCTCATTCCAAAGACTGCATACCATCAAGCCAGGGGTGGTGATTAAGTCCTGTGTTTAAGGCCTCTTCCAGGCTCTGATCACCTTGGCAGACTAATACAACGCTTCCCTTACTTTAATGTGCACAGGGATAGTTCAGAGATCTTACAATGCCGATTGTGCACTTTGGTAGGCCTCCAGTTGGGACTAAATATCTCCCAGGTGAGATGGGAACTTCCAGTCTGCAGAGAACACTTGCAACAGTACAGAGGTCATTTACATAGTCATGATTTATAAAGGGAAAACTGGTAAGGAAATATATTCTTGTTTCTATCTTCTAACTTCCTTCTCCAACTTTTTAAGTTGCCTACTTGTCCTAATACTCCATTCAGGATAGAGAGTCCCCTAGGTCATCAGTCCTGCTCTTTGACCAACAGGGCTCACTGTTAAAACTAGTAAGTGTCTATCTGTTCCATTATTGAGATCCTTTTCCCATGAATTTTGTAACCATCTTTTGTCCACTCAATGGAACCTTATTTAAAATTTTCTGCTATTCATTTATTTTCATAATGTTTTAATATTCTTTCTAATCTCTACTCCAGTTCTGGGCCCTGGCTCAATAATTTGTGTATTCTTCCCTGATTAATTGGGCCACATACAAATAGAAAGACATGAGTAGATTTAGTGTACTTATTCTACTGTGACATGTCAAGGAAGACAGTTTAGATGGTGCCTCAAATATTTATGTACCTGCTTGCATATATAAGAGGTGGTATCAGACTAATTAAATAATAAGCTTATAAAGTGATCAATGCCATATTGTAAATATTATTGAAAGTCTGAAGGAATCTGTACATTTGAGAACAAATTGTTATTTAATTAATTAAACCAATAAAAATACACTGAAAATATACACTAAGCTTTCTTCACAGTAATTATGACTTCACAGAGAGCAAGGCATTGCAATTAACTGATAATAGTCAATATGGATCAGAGAGATTCAGAAGTTTATTTGTTGAGTAAAGAACTTTATTAGATCATATAATATGTATTAAACTAAATTTGGTTACAGTATGGATAAAAGCAAAAATATTGCATTTATCCTTGCTTTGAAATAATTTATAGATTAAATTAATGTAAAAGTATTAGTGGAAGTATTAAATTGGTGACTTTAGGAGAATATGTGTTGGCCAGAATCATTCGAAGGATGTTGATGAATTAAGATTGGCTTTTAAGTTTTTGATATCATCAAAAATAGAGTATGCCTGACATTTACCACAAGGAGGCAGGAACCTGGGCAGGTTTCCCCTTGCTGCCCAGGTACATTTCACCCTCCTTATGGAAATGATATTGTAATGCATAAGATCAAATGCAAATAAAGGAATTATCACCCAGAGCTGAGGCTGCATGATAGCTGGCACACAACCAGCAAGTTGTGTGATCAGAGTATGAATCACAAAGTGCTTGGCTATTGAGTTTACATTTTCAATCACTAATATAGCTGAATAGATGGGCAATTATTTGGAAGTCAAGTGAAGTATGGCTTCTGGCCCCATGGCATGATCAATTGCAAAACAATGGTAAAAAAGATATCTTATGTACTGAAATAAGACAATGACTTTTGGGAGAAAACCTCAAAGATCTAGTACAGTTCATAAAAACAGGATTCAGTCATATTTCGTGGTATTTGGATGATTTGCTGATGACCTTGACCAAAGTAGCTCCTTTAGTCATTAGTTTTGTAAAGAGAAACATGGACTAAAACAAAAATATATTCTTGATAATTTTATTCCTCTAACAGAGCTATTATCTACACATTATTTATTAGGTAGTTATACATACACACAAATACAAACACAACACACTATATATGTAAATGTATTAGTGGAAGTATTAAATTGGTGATTTTAGGAGAATATGTGTTGGCCAGAATCATTCGAAGGATGTTGATGAATTAAGATTGGCTTTTAAGTTTTTGATACCATCAAAAATGGAGTATGCCTGACATTTACCATAAGGAGGCAGAAAATCATATATATATGATATATATTTCTATATGTCTCCATATATATGGACATATATATAATAAACACAGAAAAGAATTCTAATTAGGCTAATGTAAATAAAAATTAGAATAACTGATCATTAACTTTGCTATTTCACTGGGAGATTTTCACAGTATTTTTTACTTCCATTTAAAAAAATCTTTTTATTTTTATTGCATACATTTAAAATTTACAATATGAAGCTTTGGCATATATAATGAAATAATTACTCCAGTTAAGCAAATTAACATGTTCATCCCCTCACATAGTTATCATTTTTTTTGTGTATGTGATCAAAATATCTAAAATCTAGTCCTAGTAATTTTCCATTATTATTTCCATTATACAATACAATATTATTGACTACAGTCCTCAGGTTGCTCATTAGATCTTTAAACATATTCATCCTACATAGCTGCAATGTCTTACCCTTTGACTCATATATTTCCATTCTCACATACTCACCTCCAATCCTGCTCCACTCTGGTAACCATCATTCATTCTACTCTGTTTCTATGTACTCCATTTTTTAAAACTCAACATATAAGACAGGATGTGTGTGGTTTATTTCACACATATCTTTGCCACTCATAGAAGAAAAATATTCAATAGCAGTATATACAATCCTAAATACCACCATTATTTTTCAGGTTCTTAAATTAAGAAGTGTTAGATTTCCAGAGGTTTATGCTAACTGGAATAATGCCTGACCCATTCTAAGTATTTAATAAAGACTTATTAAAAGAAGAAAGGAAAGATCTTCTGAAAATACAAAAAAATTTAAAAAAAAACCTTTAGAATTTCAAAAGTCCCTTTTGTACCTAATCCAAAGATCATCTATTTGCTGCACAGGTACAAAATCTGGTGAAAAAGGAGAAAACATCCATTAAATAATTAGAACCAGAATGGAAGAATAGCAAAATGATCAAGCAGAGAGCACAGAATCTAAAAATTCTCAAACTGACTTGAGATTGTTCCTCCAATAAACAGGGTGAAAAGCTGCCTGTCTGTGGTGGTAAACCCAGGCCCACAATCTTGCCTGTCTTATCATCTCTTCTTGACTTGAAACTCATCCTCCAGTCTCAGTTGCCACTGATACAGTGATTCATCCTAATTTGGATTACCCTGAACCAAAATCTTTTTGACAGCAGAATAAAATGTAAGCCTCTCAGGAGAAGATAATTATCTGGCACAGAGAACTCAAGGTTTTAGGCAGAGAAAGCATTGCCAGAAATAGTTATCGTGATTGTTATGGTTTAGATATTAGGTGTTCCCCAAAAGCTCAAGTGTGAGACAGCGCAAGAGGGTTAGAGGTGAAATGATGGGTTAAGAGTGAATCAATCCCCTGATGGGATTAACTGAGTGATAACTGCAGTTTTATTAGGTTGTGGCTAGAAAAGGTAGGTCATTGGGGTACCTTGGGGTATATATTTGGTGAGCTGAGTTAATATCTCTCTGCTTCCTGATTGTCATGTATTTATATGCTTTCCTGCACCACACTCTTCTGCCATCATCTGCCTCATCAGGAGCCCCTAGGAATGGAGCTGGCTGTCTATGGACCAACAACTCTGAAATATGATTCCCCCAGACTTTTCTTCCTAAAATTTTTCTTGTCAGGTCTTTTAGTCATAGCAATGAAAAAGCTAATTAAAACAACGATGGAAACACTGAAGTAGCAATGAATCCCCATGGATGATTCCTTAATAAAGATATCATAATATCCCAGGCTCTGGTGTCTCTACTGCTAATGCAGTGCTCTTTCGGAAACTGTTGGTAGCTATAAAATTATCCATGGCATAGTTTGTTGGGTAATTATCTCCAGGAGAAACTGCCAATTCTCTTATTGTTTATAGACAAGTTAATGTTTCATTGAAGAGATATTACTTTTCCCTAACCAAAAGGTGGCTTGCCGACCCAAGCTAGATATCTGGACACTCTCTTCATGTAATCTGAATCATGGCACAAGAACAAAACTGAAAATATGCCCCTCTGGGTCAAGAAAGCAGTTATACGTTAGATCTTAAAGTCACTTTGGAGTTATAATTTCCTTGTATGATTCTCCAATCTTCTCATGGAAATTCTCGGCTTTCCAGTGAATTCTGCTTTTGCTTTGGTTAGCTGCAGTCACTGTCTGTTAGAAATATGTAACTTAGAAAACCCTAGCACCTTCCCATCCCTGACTGTAGGAATCCAGAGCTCTCTCCTATGAGGTCTCTACAGCTCCCTTAGGATCCAATGCTCCATGTCTCCTGTCTCTTATCTCTTGCCATTCATAGTGGATCTGCATTAGCTCCTTACTGAGACCTGATTTTATCTAGCATAAATATTCAACCACAGCATAAGCATATCCTGACATGTCTAATTTTGTCCACCTATGGCCTTCTGACGTTAACACTGTCATTAGCAGCCTTTTATCAGCCAATCTTTGACTTGCTACCTTTTATTTAGTAATTATATATTATTTTCCCCATCCTATTGTACTTTATAGTGCTCCTGTTATTAACCACAGTTGTTTGATCTAAGGAGCTAAACTCATAATCATTTACATGAAAATGAAAACTGGTATAAAATGCAAATTTGATTCTACCAAGAATACTTTCCAAACAATTGAATGAGTTATATTTTGTTTATAACTTCAACATTATAAAAAATAAATAAGGAACAGACCTCGTTTCAGCTTCTTGGTATTATCCTTAGCCATACTATATGGTTATACAGAAGGTTAAATGAAATTCCTATTTACTTTTAAGGAAGTTCTACTTTTACTTTTCTAAGTACACTTTGTTTTATGTCTTCACATTTACAGTTCATTTTAATGACTTTGAAATAATTCTTACATTAAATACTATTAAACCTGCTACAAAAACTCACTTCTTTAATGAAACTATTTATAGGAGAGATACAATTTTACTTTATAATTTCTTTTTTTTCCCAAATAAGTACAAAATGTCACTCAGTAACTTCAACAAAAAATTTTAAAGAATCACACTAATGAACAGAAAGTTATATTTAGGGTCTTTGTTAATGAACATTTATTTTCCAGAAAAAAAATGATAATAACTATATGATGGTGTGATAAATGCTCAAGATTTTATTATATTACTTATAAGCTAATACTGTTGTTGATTGTTACTGTGTTCCTTCACAGTCTCAGTACAGTGCAAAGGGTAAAGGCTGGTGGCCTTCTTAGAAGGAAGAGAATGATGTGTGACCGAGCTGCTGAACTCAAAGCATGGTGCCAAGGACAGAACTAGAATGTGCTAAAAGCAATTATAGAGGACAATCCTCACTGAAATTTACAGCACACGTTGAAGAACTACATCCGTACTGCCTAATTATCTCTGTAGGAGGACTTTCATCTCCAGTGACCAGAAATTTTAAATTCAAATTTTAGTATATATAGGTCAACATAAACCCAGAAAAAAACCTGATAATTGCAAAACTGGGAAATAAATTAAACCCACAGATATGATTTCAGCTAACAGAAATAGTACAGAGTTCAACTAACAGAAATAGCAACTATCATTCCAAAATAATATTTTAAAATCACTCAAATATAATACAAAGAATAACTCTAATTTATAACTAAAAACAGTCTATAAAGTAAAACACTAGGTCAGTTCACAGTCATTTCTCACCTTTCAAATGTCGTTTTTTTTTTTTTTTTTTTTTTTAGAGAGAGAGAGAGAGAGAGGAGAATTTTTTTTTAGTTTTCAGTGGATTCAATCCTCAGCACCAGATAAAAGTAAAATAAAGATGTTGTGTCCATCAAATGTCAGTTTTACAGTATACACACACACATACATATTTTTATATACATATATAGTATATATAAATATATATGTGTATGTATATATGTATACACCCTAAAAAACTGAAAGAAGCATGTAAAATAGTAAATGAATACCTAATGTTAATACATTATGAGACTTAGTTTATTTACAAATTCTTACTGTGAGTATATGTGACAAATTTATGCTTAAAAATAGTGTTTTCTGTAACAAGTAGGGATTTTACAAAAGAAAAGCTAATCCCAGTGTTGAGTTAAATTATGTTTATTGCACTACTTAAAAACATATAGATGTGAAACTAGGTATAGTTGCTATATACTCATAATTTGAACAACTGTCAAGATTTGAACTATTGATAGTAATTTAGTGTGATGGATGATGCTATATCATGAAAATAAATTGTAGCTTATAAAATGAATATATACTTACCTGTATGGTGCAGGTTATTTAGACTACTACATTGTCTTATACCTAGAGCTACGCTGTTGATGGCACATTTTATGACTTTTTTAGTTAAATTATGGCAACATCTTCCTTTGGGCAGTGTGGCTTAAAGTCAAACTTTTATTTCACACTAATGTATCACTGGCCTATTATATCCACACTTATGGAAATCATGGCATTAATATTCTATCATACATAGATGCTTTAAATCTGTAGTAAATAGTAAATACACTATTTCATGTCAACTGTATTGCAAAAACAAACTTTGTATGATGAATGTAATTTAAAGGTGGTCATTCATATGATTCAGATTATGCATGTATCAGTTTTACTCACAAGTCTTAACTGTATATATTTATATGTTCATAGAGAACACATAAAGTAACAATACATACACTCTTTTCAGATTGTGATAGAAAGTGATCTCAGTGATAAAAAGCAAGTTATTGGTCAAGTTGCAATCATCTAATTCCTCATCCTATACTCCCTTCTTCCTCTGCTGTAAGACTTCTCTCCTTTCCTTTCCACCTTGTAACTACTGATTGCTCTGAGTCCACCTTAGGCCTGTCCAATCATGGAGAAAATTACTTCAATGAACACATGCGCAGTAAGCCATTGCTTGCATAACGCGTAATTGCTCCCAAGATAGTTTTTTTTTTTTTTTTTTTTTTTTAAAAAAAACTGCCTACATAAAGAAAGCAATTAAAAAGAAATCATGAATTTCTATCAATTAATGCCTTCATGGAGATCAGTTTTTGCATTGAAGCCCTTTCCCGCCATCAGGACAACAAAACATGCTGAAAAACAAACATCTGTCTATGTAGGACAAGGATATATTTCTAGGACAACTTGCTGCTTTCTATATATGTTAGAAAAGAATAGTGACAAGTTCAGTTTACTATTGTGAAATGAACCCAAAGGTCAATTTATAATTGCAATTAACGCTTAACTTCTTGGTAGAGTTAACTTTCTCTAACTTATGCTGTGTATTAACTAACCCCCAAATATCAATGGTATTACTATTTTCCATTGAAATTATATGCCAAGGTGGCAGTTCTGCTATGCTGTCTCTGGTTCAGGCTGTGGTCCTTGTTCAGATCTGTACTGTCTTGTGAGACTCAGGCTAAAGGAGCAGCCCACCCAAAACATTCTGTCCACATAACAAAGGGCAGGAAGAGAGGGGCAAAATCAAACCATGGGGGTATATTTAAGATCTCTGCTCAGAAATAGTGCACATCATGATCACTCATGTATTACTATCCCTAACAAGTTTTGTGGTCAGTCCTGACAAAAGGGGAGGGAAACATTCTGACTATAAGGAGTCATAGAAAAGTTGTCAAATTTGGGACCAAATTTTCAAAAATGAGACCAGTGTTACAAATATTGTCAGTCAATGATGTGATAGGAAGGCAAATAAACAATAAGGATACTTTTCTTAGTCCTCTCAAAGTGCCTTACGATGACTAGGAGCTCAGTTTTTGGAGTCAATAGACCTTGATGAGACTCTAACTCTGACAGTCACTGGCTTTGAGCACCCTCACCCCCCTTACCTTGGTTTTCTTACCTGCAAAAGTTAATAATATTTGTCTCACAAATTTAAGTATTAAGTATGGTATTAAATATGAAGCTCCTGAGTATCTCTTTAGAAGTTTGAAGCTACTTTCTATTAATATACTTTCCATCTCTCCCTCATTGATCATCACCACACATCAAACCACCATATCAAAAGTCCCAGTGTGTGCGATTTAAATGGGCATTTTAAATAACATTTTGTATAAATCATTCCTGTCCTTAATCACACAAAATGACCTTACTTTCCTTTTATCATTGTCACATTGTTGTTGAAAATGCTTATGATATGAACAGTTTAGTGCTCAAAGGGAGTCCTGAAATCCCATAGGAACATGATGTGGAAGTAAGCAGGCCACTGTAAGTGGTGATGTTTTTCCTAAAGTTTCTGACTTATTATAAAAATATTCCTATATTTCTTATTGCAAAGTTCCACATGTTGTTTTTTTATTTCACTCTAAATTGTTAACCAGTAGCAAGGTATATCTATTCTTAGGATATCTAAGTTAAGAGAATGTTATGTAGACTACAATGATCATCATAAACTTGAGAGATGATCTTCATGTTGAGTCTTGAGCTATTTTAAGGAAATGTTAAGTGACAAGACTTTTGAATCTAAAGTATGAAATATGATATGTCAAGAGCTTTGTAATGTTTTGAACAACCAATAAAAAAGATTTTAGAAACTAAATATATTCCCACAAAACTAAAAGAAAGCTTAGGAATCTTATAACACATCGTTACATTAAATTGTCTAATCAGGACCTTCACATTATTTTCAGTTACTCAAATGTTCATTATTTATGGAAATGTTTCCCAGAATGGAATTGTAACAGTTATTGAAAGAAAAGGAAAATGCTTCTTTTTCCTAAAGAAATAGAAATTTCCTAGACATAGAAATTCCTAGAGAGTTTCTAGAGAGTCCATCAAGAGCTCCCAAAATGAGAATGTTTGCAGAATGTTTATTCTACTTGCCAGCTAATAGGATGGCATATAAGCCAGAAATTGCCCATACTGTCATGGAAATTACTAAATGAGCAGAGAAATGTTAGACATACAGATACACAGGAATTGATATATCAGAGAGTTAAGACATAAAGACTGTTTAAAGGCAAATAAGTGGCATAAACTCAAAATTATCCTTGGTAATTCCTCAAGTAGACCAAAAATATAGTACTCACCTTTTTATATCTGGAATTTTCAGGACTCATTTTTTTTGAAGAAATAATTCATCAAAAAAACTATATTGGGACCAAAGAATACTTTAGACTTTTACTAATTATTTACTTGGATTTATCTAGAATTGTTTATCCTAGGAATGAAGTAATTTTGTATAGGAAGAGCTGTTGAAATGGGAGTGGGAATGATTGTGATTTGGTTTGTGATGAGGAAATGAAATGTTTTGTGGCTCAAAAAGCATTCATCTAAAGCAAGAGAGCAAGATTCCCCAAAACTCCCAGGAGCTGGAGAAAAGAATAGGTTGAAGAGGGTGTAAGTATTATTGTTATATTATATCTAAAATCTTGACATTTGAGATCTAGATTTGTATTATATACTTTTTCATAAAATAGAAAAAAATGGACAATACTTCATGCAGTTACTTTGAAAATTGTTTTTTTTTTTCAAAAGATGCATCCCCAAATTTGAGAGAACACATATTGCGTGGCTGCAAAACAAAACGTGATGAATTGCCATAAACTGTTATATATCCAGTTTCCTAAAAAGTGTGATAGTCTAATTAACTTAAAGTGAAAAATACTGAGATGATTTGAGCTAATGATAAAACATTGTTGCCTACAAACACGAATAAATGTCTTTCAGCAACAATTGCTTAATTTTGCAGGGAATTTTGTTATTACAAAACTATTATTGCATCATGATAATCAAGTTTCTAAAAGAAACCTATTAAATTTCAATTCAGTAAGAGAATTAAAAGAATATGAGAAAATAAAACTCTATTAAGGGTGTGATTATGTCACATTAATTCTTTATTTTAAAGGCTTTTTTTAGAGTTCAATTTCATATTCTAAAATACTCATGTGTATGGAAAGATGATTCATCTTACACCAAAACCTTGGGCCACAGTTACTATTTCAGCTTTCACCACATCAGACTAATTGTATATAAATATCTATTCATATAGATGCATATATAAGTAATAAAATAGCACAGACCATGTACAATATTTTAGAGGTTCACTGTCACATGTATTGTGATTTTTTTACTGAAGTTTATTACCTAAATTTTATTAAATTGTCATTCATTTTTTCCTAGTCACAAAGGCCAGGAAATTACAATTTTCATGGTGTTCTAGTTCATTTTGGAGATTATTAAATAACTTATTAGATAACCTTTCTGGAACACTTCTAATTTCCAGTTGTGCAATTTTTCTCTTGAAACAATTTGAGGTACACATCTCAGTCCCAAAAACATGTCTTCTGGAGGGATGCTATGAAGTGGGTAGATGAGAACTGTAAGAAACTATTTCTTCTGCACTAGTTGCTATCATTGGCATTTCTTTGATTCTTTGGAACAGGGAGTCTTTGTCCTATAAATTATTTAAGATTTTATTGTTTTTACTTTGTGTGAATTAAAAATTGTTTAAAATTTGTTTTAATATTTAAATGTTTTCTACATAATAGTATAACATTTTTCTTCTCCCCATTCAATTTGTGTGTGTGTGTGTGTGTGTGTGTTTACTTTTCCTCCTTTATGTACTTTGTCCTCCATGCTTAACCTGGGATCTTGAATCATTTTATTACTATCCTCATCTCTGTTAATCATTTTATATTATGTTGAGGACATTTAAAATGTAATAACTTGCTTATTTCAAATGCTACTTGTTATAATGCTATGATGGAAACATTTTAAACATGAGGTGGGTGAATTATATTGATGTCAACATGAGCATTCTATCACATGAACTTGCAATAAAAAGTCAACAGTTGGAGTATAATGACAAAATACCTGAGATAGTTGTTTAAAAAGATAAAAGGTTTATTTTGGTTCACAGTTTCAGAGGTTTCAGTTTATGGTCAGTTGGCCTTGTTCCTTTTGGACCTGTGAGAAGGAAGGGAAAATGTGGTAGAGAAAGATGCTTACCTAACAATAGCCAGGAAATGGAATAGAAAGAGAAAGGGCTGGGGTACCAATGTCTACTTCAAAGGCATGCCTCCTATGATATAACTTCCTTCCACAGACTCCACCTCTTTTGGATTCCACTAACCCCTAACAGTGCCATGGGTTGGGGACCAATCCTTTAACACATGGGCCTTTCAGAAACACTTATCCAAACTATAATGCTGGGTCTCCTTAGGAAGCCAAACTCAATATAAAGATTTAAAATCAGCATGCTATGTTAGATCAAGTCATGAAGATTATAAGATCATGTGGGGTCAAATCAAGGAAGGATGGACACATATCAGGAAGCCAATTACCACTGATTATCAGGATTATTTGCTATAATTGGTAATCAACGCCATTTTAATCTAAAAGATTGGCTGGTTTGCTTGTTTCATCTTAAAGCAATAGGATGTGTATATAGGTCACACTGGGAGACAGATGCAATTGCTTAATCACCAACAGTGACCTCATTTCAATCCAGCCACCTTTACTTATCATTTTGCTTGAATAAATATACATCTCATTATAGTTTGCATAATAGGTGAAACAACAAAAATGTGTTATACATATAATTAGAGATGTAATTATTTGATTTGCATTTTCTCAGTTAAAAAAAAACACACACCTTGTTTCCATTTCTGCTCAACTTTGGAGCATTTTTCAATCTCTCTCTCTCTCTCTCTCCCCACCTCCCTCCCTCTCTCCTTCCCTCCCTCCATCCCTCTCACCCTCCCTCTCTTTCATTTTCTGCATCTGATAACCAAGTCACAGACTTTCTCTCTAAGAGTTCTGACTCCTTCCATTTTATTCATCACTCTACTTTTGACCTTTATCAAAATTTACTGAAATACTTAATATATATGTATATATAAATATAAATATATATATATGCATATATATATGTGCATATATATATATATTTTTTTCTTTCATTCCATAGCCTCCAGAAAAATGTGGAGTGCTGTAGAACCAGGGCAATGTTTATTCACTTTGCAGTTGGAATTCAAAGCAGAATTGAGGATAAATGAATGATTAAATGATTCCTTTTCATTTGCAGAGTTACCATACTGGTACAAACCATAGAATAATGTGATATGGCTTCATTTTAACATTTAGTTTCTCAGCACCATACACTAGCCTAAGAGACAGGAATAGAACCATGAAAAAACTAGATGCAGCTTTCTATTTCTAGTGAATCCTTACTATTTTTCTATAATGACCTTGTCTTGCTCGCCGAAGTATTCATTCACTGCCATTAAGTGCCTCTATGCATTATCCACTTCTGACTTTTCCAGCTTTCTTGCCCAAGAAAGGATTAGTCCTTTTAACTAGAATATGCTACCTACCAACTCTACCAAGTCTTTACTTATTTATTTCAATTCAAAAGTCATCTTTTGCAGAGGAAAAGCCTTACCTAATTCACTCCGTCTCAACTTCCTCTCCAATTTCTACTATGTTTGTCAAGCATATATATATGGAATATTTTGTTCATACCAAAGACAGTAGCTAAACTAGGATTTAAATAATTCTCAATTAAAAAGTATGTCATATTATTTCCATCTTCAACCTGGAATCAATGATGCTGGGCAAAAATGCTTGTTAACTTTATCTTTTTTATCCGTCCCCTCCCCTCCCCAACTGTCTCCCCTCCTCTCCTAATCTCTTCCCTTCCCTTGCTGCCACCTACCCTAAAATCTCTAGTCACAGTTAGTTTATCTACTGCATTTTTAAAATATTAGACAATCCCATGCAGACTTAAACTATTAAGGCATTGGGGGGAAAAAGAGGAATACTTCCAAATTCCTATAATACACAAAACAGATTTCTCAAAGAAAAGAAAAGAAGTCAGACAGCCTCTTAAATATCAGTGTAAATATTCTGAATTGTATAAAAAATTTAACAGAACCTAGTAGTACAAGAAAAAACACTGTTTGATCAGATGAGGTTTATTTAAGCAATGCAAGGGAGGTTCAATATTAAGAATTTCATTAATTCATGTGACTATATCACACTAATAGAATTGTATGGAAAAGTCACATAATCTCTGTAGATACTAAAAAGATATTTAGCAAAATTTGATAAGTAATTAACTTAAAATTTTCTAAGTCCCTAACCTCCTTCTCTCTTCACACAATGCATAAACACATATTTATGCAGTCTAATAAACAGTGCTCAAGCTGGAATCTTAGTATCAGAATAAAAGAAAGCCTACTACAAAAGGAAGAGCAATACAGGTATGCTCACTGTCTACTAATAATTGTTTTTCTTTTGTAGCTGCCAGTTGATGTAACCTATTAAGGAAAGCATAACAGTTGGAAAGTAGGACAAATATTTTATTTGCATAAGTAATTTTCTTGGAACACCAGAAAATATCATGAGGACCCCTAAATAAAAAAAGAAATTATAAAGATCATTATATGACTAAAGAAGACCATTTTTATATAAAAGTAGAATCAGTTAGAAGATATTTTAAAAAATCTAATGTAAAAAAAAGACTCACTCCATTTACATTAACAAAGTGAAAATAATGTATCAAAATAGAAACATAACAAAATATAAGTATATATGAATAAAATACATGAATTAAACTATGAAACATTGTCAAAAGATAAAAAATGATCTGGGTAAATAAAAATATACACTGTTTTCTTGGTTATAGAGTCCCAACAACTCAAGGTGTCAACCTTCCATGTTCATTTATGGATCCCAATAAGAGTATGTTTTTTTCTGTATCTATGAAATTTGAATACAAAACTAATTTGAGGGACTACTTTAGTAGATTTTGAGGGGAAATTTTTGAACAGGGAGAACATGAAGAAGGACTGTCTTACTAGATGTTAAAAGACACTCTTCTCTAATAAAAACTATTTAATATTAACAGGTTTTGAGTCAGACCAACCAATCACAAAAGAAAGAAGTAACTGCTTATGAAAATTCAGAATGTCATATAGACAGGATTTTAAATGATTGAAGAAGATTTTAAAATAACTGATAATGGTATATATGCATGGCAAAATGTACATGGTAAACCTAGATCAAATCCTTATACTGCATGAGGACCAATTCCAAATGAATTGGAGGCATGAATATAAAAAGTAAAAATTCATGATAAGAAGAAAAAGGTGAACTCTTACAGAATTTAAGATTGGGAAAATTTTTCAGAAGTATGGTGTAAGTAGCAACTATGAAAAGGTCAATGAATTTATTTAGATGATTATTTTTAAATTAGCAGAAGTCAAATAAAAACGAAATATTACACAAAACTAATTCTGGCAATTTATATAACTGACAATAAGAGAAATGCAAAGTATGTATGAAATATTCCTTGTTTGTGAAAGAGGAAAATATTCAAAAGTTTCAAAATACACCTTTTTTAGTAAGTCTCTAGAGAAACAGACATTGTCAAACACTGCAAGACATTATATAATTGAATAGATATTTGGACATACCTAGGAAAATGTAATATGCTTTTATTATTTGACTCTCCTCCTCATCTCTAGATATCTATCCACAAGCACACTGGGTAAAATATAAAATAGCAAATTCAGAAGGCTATTTACTGCAGTGCAATTAATAATAAAGATTGAGAACACTCCAATGCCCATTTGGTTGAGGAAACAATGGAACACGGAACATCTAAATAATAGAATACTGTGCAGCTGTAAAAAGAATATCTCAAAGGTTTGAAATTTTTACACGAAGGTGTGGAATTTTACAGACTGATAAGTAAAAATGGAACATGAATAAAAGGATATTTTGTATACCATTATGTACTAAAATGAACAATAGGTTGATAAAAAGATAGATTATATAAATAAGGTCTATTATCTATCAGATGATAAATAACATATTTTTTAGAAGTTTATGAATGGAGAAGAGTGTGGAACACAGGAAGAACAGGAATAAAGCAAAACTTCTTTGGATATATTTTATTTTTAAAGTTTACTTTTAAAAATGGTACATAAAACATAAACTTATGCATAATAAGGGAGTACTAAGTGATATTTTGACACATTTATATGTTGTTTGTTCAGGCAAAACTTATCTGTACTCTCAAACATTTATTAGTCTGAAGTTGTCGAATAAAATGTCCTATTGATGCCTTTAGATCTATTTGATTTAATGTTCAATTTAATTGTTCCTTTTCTTTGGAGATTTTCCACCTGGAAGATCTGTTCATTGCTGAAAGTGGAGTGTTGAAGTTCCCTGCTATTATTGTGTTGGAGTGTATCTTCCCTTTTATGTCTGTTAATATTACCTTTACATATTTGCATGCTCTAGTATTGAGTGCATATGTATTTAACATTGTTGTTTCCTCTTGATGAATTCACCTCTTTGTCATTATACAGAAAGCTTCCTTGTCTATTTCAGTTCTTCTAAAGTCAAGTCTGTTTGATTTGATATAAATATGGCTACTACTAATTTCTATAGGGTTCCATTTTCATATTATAGCATCCCTTCATTTTCATTTTATGCATGTCTTGAGGGGTGAAGTGAGTTTTTTGTAAGCAACATATAATAGTTGGATCTTTTAAAAAATCAATTTAGTCTCTCTGTCTTTTAATTAGAGAATTTAATCCATGACCTTTAGGGTAATCAGTATAGGTAAGGTCTTACTGCAGCTATTTGATAACATGCTTTCTACTTTTACTGTACTTCCTTTATTTATTTTTTTCTTATTCTCTTCAAGTCTTTCTTTGTGGTTAAGAGATTTATTCTAGAAGAACATTTTGATTCCTTGTTTATTATGGTTTATTATTTTGGTTTGTGTATTACAGATGTTTGTTTTGTGATTACCACAAGGTTTACAAAATCATTATTTGATTATGACAAGGTACTCAGAAACGTTAACAACTTTGCAAAAAAGAAACAAGATATACTGATATGAACTCTATTTTTCAACTCCACTCCTCCCCAATTTTTGACTTTTTGTTCTCTCATTTTACATATTTCTCTATTCCCTATCTCTCATCATGTTAATATAAGTTGTTACTTCTAATTATTTTGGATTTTTGTCTTTATATTAATGATCTGAATGGTTTGAGTGCCATGTTTGCAATATTAGAGCATTCTGAATTTGTAGTCCTTGTTATTCTTACCAGTGAGTTTTATGCTTTCTGATGTTTTCTCTTCACTCACCAAATGTCTCTTTCAGCTTAAAAGATGAATTCCTTTAGCATATTTTTGTAGAACAGGTCTGTGGAGAGAGATTCTCTCAGGTTTTGTTTGTCTGGGAATGTCTTTATCTCTCTTTCATTTCTACAAGATAGTTTTGCTGGCATACTTTTTCCTTCAGTACTATAAAAAAATATCATGTCACTCTTTCCTGGGATAGAAGGTGTCTACTGAGGTAAATTGGGATGTCTTCATGTATTGTTTCTTTTTTTCTTGCTACCTTGATAATTATCTCTTCATCTTTTAGCTTTGAGATCTTGATATGTTTTGGGGTAGATTTGGTTCAGTGAAAGCTGACTGATAACCTTTGACTTTCCTATGCCTGAATATTTGTATCCTTCTCTACGTTTGGGAAGTTTTCCATTATTATTTCCTTGAAAAAGCTTACGGTAGCCATTTGGGCATTCTCAAGTTCTTAAATGCCAATAACTTGGATATTTACTCTTTTAATGCTGTTTCAGGATTTTCACAGGCTTTCTTCATTTCTCTTCACTTTCTTCATCTTTTTCTCCCATGACTGTGCATTTGTAAGTAGGCTGTCTTTGAGCTCACTAATTAACTCTTCTGCTTGATATATTATGGTATCGATGCCCTCTATTGTTTTTAATTTTGCTTGTGTATTTTGGTTCAACATTTATTTTTGTTTCTAATTATTTCCACCTCTATTAGTTTTCTCTGTTAGAGGATTGTTGAGTTTCCTTGTAGCTGTTTTAAATTTTCCAATTTAGATCTGCCAAAAATCCATTGTTGGATATTGTTGCTGTTTCAGCACTAGAGGTTGGCTGAAGCACACCTTTGTCCCAAATCCATAGTTGGTGTGTGTTGTACAGTCTGAAGCAGGGGAGTACCTAAAAAGGGTAGTCTATCCTGCAAACCTCTCCCTGGGGCTGGAGTAGGGCCACACAGATCCTTCATTCATGGTCAGGCCCTGAAAGCTTCTGCTGTAATCTGGGGAGAGTCACTATGATGGGACCAACCCCAGGTTCCTATGTCACACTCATGGCCTTAATTCCATTAATCTGGGTCACATCCTGAGCCTGCAGGGATAAGCACAATGAGTAGAACCACAGCCTATGGTGCTATGGCCTGCCTACAGATGAGATGTACTTCTGGCCTAAGACCTGTGAAAAGAGCCCCAGGGAATACTGGCTGAAAGAGAATTTGAATGGACTGAAGCTGCTCCTCATTACCAGGTAATTTCCATTTGCAGGTAAGCAGCTGGTTGATGAGGATCCTTAGGATCTGCCCCATGTTAAGTTTTACTACTGTGGTACTGAGTTCCAAGGTGAAGTCCTGCACTAATTTCTCTATTCTACCACCAATTAATGGAGTCTTGCTTCACTTTGTGCTATCAGAATTTAGAGATTTGGGCAGTGTTAATGAAGATGCTCCCTTAATCACCAGGCCTGATGCAGTGCCGTCAAGTCTCATAACTGCAAGGATGTGTGGAGTCTCAGGGTATATCCATGGTCACACAATAGCTTGTAGGGATGCAGGCAAAAACACTATTCCATCCCACCAGGGTGCAGGTCTCTGTCTGCCACCAGGGCCAGACCAGAGCCTCTATCTGCAGGCTCTTGTATGTGCACAGTTGTGATGCATGTAGTGGTAAAGACTCAGTCTATTTTCCTCCAAAGCTGGATTGCACCTAATTTTCAATAGTCACAGGGAACTGCATCGTGTAGGGAGAGGGAGTCTTAGGCATGCTCCAAAGCTGATATTGATGCAGGCCAAAACTTGGGTCTGTCCTGCCAGTGTGCAGGTCTTATGCCTGATGTCAGGGCAGGTCTAAGGGTGCTGTCTGAAAGCTTTAGCCTGGGTACAGAGGCCTTGTGGTTTTTGCATGATGTCGGATCTCACCAGGTTTGGCAATGAGCTCCAAAGCAACATCTTGTGGTAGCTTTTTTGCCCTGCTCCCCAGTAGGTGGAGTTTCCCTGCCCCAACTAAGCTTAAAGGAGGGGTTTGGGGGCAGTTAGGTGCCTGACTCATGCAGTTTCAGTGGTTCCGTTTGCAGGTATTGGCCTGGGGATGGTAATCAAAGGGCTCTACCTGGCACCAAATTTGCTGCGTTGGGCCTACTGCTGAGTTTTAAGCATAAGGCTTGGACTTAATTTCAATCTCTCCCTCAAGCAGGAGACATCTCTCTGCACACTGCTTTGTTTTGGAGAAAAGGTACACTGGAAACTCTTTGCTTTCCACCTTCTCAAATGTATTTACTCTTTTTGTTATACTAAACTCAGGCATGATGATGGTCTATCACTTGGTTTCCTTAGATCTTGTGAAGGTACTTGGTGTCTGAACACTTTTTTAAACAGATATGTCTGTGGGGAGACGATTACTGGAGGATCTTAGCCACCTTCTTGTTCTGTCCTCTGATATATCTCATTTTAATTTGATTCTGGAATCATGACATATACAGTTCTAAAGCAAAATTAAGTGAGGGAAAATCAACCCTAATAATCAAACAACCATGTATCTACTTGGTGATGTAACTTTACAAAGAAGAACCACTCTAACTGCCTTTATAACATAATAGTTTTGTTGTTATTACCAGGTAGAATATTCTCTGTGGAAAAAAAAAGCACCACCCAAATAAGAAGACATTACACCGTCTGCAGGAATAATAATGGTGTTGATGGTACTGGTTTAATTTTGTCTATGTGCAGTGTGGGATAATGAAATGAGTAATAATAATAGTATCATCAAGAAGTGATATTTGGCAATCCTGGCAGGACATACAGATGCAACACTGATGAGGTTAATGAGCATCCTCATTATCCTGAATATTAGGTCTAAATAACATTTACCACTAAAGGGTAATAGAGTTCTTAGAAGAACTGACTGATTATTAGTATGGAGCAGGATAATATGATTCAGGAACATTTTACCATATCAGAAATGATAGGCAACTATCAAAGACTAATAGAATTGTGTCAAAATGACCCAGAAACCATCATCAGTATGGTGCCAGAATAATTTGGTCATAATTGTGATAACTATTGGGGATTGAAATAAACTGTATTTAATCCCTTATGTTATAAAATTACTAACATTTATAAAAACTAATTTTTAGCCTTTCAAGAATAATTCAGAAGTACTTTACTATTTTGAACACTAGGCTAAAGGGAAAAAAAAAACCTGTACTTTTTTTTCCCCTATAAAATCCTAACCTGAGTTAACCAAATAGGTAATAAAAGAAGCTTCTCTTTTTAGAATAAATACTTCCAGGAGATATATAAAGGGAAAATGATAGGAGTTGATTACCATATTCAGTTGCTGCAGGCATCACACAAAGGAAAGGAAATCAGACCTGTGCCTCCTGAGGAAAGTTCACACAGTCACTGAGAAGAAATCTTTAAAAAATTCCATGTAAACATGGATAAGTCTGTAGGTATTACTAATGATTTCCAGGAGATGCAGGGAACAGAGAAGTATCTCAAATGATGCCATCATCAAATTGCAGACCTTATGAAACTACACAGGACAAATGCACAGGATAAAATGCATCTTCAAGATAAAACGTAAGGGAAAGCCAGGGATATATTGGGAGTCAAGGGACTTAAGGACATATCAATAAGTCTCAATTTTATCTTCTATGAATTCCACTTTAACAAAATTAACAAAAAGAAAATCATAAGAGGAAAGTATAAAAAGAGAAGTACTGACATAATGCAATATTCAATTCTCTTTGATTTTATGTATACCTAAAAATTTCCAGAATATGTAACTTATAAACTGACAGAATGGAAATTTCAATATTATAAAGGAAAGTTAATCTAAAAAGGGCAAGAGAAAAGTGCAAAAATAGATCAAATAGAAAAATAATGAATCTGTAGATATACATTCAAATACAACCATAATTAAATGTGAATAGATTATCACAATTAAAGACAAAGACTTTCACAATGAGTTTTGAAAAGATTACATGCTGCATAGAAGCACACTTTAAATATTAATAAATGAAATCATCAAAATTAAAATAAAAAGAAAAAATATATACCACATAAATGCTAATTAAGAGGAACTTAGATCAGCAATATTAAGGTTAGTGAAAATTTTTCTTTAAGACAAAAATAGTTACTACTTATAAGATGTATCATATTAATTAAAGGATGAATACATAAGAAAACTACAATAATTCCTACTTTGTATTTACTAAATACTAATGTTCAAATATGTAGAACAAAAATTTAAATAACTAAAAGGATAAGTAGATGAATCCATAATCTCTAATAACTGATGAAAAAGAAGATAAATAACTCAATAATGATGCATAAGATCAGAGCAACTGATTAGAAATTTTTGCCTGCTTGACACACAGAGAAAGCTGCACAGAACAGAATACATAAGCCATTTGTCAATTGGATATAGGAACACTTAGGAAACCAGTACAAAGCTATTAAAAGGTCTCAGTACATTTTAATTAACTTAATTATTATCTGTGTATTCAACTAAACTCAATTTCAAAAAATTATAAATTCAAACCTGGTGTGGTGGTGCACACCTGTTATACCAGTGGTTCAGGAGACTGAGGCAGGAGGATTGTTAGATTTTCAGCAAAAGTGAGGCACTAAGCAACTCAGTGAGACCCTGTCTCTAAACAAAATACAAAATAGGGCTGGGGATGTGGCTCAGTGGTTGAGTGTCCCTGAATTCATTCCCCAGTACCAAATAAATAAATAAATAAATAAATAAGTAAATAAATAAATAAATAAATTCAGTAACAAACTTCCAAATAACCAATAGGTCAAAGAAGATCAAAATGAACTAGAAAAAGTTTATCAACTAAATGATCCTGAGGGTGGAGACTGAATCTGAGGTCAAAGAGAGCTACAGACTTAAATTGTCTTTAGAAAATATGAAATGCAGAAAGACAATTTTCCAATTCTTCATAAAAATTAGGAAAAGAGTAGCCCAAAGAATAGAAAAATAGTACAGAAGTTAGGGGCTGGAGGGAGGGAGAGGTCAAAGCACATTCCTTGGAGAGCTTATTTGTTCAAAACTGACACACAAAAAAACTTTAAAACCTCAATAATACTATGATGGCCAAAGCATACAGAATCTCCTCAGTTTTATATTCCTTGTTTTTTTAAAATCTTACAGCATAGCATGGTATATATAGTTAATAACAGGATATTGTACATTGCAAAATTCCTAAGAGTAAATTTCAAATGTGTCTATCACATTAACAATAAAATAGTTAAGTATTTGAGGTGATGAATGTGTTAACTAGCTTGATTCAATTCTTCCGTACCATATTCATAAATCATAGCATTACTCTGTATTTTATAAATCATACAATTATAAACTGTCAATTTATAATAAAAAGATAAAACTACAGAGCAATTTTGGAAACAAGAACAAGCATGCAAGAGAGAAAATATACGATGCTGTAATTTGATTACTTGAATAGATGGCAAACCTGACTTTAAAAAACGGTTAAGGAAGAAATTATTAACATTTGAATTAAAAACTAAAAAAGCATCACTTAAAGACACTAAGTACAATACAATATAAGAAAATACTATAAACAATTTCATGCAATATATTTGAAAATGTGTATCCACTGAACACATTCCTTGAAAGCTTATTTCTCCAAAACTGACACAAGAAAAAAAAAACTTTAAAAACCTCAATAATACTATGTTTATTAAAGAAATTGAATATATATTAAAGATATTTTTACAAAATATTCCAGATTCAAATGTCATTGTTGATGATTTCTCCAAATATTATGAAAAAATAGCAGTAATCATATGCAAATTGTTCCTCAGAAGAGGAATAAAAAAGAAACATTTTCAAATTTGTTTTATTAGGCTAGTACTTTCTCCAATGCAATACCAGCAATGACATAATATGGAAAAAAAAACTATAGGATAAAGTCTTATCAAGAACACTTAATAATAAATAACCTTTATTATAATGTCAGGTTGATTCCAGGCATGTAAAACTTATTTAACATTCAAAATCAATCATTTAAGCCATCACCTCAATAGAATTAAGAGGAAAATAAAAACTCTTTCAATGAATATGAGGAAAGTATTTAATAAAACTCAGTGCACTTTCATTATAGAAATGGTTTAGCTAACTAGAGTGGAGTAAAACTTCCTTAACAGGAGATAGAGTTTCCAAAAACAAAAAAGTTCTATGCACAGTTGTTTAAGTAAAATATAGGCAGTTTTCTCATGTAATGAGAAAGAGACCCACTACAACTATGGCTCTTTTATATTAAGCTGGAGGTACTTGGCAAATGAAATAGACCAAGAAAGAATGTATAGAGAAACATAAGAAGCAAAATATATTTGCAAGATACACTGTTATGCACATAGAATATTCAAAGATATCCAAAATAAATTGTTAAAAATAATACATGAACTTAGAAGATCAAAAACTACATTAGTAATACCCATAACGACCATTTAGGGAATGATATGTCCAAAATGGCACCATTTATGGTAGTATCAGTACTTTTTACAACATATTTCTTCCATATATATATACCTCCAGCTTAATATAAAAGAGCCATAGTTGTAGTGGGTCTCTTTCTCATTACATGAGAAAACTGCCTATATTTTACTTAAACAACTGTGCATAGAACTTTTTTGTTTTTGGAAACTCTATCTCCTGTTAAGGAAGTTTTACTCCACTCTAGTTAGCTAAACCATTTCTATAATGAAAGTGCACTGAGTTTTATTAAATACTTTCCTCATATTCATTGAAAGAGTTTTTATTTTCCTCTTAATTCTATTGAGGTGATGGCTTAAATGATTGATTTTGAATGTTAAATAAGTTTTACATGCCTGGAATCAACCTGACATTATAATAAAGGTTATTTATTATTAAGTGTTCTTGATAAGACTTTATCCTATAGTTTTTTTTTCCATATTATGTCATTGCTGGTATTGCATTGGAGAAAGTACTAGCCTAATAAAACAAATTTGAAAATGTTTCTTTTTTATTCCTCTTCTGAGGAACAATTTGCATATGATTACTGCTATTTTTTCATAATATTTGGAGAAATCATCAACAATGACATTTGAATCTGGAATATTTTGTAAAAATATCTTTAANATATATATATATATATATATATACACACACACACATATATATATATACACATATTTATTTATTTCTAATCTAAGATATATGCATATAGGTGTATGTGTGTATATCTTTCTGTCTCTATATCTTCCTGGATCATGACCAAACTGACGTTTCTGGGCAGTGGGAAAAAAAAAATACAATTTCTCTATAAAAGCATGTGGAATTAATTGATATTCATGTGGAAATAAAGCAATCTTGGTCACCATCATGTACCACACAAAAGTCAATTCCAAGGGTATTAAAAACTAAATGTAAAGTATAAAACAAAACAAAAATTCCTTAGGCAGAAACAAAGAAGTATGTCTTCAATGGCCATAGAGCAGGTGAAGATTTCTTGAGCAGGCAGAAAAACACAAGCCATAATAGTTGTGAGGTATCTTTGGGGACTTAGAGATCACCTAGGCCCATTCCCTCCTCATAAACAAGGAGATCAGACCACAGAGAGTATACAATCTTACACAGAATAGACACCTCCAGGAAACTAAAAATCTATTGCATTATCTCCACTTTACAAACACTGAGACCTTTAGTAAGTCACCCACAGTAACAGGGCTGATACTTGGAGAACTGGGACTCTAACAGAGCACTCTAAACCTCCATCTTCCATAAACATTGAAAGCTAAAATTTCAAGTTCTGTGTTTTAGTTTAACTTCAAATAACTGAAGAATTAGAGCATCTAAGCATTTTCTAAGAAATCAATATTCAAAATTTTGGTCCTTACTTTAAATAAATGAACAGTTAAATTCAAGTCTACATTTTGTAAATGAACTTCTTTAAACAAATTTACAACACTGTATCCCTTTCTAAAATTCCTGTAGTTAGCACTTGATATTGTGTATTTCATATATCTTATTTTGAATTTTCCAATTCCTATTGTATATTGCTTCATAGGTACACATTTTATTCCACAATTGCCCTGATAAGTCTTCCTCAAATAAACTTAAAACCCTTTATCCTTTTAGGGTACTTGATCTTCATTACATATTTATTAAATAAATATTAAATATCTTTTTTGATCTTTATTTGCATGTTATTTTCATGAATAGACATATTACTTCAGAATCAAAATATCCTCTAAGAGTTGTGATTATCATTTTACTTTATATTTTATATTGGTGGGGGCAGTGTGTTTCTGAGTCCCTTTTGGATCTTGATATGTGTTGGTAAGCAGCTAATACGACTCTATGTGTAGTGTTGAAAGAATCAATGTTTGTGGTAGGAAAGCATTGTGAAATCAGTTCACAAGTGATTTTCAAACATTTTATCCCCAGGATTAAAGGACAGCTTTGGGTTTTGTATTTTACTTATTATTTTGTCCAGCTGTTACAGGGATCAAATAACAAGTAAGTCAGAAATATTTAAAAAGACTCTTCCAAATGACGTTCAGGTGCTTCCAGTGATGCTGAAGAAATTAGTCTCTACCCACTGTTTTCACTAACTTAGGTTCGGTGATTGAGTCAAAAAACCAATTTCAGAAGCATTCAGCAAATCTCCTAGGCCTTCCATCCTATGTGGGGCCATGTATTTTCCTAGCTGACAGACCATCAGTTCCATAATTCAGTCCATCGTAGAAGTTTGCTAATTAGCATTTGTTTATGGCATTTTAAGTAGCTCTGTTTAATTACTGAAAACTTGAAATGCATGTTGTACTTTATAGCCCACAGAATATTGTTTTTAATGCTTATTAACTGGTGACAGTGAAGGATGATAAAGACTTTTTAATTAATTACCAGATATTTTATGTATACTTTGGACAGTACAATTAAGGGTAACATAGTAATTTTGAAAATAGTAGCAGGAAGTTCTGAGACTTGTCTTCATGAAAACATGCTCTCTTTAACATTCAGTATTTTAGATTTACTTATCTGTAAAACGAGATTAACTAAATCTAGTATCTAGTTTCCATGAAGAATGTTGGAAAGATCATTTTTTTAAAAATGCAACAAGATGTATCTTAATTTTCTTTAAGAAGGCTGATGAGGAAAAATTATATATAAATAAAAAATGATTTTACTACAAACTACTGATTTCAAATGGCCAGGTATTTATATTATTTCACAGAATAAAGGAAACAAAGTAAATTGTATTGAATAACATCTCATTGTAAATTATACTCATTTGTACACTATTCAGGACCCTTCATAACCTTGTGAATGGGTTTTTAAATATATATGCGTGTATATATATATATATATATATATAGCATACACATAGTATTTTTCAATTGATGACCATTTTGAATGTCTGTATAATATAAAATTTGTTGGAAAATTGGATGTTCAAAGCATACAGATTAGACATCAGACATTCCCTTAGTGAAGAAAGAAAGAATGCTGAATAATTTAAAGACTATTTAAAAAATTCAAAGATGTACTAATTAAAATATTTTCTTATGCATATTGCTGACAATGTTCAAATTAGCTAAAGGATAAACTTTTGACTTACATCCTGGCAAGTGGAAGCTTTGTGAGATATCAAGTTGAGAAAAGTATTTTGACAATATGTTCTTTGGTCAGGAGGGCAAAGATAACATTTTTTTTCTTGTCTTTCATCAGTCCAAATGGTAATGGAGTTATATAAGGGTGTTGTGCTAAGTGTTCTTTTTACCTGAAGCATTCTTTAGATGTTTTCTACAAGATTTACATGACTTAGAAATCCCCACTAGGTTTGTATGCTTCTTAAGGGCCTCTGCCATAGAATACATTGTCGAAAATGATTATGTGTACTGTCACTTCACCCCAGGCCCTCTGTCAATCTGTCCTCTCTGGATGTTCAGACTCTGCATCTAATTCGTACCTGAGGGCATATGCAGAAGAATAATATGTGCCCAAACCGAATAGGATAGATGCAATGGTAGAAGGGAGGCATTTGTTAGGATATCAGCAAGGGACATCACAACTCCTACTTTGTTTTAACAAGCTTTGCATGCTCTAGTCAAATGGTGTTGATTTAAAGATCAACAAAGTGAGTCATCTCAGAACTCACCGCTTTTCACTTAGTACTTTCACAAGGCTTTCTTTTCCTTCATGATTTCTGATGCTGTTTGGACATGATCCAATGGAGAGAATTAATGAGAGAAAAAAAAAGCCTCCTAAAAAGCAGTACGTTAAATATGTGAAGAAGAAAAGGACCTTTTAAAATTCATTTTTAAAATTTAATGTCAGTAAATGCAATAAACATGTGGACTGTAGAAGGGGATCAACTTGTTTCTGGTATTTGTGTTTTTAAAGGTTAAAGCAAACTGGTGATACAGTAGTAGGCTATGGTCACAAATACATTATTATTTCTCTAAGGTGCTTCCTTCCACTGAACTTCATTTTTTTTTCAACTGGAAAAGATCTACCCGTATAAATGGTGAGTTATTGTCAAAATTACAAAGCATGATTTTCATATAGATTATTTTGACTAAAACTGCTGGAACATTTCCTGAAATAAATGAATTGTATTTTGTTATTTTGGTATGATTAGTTAGTCTAAAACAGTGATTCTTCACTGATGGCAATTCTACTGCTTGGGAGTCATTTTGTAATACCTAGATACAGTTTTACCTGTCACTACTTGGAAGGAATGTTACTAGTATCTGCCAGTGGAAGGCAGGGATGCTTCTAAACATCTTATAATGCACAGGGAAGGCTTCCAAAATAAAAGCCCCAAATGTCAACATTGCAGAAGTTGAGAAATACTGCACTAAAGACATGTATTGCTACATACAGTTCCCCTGAATTTCAAACTGTAGGCACCACGCTACTTGACAACAAGTAATTAAATTACAGAAACACACAAATAAATAAACATAGAAGACTGAGCAAATAGCTTGTAACACTGGACTAAATATGAGCGTAATCTTTAATCTCAGAGAGTTTATGTATGCTGATGTACCTAGGCTGAAATAAAAATTAATAATTGTTTGATAAATGAATGAATGAGTGAATTTGTAATCTCAGTAGAGGAAATGTTATATGTACAAAAGATACCTTACATAATGAAGAACATAACAGTAAGTCAAAGAATATTCAACCAATGTCCAGTGTTCCTTTGAAGCCAATCTGTGTTGTACTGTATATACACAATATCATAAGCATTTCTCCATACTTGGACTCAACAGAATGCCATTCAAGACCCTTCACAGCTTGGCATCAATCTTCCTTCCCTCCATTATTTTCCATAAGTTGGCTTCTTCATCCCCAGGGCTTTTTCCATTTCTGTCTGCCTGAATTAGACTCTAAGGATAAAGCTTCATCTACCTGGAATTACTTTTTCATTCCTGCTCACCCTCTTAGTAGCAATTTTAAATCTTTCCTCCTCTGAAGAGTCAGCACCCATCATCTAATCATCTACACTGCTGTCTTATTTTCAGCAGTTACTGCTTAAACCATCTATTTAAAGTATAGAATGGCACAGTCAAAAAAAATAGAGAAGATTTTCCTTATCATTAAGATAACATCTGAAGCTGACATCTCCATGTACAAAATTTTACCACATGGCATGTACTATATGCAGGTAAGACTTTAGTTCTTTATAAACGTATCAATTCTGCACTATACTTTATGAACTAAGGACAACTATTTCAATTATACAGGTGAAAAAACCAATTCTCAGTGAATGGCACAGAGTAGAGAAACTGTTTAACAAAGACATACTATTCCACAGGAAGTGGCTGTCTCCTCCTGCTGTGGCTAGGTAAGGTTGATGGAATGTGAGCAGATAGAATGGGCACTAATTTCTAGCTTGAATTGCAAAAGAATCAGACCACTGTCTTTCCTTTGTCTTTAATCCAGCTGCTGGTTGGATGTTTTTCCCAAGGAGACCATGGGAGCCACACACTGAAAAATGTTGGAGCTCCCTATGGCTGGTGTCCAGAAGTTCAAGAACTAAGTCTCCCCCTCTACTCTTTCTCCTCTGCTGGACACTGACTACATTTTATGTGAAGAAAAAATGCATTTGTGTGTGTGTGTGTGTGTTAACTACTCAAATGCGAGTTTCTCTGATAAGGAAGTTGGCATAGTTAATATATTATACAATATTTGTCCTATGAGAAAGAACAAATAAGTTGACAAGTCTTGTTTAAGTACAAAGCAATAGATAATGAAATTGACCATACCTTCCCATTCATCCAGGGTGATCATAATTTAAGCCTGTCTCCACATCATAGCAATCCTTTCCACTCTCAAAATCATCACTGTTTGGATGATAAAGTGTAGGATATGGAATGAATTATCAATAAGGATAAATAGCAAAAACAATGAGGGTTAGCCAAGGTGAGTTTGAATTTTTTGTACCACCATTTGTGTGATAGAGGGCAAGTTCATTTAAGCTCCTACCTGGAAGAATGGGTGTAAATATTCATATTAGTCACCTCTCAGCAATGAAAAAACCGAAGAAGATAACATATGCATGAAAGAGATTTCATGAAACAGCTTTGACAACGTAAATATCCAGTTATGACTCAAATTATGAAAGAACAACATTTTAGGAAATGTGTAGGAAGTTGTCTGTGAATAAAAATCTTTCTTTAAACCAATATGTCATTCACTCTAACCTTTGAATAAAATAAAGATGAGTTTATATTTGATGCATATTTAGGACTGGATTCTACTTAGAAAAAAACATGAAATAAGCCTAATAAATAGTTTGGCTTTTGAGGTTCTGAATAACTAATCCTACATCAAAGAGATTTGTGCCCTCTTCTAGCAACAACCCCAACTCTAGCCATCCAGGGAGCTTGCAAGTGCCCCATTCTCCTCCTTTTCTTCCTCCTTATTGTTTTATTCCTCTCCCTTTTTGTTTTTTCTTCTTGTGGTGTACTTTTCAAGGAGAGGAAAAACATTTTTAGTAAAGTCCATTCGTTCCAACAATAACCACCTACCCAGCCAATTGGTCCAGCATCTATTTACTGAACATTTACCAAGGAAGTGTGAATACTCAGCTAGAAGCTAAGAATTAACCACACACACACACACACCCTCATAGAATTTACAGCTTAGAGGGAAAGAGTTCACAATATCAATTACAAAATGATAACTATAAAAACACAATTGAAAAGAACATACCTGCAAGAAAGGGAAGTAAAATGTTTCAACAAGACTTGAGCAAGCAAAGTAGATTTACCTAATGTAATGAACATTAGCTCAAGATCTGAAGAATGAATAACTAGGTAAAGGGAATGAAGAAATGGGGAAGCAAAGTAAGGTGGTCTGGAGCTTGGTAGGGAAGGACATTCCAGGCAGTCAAAACAGATGTGCAAAGGCCCTGTTCAGGGTAAGAACTTGCACTCGTCATGGAACTGAAAGACATCAATTTAGATGGGATGCTGAGCAAAACTGTGATCTGTGATGGGAGTCTGCAGATGACCAAGAGACAATGTCGTGTCGCAGGCCACAGCAAAGGTCTCAGTCTTTTTTATGAGTACAATGATAAGTCCCTGAAAATTTTAATCAGAGGGTGACATGATAGAATTTGTATTTTGATTAACTTCAGTGGATACAAATGGTAGTTGGCGATAAGGATACATTGCACATTCATTACTCTGAAGACATTCCTGATAGGTCATCACAAGCATTTGTTATAAGAGATGCTGAGTATCTCTCTCCACCATTTTCTTCTTTACAAAATTACCTCCATTACTTCCTTCAGCATTGGGATTAATAGTGTATGTACCACATTTACTTTAAAATTAACAATCCTTATTAAATTTGCTCCTACCTGAAATTCCATCCACATTTGCAAGACTTTTCAAATGTGAATGAAATTAACCTCATTTTCTATCTTCTGCATTCTTTTTCTTAACCAGACTTTGCTAAGTAAAGACAGGGACCTGTTTACAGGTTATAAAATACGAATGGTTTCTACAGATAAATTTTCTGGGTGCTCTGTTCCTTCCACCATTAATAGATAACTTCTAAAGTTCATAAATTGTGTCTTTTGCAAACTTACAATTGTAACAGTGAAATAATCTGAAAATAAAGACATTAGGAATGTTTATTTCTAGAACAAGTGCAATCAAACCTGGGTAATTAGTGGATACATAAAATTTGGCACAGATCTAAATTTAGTCTCTAACCTCTACATGATGCTTTTGTTGAAAGGATACTTTGTGTGACCTCTCCTATGAAAAATAGATAGTACAAGTCATTTCCGAGTTTCCTTTTATCTTTTGCAGGTGGATAGCAGACACTGGCTGGAAGCAACAGCAGGAAGACAAGACGCAAGGACAGACCCTGGGAGCAGTCCCTGCAAGCGTGCGTGCACAACCTCGGAAGACAGTTTTGATTCAGATCTTTGCAGATAGTTCATCAGAAATGTTTTTCTCTTTTTTAAAAAATTTGTTCAAGATATAAATGACGGTAGAATGTATTTTGACATATAATACATACATGGAGTATAACTTATTCTAATTAGGATCCCATTCTTGTGGTTGTACATAATATGGAGTTTCACTGTCATGTCATATATGAACATAAAAAAGTTATGTCAGATTCATTCTTTTCAGGGAACCAAAGATTTCTCCACAGATTCATTATTAGCTACTAGTCTCTTCTCACTCTGTCTGCTCCACTTAGGTGAGTTTATCATTTTCTGAGCTTTAACACTACTTGTGTCGACTCATAATATATCCTTAGTCCAAATCTGTCCATTTAGTTTTGGGTCTGTGAATATAAGATTTTGCTAACATACGTGGATACTCTCAGGCCTGCCCATTAACCTTAACAGCATACATTCACTCATGAACTTATTATACCAAACCCCTTTCCCTTAAAAATCATTCTGCATCAGCTTAGAGAATTATTAAGACTACCCATCCTAGAGACTAGCAGGGCTGAAACCAGAAATATGAACCTCATGTTTAATTCTTTCTCTTTTTCACCCACTATGCCAACTAGTTATAGTTTTATGCATCTTACCTGCTTTTCATACTTTTTCCTCTCTTTTATCTTCTTAATTTGAAACTTGATCACTTTGAGTGGACTATCAACACACGTGCCTGTGTATAGTTTTTATCAATCATAATACAATCATACTAATTTGTCCAACAAACTTCTGGGTTTTCCTTTAACTAAGACATTTCCACATAGCATTCACCTGCTGATGATATTTCAGTGGCCCCTATACTTACAGCATCAAAATAGCGACTAATAAGATTTGTCATTTAAAAATTTTTGGCAAATTATTATTATTATTATTTAATCAGAAATAGCTAAATACATTTCCACAAGTATCTGCTAGTTCATAACAATCAGGGTACGAACAATAAGTGGGATTTTCAATGAAATTGGTTGAAATGTGGCTTTGAAATAGGAATTTCAACTTAGAAAAAACAGAAAGGTCAGAGTATGAAGGTAATTAAACAATATGGAGACATTATGGAAAACAAAGAGAAAAATGAAAAACTGACTAATGAAAAGCATTACCTTTCTTTAAGATAGGGGAAAACTCAACAAGAATAAGGTAAATAAAAACTATATTCTTGCAATGATTACTTTTGAGTTTACAATAGCAGCCACTTTAGTAAAATATCTTTTGTATTTTTTCTCAAAAACTATTATCTTAGACTTACTTCACATTTTTCTGAATTCCATGCCTTCTGAAACATTTTTCTTAAGTATCTTATATAATTTGATAATGCTCATAATATTTTTTAACACTCTTCATACTTGGTGTCTCAATACTTTCGTTTATTTCATATGGTCCTTTGGCTTTATGTGTATGAACGGGACAGAGGTAATATAAAAATTAAAACTTATAATCATATACTAATGAAGGCTATGAAGGATGGGAAGCTGAATCACAGCATATACAGTGAATGCTAGGGGGCAGAAGACTACTTTATTTAGGTAGGCTAGTCAGGAACAGCCTGTCTTTGGAGGTAAATTTTGAGCACAACATACAGTGAATCAGGGAGCAAATATCCAATGGAGGAACTAGCAAGTCCAAAGCCACTGAAATAGGAACAAACTGAAAGGCTTGAGGCACATCCAGGTGGATAGTCTTAGTAGAATGGCACAGGAAGGCAGAGAGGAGATTGGGGATGTAATGGTAGGGCATTGTAGGCACAATACAGAATGTTACCTTTTATTCTATGTGATAAGGCCTTAGAAATCTAGAAACAGGCATAATCTAATTGGTGTTTTTAAAAGACAATGTCAAGAGTGGAAAGAGCAAAGCTAGGAGATTCTCACCATAGTCCACTGATGTAAGATGGAGGCCTGCGTGAGCTGGCCTTCAGGGCAGATTTAGAAGGCGACTGGGTTTAGAATATATTGGCAAGCAAATTTGATGATGGATTATATTTACAATGTAAAGGGAAGGGATGAATCAGGGTTGAAACTTAGATTTTTATTTGAGTAATGAATTAATAAGTGTTCCACTTATTGTGAGAGAAAAGTTTAGGCTTGGAAATAGTAGGGTGTAGAAAATCACGAGTTTGTTCTGAGGTGCCTGTTGGATGTCAAGAGTAGATGTTGTGTAATAATCAGTCTGAGATACAAGTCTGGGCAGGAAAAGAGATGTAAGTTAGGGAATCATTGACATATTGATTGTATTTTTCCATATGTAGGGAGACACCTAAATATTATCTAATTTTTACTTTTTACCTATACATTAACTGAAAAACATTTTCTCCTGTCTTTGAATTTTACTTCAGAGTATATTTTTCTCTCTGAAAAAATACAATGTTATTCCTTGGACATCAGGAGCATATCTGATTATTACACATGATTGAACAGGTGTGATACACAAGATTTCTAAATCTATAAGAGTGGCGAGTTAAATGCCTTTTTCTCTTCTACAAGGTTTGCTTCCTTTCAGTATATTTTTACTTCTTCCTTACCAAAAATAAAAATTGGAAATAAAGAAAATAATTAGCTTCTCTGAGCAAACACTATAATAAGCAAAGTTTTGCTTAGTTTACTGTTACCTGGAAAATACACACCTTTTCAAGGAAAATAAAGTTACATGTGATGCAAATTTATTATTTGCCATGTTCTGTTAACATTGGTCAAAGTAACACATATTACAAAGCAGCCTTGATCTCAAGTTTATAAATTTGCATGCAAAACATGATACCTACATGCAAAAGGAACCAACATACCTATAAATACTCAAGCACTATAATTGGCTAATGAAGAAAAAGATATTACAGTGATGCTGGCTTTGCAAAGACAAAACCATATGCAGATGCGTGCAGAGAAAACCTACTATGCAATCTGAAAGGGAACATGGCTTACCGAGCGGTTGACCTGCGATGATCCTGGCATTCTCCCCAGCCACTGCAGCTCTTGCGTGCCGCTCACTCATGTACTGTACAAATGCATAACCTTTGTGAACGGAGCATCCGACTATTTTCCCATATTTTGAAAAAATGGCTTCAATGTCAACTTTCTTGACAATGGCTGTGTTTAAATTGCCGATGAAAACACGGGAATTGATGGACTTGGGGTCATTCTTGTTGGTGACATTGCTGGTCTGTGTTTTGCCAGTCATGGTTGGCTCACCTTGTTTTAATCCTTAAACAAACAAAGAAACAAAATAACACAGTCAGAAAGTAAATAATTAGGTTCCTAGGCATCATTGGCTTTTTTTTTTTTAGCTCTTCAATATTATACTCAGGAGAACTCAAATCCCAAAGTTTTACTGATTTTCTTGAGAAAAAAAAATTAGTAATATAGAAAGTATACATTGCATGGCTAAATGCAGGGAAAAATACTTAACATAATGTTTTGAATAAATTCCTGATTCATTTATCCAAAATTCATTTCCAAATAAAGACTGAACATTTCATAGAATTTTTTAAAATTTTTAAAGTAAGCCCATTTTTGCAAAATAAAGTTTGAGGAATAAATTGCCTTTTTTATGTGAACAGAAAAGAAAATGCAACATGAATAAAGTTCGATGAAATATCTAACATAGCAATGTAACCTCAGTTAGTCTTGGACAACATGCATTTTTATTTCTCCATTTTCTATAACAGGTATATATGTTATCTATTTCAATATCAGAAACCTATTATCAGAAACCAACAGTTAATTCAATTAAAGGCTGTGGAAAAGAAAAAAGAAGGTATTAAAATCAGAAGTTAAATTAGAAAATTTAACATAAGGAAAGCATAATCTTGAGGGTAAGAGATTTAATTAGAATTAATTCTGTACATGTTATTTAACTGAACCAATAGCAAATGTCAATTTTTTTTAAAAAGCATGTATAGTCAGTGTTCATCAATAACCCGAAAATTAGTAGAATTGATAAAACTATTGAAATTTTATTTTCAACCTAATTTTTTTTATCCCTTTAATAAGAGGCCTAAGGACTGCTAGTATTTTTTTTTTTTAATTTTTTTCTGAGCTTGGGAGAATGCTTAATTGTGCTTACTCCAACCTAATGAAACTTTTATTTCTAAGTACTCCAGCACTTACGGATTTAGTTTTAAGGACTTAAAAACTCACCTAACACCTATACTTATTAAACACATATATTCTGCCAGACATTATCTTCTATCGTACCTATTTATTTAAAGAAACTCTTATGGTGAAACTGAAATGTTGACAAACACACTCACTGACATTGATGATCCTTGTTGAACATTGGCTAATTGATACATTTTGTCAGCAACAAATCCATATTTATATGAGGATTCTTAAAAATAATAAATGCATTTGATTTTTAAGAACCATTTAAAATGACATTTCTAAATTAAGTATTAAGGTGGTAGAAGTCTTAAACGCATGTAAATTGGTATCTGAAAATCTATCCCACATGCATTTAAATCAGATACTCCTAAATTAAAAATAACCAAGTAACATAAAAGTGTTTTGGATAAAACTGTTAATTATTACTTATGTGGTTATTAAGGCTTTACTTCCAATGGGACCCTCAACATTATGCATTTGTCTTTATAATGAAGGTCAGTTTAATAAACAAAGTGTTAAATCATTTACATAAAAATTAAGACATCTTTAGAAACGAAGAATATAATGTTGCCTTGTATTGTTTCACCTTAGATATATTTAACTGGCTCCCTTATAAATTACTCAAACTAGGATTAAAAAAAGGAGAGGTCATAATTTTTTAAAAATCCTGTCATCTGAGCTATTGTATATCTCAAGACAAATAATCTCAGAATCAACTGAAATAAAAAAACAAATAAAAGTATGTGTATATAACAATGTTAGCTTTTTCACATAATCTAGTGTTAGGTTCCATTTCTTACCAGAACAGGCCAAAGTCAGTAATATGATCCATGGATGTCATATTATTTTCTTTTTGCTCACATGTGATAAATATTTTTAGAAATATTATTGTTATTTGCTATTGTGAATATTTTTTATGTTTGACATTTTATTTTCTGGACAGCGGTATATTGGGTAAGATGCAAACACAAGAAATGTTGGATTACATCAGACCCATGGTCTATAGAGCCCCAAGGTCTGTATTTGACAGTGGTCCTCAGTCAAATTTAATAGGAAGGTACATTTGGACTCTGAGTTCTCACTGTAAATGTCAACATGTGATCTTTGACACCATCTGTTTACCACATGGGGTGACCCTCATGGCAAACTCCCAACTGTCAATTGTATAATTGTAATTAATGACTACAAAGTACCCTAAAATCTATATGCATCTAATCTCTCTCACAAAGACTCAATTGCCAGTTTCTATCAGCATTCATGATAATGAAGGAATTATTTTGTGGTGTCATGTGTTATTACTTCAACATTCTTTAAAATCAAGACTCAAGTTAGTTTCTAATGTACCATTACTTGATTATTAGTCTAGTGTTTGGTTTGTACATTTCTGTAATATGCATTTTCAATCAATTGAGGAAGGACTTCCACTGTCCGTCATGATAAAATAACAGGGACTTAATTAAACCTCCTGATTCACACAATTAGAAAACCAGGTAAACACAGATGAAGCAACTGTTTTTCAGACATTAAACCACAAGCAGTGAAAAGCTAAGACATCTAAGAGAAAATAAATTAAGTCCTAGGATAGCCCCAGTTTTCTGCCTGGAAAGCATGTTTCAGATCTTGGAGGCATACAAAAGGGTGGGGGAAAGTTTTGCAAGTAGAGACACTGACATGAGATGAGGAGATGGAGAATAGAGCACAGAGTATCTGAGGAAGTGGGGCAGTGTGTGTGTGTGTGTGTGTGTGTGTGTGTTTGTTACTGAAAACTGAACCCTAGCATTGATTGTATGCCAGGCAAGCACTCTAGGAACTAAACTAATATCCCTATCACTGTGAGGCAGTTTTTATGAGAAAAGAGAGCCATGCAGAAAAAGAACTACAGAAATCTGATTCAGGCTGTCCCTTGAATCAATGCTGAACTCTGACATGCATACAAAGGGTTAAATTCCATGTGGCTGGATATAAAGATATTGTAAAGCTGTGAACCAATGAATTTCAAGATCCAAAACGGCTGAGAATTATTGAAGTTCCTACCAGCAAAAGTAGAAGGTCTAAACTGACTTCCGAAGCATCAAGTTTAGACATCAGAATTGGTGGACCTTAGTTATTGGTAACAAAAGATCCTTAGGCCAGTCCTAGCAAAATGTCAAAACCAAGTGATGGAACTAAAGCAATGAAAATGCCTATCAGAGAAAAGCATAATTAAAAAAAAATAGCAACATGAAATGCATCATCTCCAGAATCTGGATCAAAACCGCCTAGTGATCTTAGGCACTTGAAAAATATGACTGTGACCAAGAGAAAAATGAAACATATATAAATGAATCAAATGGAACTTAAAGATGAAAGTTAAAGTATACAAGAATTCTTTAAAGAAACCACTGGCTAGATAAACAGGTGATAAAGCTTTGCAGAATAGATAGGGAAATTTGAAGCTGTAGGAATAGAGAATAACCAAAATGTAATATATAGAGAAAACACTGAAAAAAAAATCTACACAGGGCTTCAGAGCTCAGTGAACAGTATCAAGCTATTTAATATACATATCTCTGGAGTCCCAGAGGAGCCAACAGAAAAATATTCAAAAACATAATAGCCAAAAATCTTCTAAATATGATAAAAATGATAATCTCACAAATCCTAGAATCTCAATGAATCCCAAGAAGAATAAATACACAGAAACCCATACTAGATATATCAGAATCAAATTACTGAAAAGCAGTGATAAAGAGAAAAATTGGGGCTGTGAGGCATTAAGAAAATGCTTACATTCTTACAGAAAAATGGGAATAACAGTCAAAGAAATGCTGCAACTACAAAACAAATGACAAGGGAAATATTATTTTTTTTTCAGTAAAACAGTTTCTTGGTTCTTATTCAGAAGTTTGAATGAGTTAAATTGTCTCTATGAAACGTGCTATAAAAATAAAAGATAAAACTGTAAACTATGGTTGTCTCATTGAATTTTCTGTTATGATGTGAATATTCTGTACCTGCACTATCAAAAAATGTATTTATTAATTATGCATGATTTCTGAAGTGCAGCTACTATAGCTAGCTAAGGAACTGAGTTTTAAATTTTACCTAATTAAAATAAGATCACATTCTAAAGGGTTGCTCTACACAGAAAGATTAACAGGGTTTCAGCCCCCTAAAATACCATAAATCAGAGACTATCTAATTATTTATGTCTAATTCACACTTTGAAAATGAATAGCTAGTACTGAACAATTAGGAAAGATATGATTGTGTTAGTTAAATTTAAGAAGAACAACAAAAATGTTTAAGTAGCTGCCATGTGAGAACAAATTTAAAAGATTAAAGTTTTTATTCTGAAAATACCAGCAGAGATGGTGAATCCTCTGTAAAATCATAGAGAATGTGTTTAGAATAAATAAAGCTTTTCATGCTATTTGAGGGAGATTTCTATCCTTGAATCCCAACAGGATATATTAGTTATGAATTAAAGACATCTCTAAAGTGTACTTAGAGAAAATATTTTTTGGAGCATATAAAATTAACAGACAGTAAATCACATCCTTGCCCCAGATCTGGTGGTCCTGAATTTTGTAAATATTAGAGGCACTCAGACTAAAATAAAGAGTAAACAACAGAATAAAAAGTAAACAAAAACAATGAAAACACCCAAATATTCAAAAGAATCAATCAACAATATTATTATATACCCTATTTAAGAACTCCAAATAATGATTAAAGAGATACAGAAAATAAAATAAGAAAAATATAAATTATATCCTGAAAGTTACTATTGTTGGATTCTTGAGCTATACTCAAGTAAATACCATAGGAAAATGCTAGAGTTTACATTGTTAAGAATATAGAGATTAAATAGAAGTAATAGAAAAGAATCATATTTAGACAGAGGTAGCAGGTTAAAATTGTAACTACACATTGTATCTGTGACTAAATTATTAAATACATCTTATTCCACTTTGCATGGCTTCCTTTGTTTAGGTAATTAATTAAAATACACTCAAGTATGCTAAGATAAAAATTGAACATATAGAAACTAAAGTTGCAATTTGTCAGAGCACACAAATTAGAATGGGGAGGAGATAAGATAATATCCAGCTGAGAAGACCAGAGAAACCTTCTTAAAACAGGTAATATTTGAATTAATTATTAAAAGATAAAAATTTAATAGCATGCATAAAAGGACAATTGTTTTCCAAATTTTTTTTTTGAATTCACCTTCATGTACCAGAATAATTTTTTGTTAAACATGTTAATTGCATATATTCATAGTTAGGAAAAGGGAAAAACATAGTTAGGAAAAGGGAAAAACAGAACACAAATAAACTATTTAAGCATGTCTTCTTGGACGAAGTAAATCAAAAGAATGCCATAAAAAGTCTGAATTTATTCCACAAGCTGGGCGCAGTGGCACACGCCAGTAATCCCAGCAGTTCTAGAGGCTGAAACAGGAGAATCGCAGGTTCAAAGTCAGGCTCAAGAACAGTGGGGCACTAAGCAACTCAGGGAGACCCTGTCTCTAAATGAAATACAAAATAGGGCTGGGGATGTAGCTCAGTGATTGAATGCCCCTGAATTCAATCCCTGTTACCCCTACCTAAAAGATCCATAGTTTAGAAAAATAAATCCACCACACCAGTGACAATTTTTCAATGGATTTTAAGAAAAACTTCCTGTCAAAAATTTTAAAAATCTGGGTTTGGGTTGTGGCTCAGAGGTAGAGCACTCACCTAGCACATGCAAGGTCCTGGGTTAAATCCTCAGCACCACATAAAAATAAATAAATAAAGGTATTGTGTCCAACTACAACTAAAACATAAATATTTTTTTAAAAATTTTAAATCTATGTGTAAAACTGTTTTGTGAAAAATGTGATTCCCAGTTTGCAATGAAGATGTCACCATAATATATCTGGTATTATCCCTCTTATTTACAATTACGATGAAGATTCCAGTCTTGAGCAGTGAACTGCTTTCTGAAGCAAACCAAATGTAGGCTTTTGAAAGTAAAAATATGGGATATACATAAATTTGAAAAATTTGAACGGTCATATATACACATAAAAGAAAAAATGTAATCCCTACGTGAAGACATTTTTTGTAGTTAAAATTTTATTTCTTCATCCCTTTTTAATACTTAGAAACTAAATTATAAATTATAACAAATATTTTATCACAATCTATATACCAAGTGTCATTGCTTATTATTTGAACACCCATTTTATTACGTTGTTAAATAACTTACTACATACAACTTAAATTCTTGCTTGGTAATAAAGTTATATGATCATATTCTTTGTGTGCTTGATCGACATTTGTCTTATTTCCAGTTTTCTTTGGTCACAAAAATATATTGAGATGAACCACAAATTTTATTAATTGTAAATACCAGTGTTGAAATTCCTTGGTCAAATAGGATGGGGAATATTAATTGTTATTAATCCTCAACTAGATTCCTGAATGGTTGAATATTTTCCCACTAGCCCCAGCAGAACAGAAAGTGTCTGTTTGAAAAGCATGCTCAAAGCAGTTTTGACAGCTGCCAACTATTCCCTAAGTATCACACTCCAGAGTATTTTCAAATTCATTAGGTTAAGTAGGAGGAATGGAGGGACCAAGAAAGAAAATACTCTGATTTGTAATGGTGAATGAAGAAGTTCAGAGTTAAGCTAGGCTGGTTCCAATAATAGAAAAAACAATTCCCTTGCACTCAGGGAAAAATGAAGTAGTGTATGGAGCTTCCCAAGCATATCGTCAGTCATTATTTAGAAATGCAAAAAAAGCCATTTGTATTTTACTTGTTCAAAATGTGATTTGTTAAATCTACAGATTACATTTTCAATATGTTGGTGTTACAAAGTTATATGTGAATGATTAGTAAACAATTCAATAGTTGATTATGAAGAATGAAAACACTACATTTAAGAACTCAATCTTTCAGCAGTTTTCTGTCTTCATAATTCAATTCAGTTCTACACTTGTGAATTACAGTCATGGCAAAAGCGAAATTTACTATTCATAAAGTTTTTGATAACATTGATTATATTCACATTAAATTTGTTTGTCCACTTTTTCAAAACTATGCTCCTCAGACAGTGAATGAGGTATGTGGCAATAATACTATATATGAACATAACAAACTAATTCCATTTTATCTACTATTTTATGTTTAGAAACAAATAATGGTATTTAGTATATTTTTGATAAGAGCCTGTGTTGGAAATAGAGGTGACATGATAAATTTCATGATATTGATTAATATGAAAGACTTAGGAAAATGAAAAAAAATGCTTAAAATCTCAGTGACTAGAACTATAAAATTATGTAAATGATATTTCATTAAATAACTCATCAAAATTTAATGAAATTATTAAGAGCATCATTAAAATAAAACTATTTAGAAAAAGAAGGATGATATTAATTTGTTTATAGTAAGTAAATAATATTTCCTAAAATACAGAGACTAGATTTGAATAAGACCAATAATTATTAAGATCTAAGCATTTTGCATTTGGAGATTGAAATTAATTGAGTGAAAAGCAAAAATAAATATATAGCATTGACAATGTAACATTTAGTTTAAAAAATTAATTTTTGTATAGATTATTCTAACTACTAAATTGGAAATCAATGGATATTGGTAAGTCAACATTTAAAGCAGGTAAGAAGTGGAATATTAATAAGCTTCTGTGTTAAATGTGATTAAAATTAGTTCGGTACATACAAATTACTAAATGGTTGGCATTTTGTAAACAAAGATTAATGGGAGGTATTAAACTCTCACTTGGGGAACAGTTAATAAAGAGCTGCAGACTCAAAGTATTATGGTCTATGAGAGACCATTACTGTGGTTTGAAAGGGGTTAGACACATCCATGCAGAAATGTGGCAAATCTGAAAGAATACTGGCTAGGTCAGGCCAAAAATCACAAATAATGTTGGAAAAAAATAGTGCAACTCTTTTCTTTATTGATGTATTAGTCTGAACTGTCATGATAAGGTGCCATACTGAATAGCTTGAACAACAGTAATTTATTTCTTATAGTTATTGAGGCTGGGAAATTGGAGATCAAGCTAACTTCCCCTCTCCTTAGGTTCCTGGTGAGTGATCTTTTTCTGACTTGCAAAGGGCTGCCTTATCATGTGTCCTCACAGGTAAGAGCAAGAGGGGTAGGGAGAACAGGAGGGACAGGGAGAAGGACAAAGAAGGAGATGGAGGGGTGGAGACAGTGTGCTTGTGTTGACTTCTCCTTCTTTTATGGATACTAATTCTATTACAAGGTCCTCACTCTTATGACCTAATCTAAACCAAATTATCTTCCAAAGGCCAAACACTATCTATCACATTGGGAGTTAGAATTCAACATAGGAATTTTGAGGAGACAAAGTTCTGTTTATAGCAGTTCACATTAACCAAGGGTGATCTTGTGGTTTTGAAGTTTAGGGGAAATGGAACAATTTTCCTATGAGAAGCAACTTTATAATTGGTATTATATCTGATCTATCAGAGATCCTCATATAAGCATGTCTATTTGTTCAATAACTACATTAAATGAAAAATATTACAAAGAAGGAAAAACAAATAATCAACTTTAAGTCAGAAAGTTAAACATCAACTTTAAATTAAAAACAATAAAATTCAAAGAGATAAACCATATGATGGTATAACTCAGACATATTCACCCAAAGGTTCATATTCTCTGTAACATTCATATTCTCTGTAACATTCATATTCTCTGTAACATAATCAAACTGATATACTTCTGGGAAGTTTAGTGCATGTGAGAGTCTTGAACACTTTCTCCTCTGCAAAATGAACATTTAGTAGCAAATCTGTCAAAGATGCTGATTGTAATTATGCCTTTATGATAACTTTCCATTGCTCAACATGACCTAGTCAGAAAATTGTTTTGAGTTATATTAAGAAGTCAAACCAACAATCATGAGACTCTCTTACTTGACTAGGGGAAATAGGTCAATCAGGGTCAGTACCCACTTATGATAAAAGGGTCTTAGGAAATGGAACAATTAAGAAACAAGCTTCCTCTGATCCATTGAAGATTTTGTGATTGGCACTATAGAGACACTATCAGGGATTGTGCATTAAGAACAGACACAACCCTGTGGAGGCACTGACTGCTGTTTGAACCATTATATGTCAGAAAGGCAAGAACCACGGGGCTGCATTACCTCAGTTTGTGACTGTCAACAGTATCCAGTGGAAATGAAAACCTGTTGAAAAGCCCCTCCTAGGCTGGGAATAGGCAGTAATCAGTAGTGCCTTCATTCTTTGTTATATCATATTTTTTAAAATATATGTTGTAGCAAATGCTTGAAATGGCTTTAGGCAAGAGATTATGAATTTTAAAAGACTGTCTATAAGTCATCAAAGCTATCTTAATAAAACAGTTGTTCAACACTTAGTTTATATTTCATAAGCAGAGAGCATTTATTGTATACCATTGGGCTAGGTGCTTATTAAACATTCATTCACTTGCAGTAGTCCCCCCAACACACACACACACACACACACACACACACACACACACTTATTTCCTCTGGGATCTGGAGTATTTCTAGAAAAGTGTTCCAAGTTACTTAAGGGAGATATCAATTACTTTAATGCACAAGAACTACACATTGAGAGGCCTCATCACCACCATAACTAATGTCACATTGAGGGGAATAGCCACAAACTACTAGGACATACTTTATAACTTATATTGAGAGAGAATGGCTGATAAAGTATCTGGAGAATGCCCAGAGAGTGTTCCTAATTTTTTTTAATTTAATTTTCTTATTTATTTTTTTCGTAATAAATGATAAGATTCACCAAACGGTAGATTCCTAATAGTGTCTCCGAAATAACATAAAATAAAGTAGATAATAACATAAATTTGTATTCAACTTTTTCTGAGTCACCTGATAATAAATATTATGGCATAGTTCACTTCACAAAGATCAGTAAGACAAATATGGAGAATCAAGGCAGGAACATGACATTCACTGCTAAATGCATATTATATGGTGTTAGCAATAAAGAATTAGTAAGAGGATAACCCTTGGGTATACACTGAAATAAAAATCTGATTTATTCACTATATTTATTCACTGAATAAACATCTTCCTCATTTAAAAACTCTCAGGTCACTTAAAACTAAATTTTAGGAGGTAAACATTGCTATACCTACAGGAGAAATTCACTCGCTCTTAGTTAACAGGTCTATTCCATTCTTGTCCTCTTTTTCAAGCTGTCAATCATGACAGTTCCCTCAGGAGTTAAATTTAGACCACTAAGTGATTTCATGTAGGCTACTAAATGGCCTGCAGAGATGAACAACTTTCAATCATTATTGATGTTGCTTTGGCAGACTGGCCCTGGAGTGAAAGGTCTTAAATCCCACAAACATTCCCCCGAAATTTCCTGTACTCCCCTAAAATATAAATAAATGTCCTACAAGAGGTGAAGTGGTGGATTTCCTTCAGCAAACTAAAATGTATGGGGTTGCATTAAGTAGCAAAGAAAAATGGTACAGTGAAAATTCCTTTTGTATGTGTACATCAGATAAAGTCCCTGTTTACAAATTTCTTAAACTCAACTGCTATGAATATAGATGTGGTGTCATATATGATAGCATCTAGCTATGCAGGTGTTGCAAATAAATGACTCAGAACATAATTTCTCAGTGGAAAAGATCCTATCCTTGTGGATGCAGTAGTCCATGATGATATATAAGACTTTCCACATCTTCCCTACCCTTGGCTACCACATAAGGCAGATTCTGTAAAACATTGGAAAATTTTAAGAAATGAAGAAATTTAAAACTATGCATGCTCTTCTCTGGGAAAAAACTATAGGGTTGTTATTAATGTTCATCCCTTTATACACTTAGTCAAGTTTAAGAACTGGTAAGATATTACTCTAGAAATAATAGCAAGCAGAGTGACTCTAGGTATGAGGTAATTAAGCCACTTAAGCATCTTAATTCACTGAACATTTATAGTTCACACACATAAGCATAATTAGTATAATATAGATTTTTAAAATAATACAGATTTTTAAACTTTGAGAGAAAAATCTACCTTAATTTTTAAGAATGTTTGTCAATCAAAGTTATACAAACAAGGATTCCATTTCCAGTTCTGCCTCTTTCTTGCCAAGTAACTTTGGACAGTTATATAGCCTCTCTGATTGTGTTTTCTCTATATAATTTAGAGATGGCAGTAGGAACTGCTGATATGACTTTGAAAGGTTTCAATGAGATGGAGTAGAACATTAAGCACAGAATTTGGCATATAGGAAGTGATTAAAACTTTAAGCTTAGTTATTATTTAGAATATATGCATGAGTTAGAAATTCATGCCCTAGATTGTTTCATTCAACAAAAAGAATGTTTGCCTATTTTTAGGTATACTGGGTTGATTCAAGGATGATTTACATTTCTCCTTTGGTAATTTCCACATTTTCAGACAATTTTCCGGAAATCTGATGACTTTTATGAAACTTAGATTTGGATAATGATTCTTAGTGTTTTATATTAGTTTATTTCTAAAATTTGTTTGCAGGGTTCTTTGGAGATGTTGCACGACCTCTCACAATATTTTGTATGAGGTTATTGCAGTATTGAAGTTAGCACATTGGTATCAACAGAAATTCTTTTGAATCAACTCTACCTGAGAGTGTTTTAATTCACAAGTGACAAATCATAGCACTGGTTGATATTCACCTGTGCTCATGAGCAATTGTGACCCTACAGGTATCTTGCTTTGGTGTTATGGTCTAGGCCTTGCTCAGCACTGACATACACATAATAAGGACATGATGTTACAGAAGCTCTGTGTTTGAGCTTCTACTTAGAGTCTTAGGAATGACTTTTACATTCTCTTTGCATCTTTGATTTTACATGCAAGGCCTTTTATAGCCTCTCCAGAGCTCAGGGCGGTTACACAGCTCTACGCTTCAACTAGAGTGTACAGTTCATGTACTCAGGTAATAGTGTTCTTCATGACTCCTTTTAAACAATTTATAAGAGAGAATTTTCTACACATTTGAGATACAATGAAATGATTATGTGGGGATGATACCTGGGAAGAGCAAATTCCAGAGTTGGGCCAACTCATTGCAGACTGCATTTATTCAGTCATATACCAGATGTACTCCTATTAGCTCCTGTTAGCAATCCAAGTGGATGGCACTGATAGACATTAACATTCACCTGGTCTGTTGTACCCATACACTGACTGATAAAGCTGGTTTATGGTTTAAAAATGTCTGCGCTAAACCAAAATAGAATATCCAGAACAGATCTGTGTCTTTCAGAGCTGAAACCTAGATTTCTACTAATGAGAGTTCTCCCTCTTAACAGGAATATAGTATGTGTACTTGAAAACCAGGGACATCTTACCCTGGTAAAGTGAAGAAAGGTATTGAGTCCCCTACTTGCTATTGGAGTCTTCTTTCTTCATATTAAAAAGACTTGTAACTTTTGCTTGGCTTCTTGACATCAATTTTTGTTTAATGCAGTTGTCACTAGAGAGTTTCAAAATGTACTTTACATATAAATTATTCTCAGAGTATATTATTTAAAATGCTGAAAATTGTAATGTTGAGACAGATCATGCAGCTTCAAAACAGAAGCAACAAAATTTCTTCTCCAGACTAAGGTTGCACTCAGAAAATTTAAATATCTGGTCATTGAGTTATACAAATTTTGCAAATGGAGATAAAATGATTATACATTTGACTTTTAGAAAATTGTGGAGAAAATTAGATTAAAAACAAAGTGAACTATTTTGGGGGTTTATCTATCAATTTATGATTCTCTTATTTGCCTTATTTTTCCTAATAAGCTAAATTCAGGGATGACATCTATAATACATTATTTATATATATATATATAATGTACACTGAATCTTAACATAATTTACCTTAGGGTTTTGAATATATTTAGGCTTCAATTCTTTCTGAGTTAATTAAATGTATATATAATTATTCAAAAGATAAATGAGTGGGTGGGTAGATATCTACTGTTCTTTTTGTTTCTCACTGATATTACTAATTGAATTAAATGTACACATCTATATCAACACTTGCACCCAAACTCCAGCCCCACCAACCAAGAAGAAAACAATTAAAATATTTTATTTTTTATAATTTTGAAGTAATTTTATAACAACAGTATTCATTGATATATCTATTGCTTTCAATGATAATATGATGAATTTTACTGAGAGTCAAACTCCTGACAAGAAACATTCAGATTCTGCTAGAGGAGAAAATCTTTCTAAAAGGTTAACATTTGTAAAAGGCTCTGTCATACCTCATGGGCAGGAAATAGGTTTTTTTCCTTGTTGTGTCAACTGAAAATTTATTCCACCCTTATATACTGTATGTAGAGAATTTTTCTTGTCCTTTATGTGCAGAGTGATTGCTGCCCTTTCTGGCATGACTGACAATCTAAATCAAATTGAAGGACCTACCTATGTACATTAAGTAGGTTGAATTACAGAATTTGGTAGACATTATCATATTTATCGAAAGAAGAAAAGCACAAATTTGAGAATCAGAAATATATGGCAAATACTTTTGACTACTATTAATAACAGTATGCTTTTAAGTCTCTCATAATCTTTAAGAACAGTGTTAAGAGAAATATAAACTCAACAATGAACTAAGGCATAGGCAATCTTGTTTCAAATGGAATTCAGTATTTTAAGATGGCATATAAAAACATTCCTTCATACAAAAACATGGTAGCACTACTATACACAATAGATTCAAACAGGAAAGTTAAGCTATTTAAAAAAAAAAAAACTGGACAGGGAGTGGTTCCTCTATTTTATGAGAAAAAAGCCTGTGTTTTACTAAAATATATTTAGAAATAATCACTATCACCATGTAGCTATTATTTAGTTGATAGCTGTGGCTTATTCAGTAAGACAAAATTGAATGTCACTTAGGATCACAAACATAAACACGAATGACCTCAATTTTAGAAATAGTTATAGAGAAAAACATAGGTATTGAAAGTATATAAGTAGGATTTATGGGCATGAAAATCCAGAAGCCAAAATGATTTTAAAAGAGTGCTGATACTCTCTTACCCACTGCATATTCAGTAAGCATTATTTGTAGTATTATCTGATTATGCCCAAGGTTCTGTAAAATACTTACATATAACAAACCACTTCTAGAGAACCATCTGCTAGAAATACAAGGGCTCTCTGGAGGACTTTCTCATCTATAACACCACCACCGCCTGCAAAACCATGTCTCTGGTGTAGTCTACACCTGCAGGCCACAATCCACACACAATACAAAAGCTGCTCAGAATTCATGCTAAAGTCACATAATGCCTTTTATTAGATTGAGACAAAACTTATGTCGCTCTGGTTTGGATGTATGTGTCTCTATAAAATTTATATGTTGGAATTTACGCCCTAATGTGATAGCATTAAGAATGCGGTCCTTTCAGAGTTGATTAAGTCATAAAGGCAGAGCCCTCATGAATGGGATTAGAAACCTTAGAAAAGAGCTGGGAGGAATCAGCTCAACTCTTCTGGCTTTCCATCCTGTCCCCCATGTGAGGACACAGTGTCCAAGTTGCTGTCTTGGTAGCAGAACCTGGTCCTTACCAGACACCAAACCTGCCAAACCTGCTTAGACTTCCCAGACTCCAGAAATAAATTTCTGTTCTTTATAAATTACCCAATCTCAAGACATTTTGTTAAAGCAACAGAAATGGACCAACACAGACACCTATTGTTAAATTTTAAACACACTGCAGGACAAACAAAATGAAGCAAAGAACTTAAAGCTTAACTCATTAATAGTTCTTGTGATACTTCCATGACATTAGAAACCCAAGTCCTAAGTCCTAAATCAGCCTGGTATAATGAGAGTAGCAGCCTGAGAATCATGATCTAAAGCAAAATGCTAAACAAGTTGGCATTCTTGATGTCCTCCAAGTAGAATAGATTGCCTTTTTAATTGGATCAAATCAAATAATAGGGCAAGCTTTGAAAAATTCTTTTTTTTTTCCCAAAAGAAATTACAGATAGCTTTCACAATGCTTGGCATATGGTACTTGTGTAATAAATGTTAATCAGTATATATACCAGAGTACGGTTCCTTTTAAGATTTTTTTTAATGTAAATCATATTTCATATTTACATAGCAATTTAAACATCACAAAATGCTTCATTATAATTATCTCTTTGATCCTTACATAAACCTTGTGAAGAAGATGGGACTTGTACTATTGGTTCTATGTTACACAGAAAGCAACTAAGCTGAAAAATCTAGTGATGTTGATCATACAACTACAGGACAAAGTCCAAGACCAGCTAACATTCAATTTAGCACTAAGCTTAACTCCTATTTGTGGTTCATCTTAGCACAAAACACTGAGTTAATTTGATCATTGTATTAATATTAGTCTTAATCACTGGGATAAGTGTTTACCTTATACATAAATTAGAGGGTCTCATTTTCTTGTGTTAGCTTGACTATCACATGGTATTGAAATCCTACCCTGTGGGATAATAATCTCTGAAAAATAGTGTTTCGAAAGTACTGTAGGACCTTTTCATGTGTCTAACATGCCTTTCCTCAATTCTTCCTCAGAATCACTTCTCTTTACAATGATAGCAACAAGAGTACGTTGACTCTAATGCATCAAGTTAACAAGTTTTTATTAAAATTCTTCAACGCAGACTCTTAGAAATGTCAGTCATTAATCTATTGCCAGGTATCAACTGGTGAAATATATCCTTAATTTTCCTCTTTCAGAACAGATTAGAAATGCATATAAAGCTTACCAAAAGAAAAATCTATATCTCAGTTTAGGTAATTGTAAAATATATTGTCCTCAGGACCTAATAATTACTGAGCAAAATGTAACCTCAAACAAACTGCTTGTAATTGTCTACCACTGTGTCCAGAATCATGGCTATGAGCTAGCCTCTATGGATGCAGGGTAAGACCTTCTCTGTGCCAAACATCTGCCCTGTCACTGAAGAAAAAAAAAAATAAACCTCTGGTAGCTATAAAATCACTCAGGCTTATCTCCCATGTCACAGAGCAACAAGGGGCAAACAAAAACCCTATGCATTTAATGAGACTTGACAATCCATCCTTGATGGCAAATTAATATACTGTGTAGTTAGGCAGACCTTTTTATTTCCTCCTAATTGCAAGATGCTAACCATATGCCACAGTCTGAATTTCAGACTGAAAGTCGAATAGTTTATCTTACCGAGCCACAATTTCTGTGTGTCGCTTCCTTGTAGAACTGCACACTTAGAGAATCTATAATTAGACTTTGGTATTTGATACTTACACAATTAAATAGATTAAAACGGGTCCTGCATGGGCCAATAATACCTGTGTTTCACAAGCTAATAATGATTATTAATTCAATTACGTGCACCTGCAGTCAATAAGGAAAAATCAAAGCAAAACCTTACAAATAATTATAATATTATATATGATGGATGAATGAGCTTTGGGGAGAGTCTCCTGGTCATTGTAGAAGTTGTTGCTATTGTTTATTTAAAAAAGGGGGGGCTTTGGGACAAGGGGAAGGCAGTGAAGAAACACAATGAGCATTGTGAACTCCACCATCGTTAACTCACCAGGTCAGTGAAAAAGAAACCTAATTCTATGATACCTTCTAGATACTTTGTCGAAATACAAGTAGCACTTTCTAGATAAATATCAGCTCAGTGACAAACTTACTCTGACTGCAAAGTATACAATTTGGGTTATATTGAGCTCTGCCGTGTGACAGATTTCAGATGTAGAAATGTATATTTCCCTTGTTACATTGAGAAGAGAGTAAAATATCTGTTATCCTGGAAATTTAAAAAGCGGATCCCAAAATGATATTTCAACTACATAAAATTTAAGTAAGCTATGTAAAAGTAACATTGCATGAATGTGGATTTTTAAAAACTCTGCTAAATAATCTAAGATGCATTTTAAATAAAATACAAAGTCCATCATGACCCAATATAACATACATATTTTTCTTAAATTTGAAAACCACTCTTTTTATTCTAATGATAATCCTGAAAACTAACTACTTATGTTCCTTTTCCTAAGCAAAAACATTATTTCATTTAGTGTAACTAGATACATTTATGAAATCTCAAAAATTTAATAACCTAATATTTCACAAAATATTTTGATTATCAGTATTTTTAAATAACAATTTGAATTGCACACTTTATAATAATTAATGACAGAGATAAGCTTGAAAAAAGTCCAAGATATGAATTAAAAAAGCAACAACAGCATACAAAAACAGAATCCGGAATCAAGTGGTCTTTGGTCAACTTATAGCATATTTTATATTAGCTGTGTGTCTTTGAGAAAGTTATTTAACTCCCTTGATCTTCATTTATTCTAACTTGTAGGACTGGGAATGGCTTCCCTTTCATCATAATGGTGGAGTATAGATGAATGCAATTATTACAAAACCTTGGTAAATGTAAAGACTTTAAATATTAAACACAGAATGGTGATTTGGTTGGAATAGAGTTGGCCACAAAAGAAAAGCAAGGAATATGATACTTAGAAACACTAGAAAACCCAGAGAATGGTGTCATTCTAATGACATGGTGCATTTGTCAGTGCTAACATCAAAAAAGTAATTACGGAGTTGCATATGACAGTATACTAGCAAATACAAAGATGATTCAAAACATAGAAAAATAAACTTAAAACACATAATGTAATTAATTACTTATGACTAAAAAAATAATGTAAATAAAATATACACAACAATTTACATAGATGCATTTTTTAAAGTTTCAGAAAAAAATGTATATCATTGCAGTATTTTGTACAAAGAGCAGTATTTCCTACATTTTTTAAACACACATGAAGTACACATTCAATGACAACAATAAAAATGGTGTAACTGGCACTAGCAATGATGACTTATATGCTACATTCAAGGTTATTAACATGAAACTCAAAAAGTATGAAAAGAAATGATCTGATCAAGTTTGACAGCCAGAATTGAAGATTATTGTTTTATATCATCTTGTCATTCCAAATAATTATAATATACGTGTGTGAGATTGTATAGTCTCAACTTAGTCCTGTCAACAAAATTAATTATTTGACAGAACTAATTATTTTGAGATTCAAAATCCACTCAGCAGGGATAGAAATTACACTTTTACATGCAAACCTAGCTCCCAGGCCACATTGCCAGAACACCCAGCATCACATTTAATTTCCATTAGTGAGGCCAGTCATTATTCTAATATGATTACACAGTCTTGTAAAATGTCCCTTTTTTATGAAAAGCAATTAATTTTCATTTAGTAACATTTTGGATGCCAAGTATTTAGAAGTGACTCTGCAGAATGTAGATTTTTCCCCCTGAAAAATGTTCATATTAACCCCAAATCAGTATCAGAGTGAAGGAGAGGACAAAACAGAATCAAACATAAATACCTGGATTTTAAATGCCATACTAATACCAGATTTATTTTGAATATTCCTATTTGTACTGGGGTATTGATAACAAAAAGAACATTTCTAGCTCAACATCTACAGAACAAAGTTTTAAATAGTAATCCTTAAAATAGTTTCATTTAAAAATATATAGGAATGTAATAAGCATGTGTAAATGTTTTTTTCATCAGATTTGATTACATACTGATTGTAGATGTTATAAGTTATTCAGCCTTGATTATAAGTAAAGTTTACCAGATGTCATGAAGTAAAAGGCCAGAAAAAAAGGTTCCAGAATAAATACTGCCACTTGAAAAGACACTGAAAAGCTGCCATTTGCAACATTTTGGAAATTAGGTTTTTAAGTTATCATAGTTCAGTTTTATAGGAAGTAGTCTTAAGTATTACATACATGATGATAAAATTATACTTGTCTCATGTAGTCCTGGATTTGGTACAAAAGAAATTATTTTAAAATCACATCAAATATCACATCAAGAAATTTTTTTTTTCTTTTCAAAAAATGCTGATGTGTTTTGCAATCTCTCAATTCACCGAAGTACAAAGTTAGACCCTGGATATGAAAGGAAACATGACTTCTGGCTGGCTCTGCCTTCCCTCAGAGCTCCCATATCACACAGAAGAAGTACCTCATGTACCAGATGTTCAGTAGTTCAACACCTACAAAATGTGACTGCTTAACTGATTAGAAGGCATTAATATTGGTCAATATAATTTAAGATTACAAATAATTCTAATATTTTACTACTGATTTTCAATGTTTCCCATTTTTGCTTCTTTAATACTTGGTAGAGTTCTGTTAAAAGAACATATTGGGAAAGGACAGTTTCATTTGGATAGGAGCTAGAACAAAAATTATTGGGCTCTATAGAGGCTTTGATGATTAGACTAAACATACAGCAATTCAAAGTCTTACTTTCATAGACTAAAAATATTATTGATGGACACATCAGGTACTAGGAAGGTAAAAGTGCATCTTGCTAACAGACATGAATGTTGTATTTTAGGTAGTGTATTAACAAGCACTAAAGAGACCCATTAGTAACTGCAATGAGATTTTTTAGTCAAAGGAAGTAATTAATGGAATTATGAATAATGGTTATTATTCAATACAACCTTGGAAAATGACACTGAATATGAAAAGGACTTGATATTGTCCAATAAAGTAATTAGAATTTTGAAGAGATAATCATATAATGGGGAATAATATTGTAGGATGATGATAGTCTACAATTCCCACCCTGAAGAGTGCATATTCATTTGTACCCTGAAACTCTTAAGAATTTACAGTTTATATATCTACGTATTGCAGTGTACTAGTTTCTACATAAGACAAAATAATCTGTTGGTGACTAATAATTATAAAGAAGTTACGTTGACTTTCAGCAAATAGGAATGGGATAGTTTCTTTACAAATTAAAAAAAAAAACAACACTTAAAAATCAACTTAAATAAAGGAAACTCAGTGGGCGGTTGCTAGTGCCACCTTATAGGCCTAGGCAGCTCTGTGAGGCTTCTCAGACCTCAGTTCTAGGCCCATCCAACTGACCTCAGGACACACTGTATTACCTCAAATTTACTCCTACCCAAGGCCAACACTGTATGTCACATCTTCCTGCACCCCTGTTCTGGGCCTCGGGGTTACCTATCTCAGAAGTCTTCAGGGAGCCCCTCCCTCCCTAATCCTAACTGACCTAATCATGCAATCCATTCTTTATAATCTGCTGCCTTGTGCCACCCACCAACTAATCCATCTGAGTCTGCTTCTCGTCCCCACTGCATTCTTATGTGAAAGACCTAGGTGGTACAATCAGAGAGGACTAGGCTGGGGCTATGACTCCTACTACTACATGTGACTTTAGACAAATTATGGAACTTCCTGAGTCTCTTTCCTCACTTGTGAAATGAAACGACAACACACACACTCCCTGGACTTGTCGGCACTGAGGTGCCTCATTGAGCCTAGTATATAGTTATCTAAATAGATGGTAGTTTTTCTTTTGCCCCTGGGAGTAGTCTTCTGAGTTCCTTGTCCAGTAATGATCACACAGTAGACATTCAATATATACCCAGTGATTATCTAAATGGAAAACAATAAGATAATTCGTTTCATTTTCTGAGATTGTATTATATAGATAACATATGTTGTTTAATAATCTATGCAATGCTATGCTATTTTCACATATTTGAAAAGTTTAGCACATTATAAAAGTAGAAACTTAGCAGTATGACCCAAACTCTTTTCAAACTACACCCCCCCACACACACACACATACAATTAGAAAGGTATAGCTAAATTGGTGACTCAATTAACAAATTTGGGCTCACCAAACAAGCCACAGTGTTTAGTAGCTGTGCTCACCATGTTATGAAATACTTTCTTCTGTTTGTTTGGATCTGAGTGAAAAAATTAATTCAAAGTCTACAAGAAATCCTGTAGGTTACTTTCTCTTATTCTGCATACACATACATGTTTGAGAATAGTGATCAGAAACAAGTTGCTGTACCATGTTGCAAGTACTTATGGGTATGGATGGTTTAAGAAATCGCAAGGGTCTCATCTCTACCAGTAGCCTGAGTGGTGCCCGGACCCAGTTTTTCCAGAGCTTTAAATTAAAACACTGAGCACTTGAAACAATTATGAATAAGACATAGTTGGGTTTCTATCAGTTATTCTTCATATTTTTAATTTTGGGGGGCAATTCCAGTGGAAACTAGAGGAAGGAAGATTTCTATTGCCTTGGATTTCTTAGCCATAATACCCTGGGGGGGTTGGATCAAAACTTTCCCAAAGCTATAGCAATTAATTAAAATAAATGGTGAATTGGGAGATAACTGAAGTTAGAACTGCAATTACATTACTTAGATCTGATTGACTGTGGTTTTAAGTGTTCTTGGAAAGTATAATACAGAGCTAGTTTATAAGCCACACACATATATATAAATATAGATATCTATATGTGTGTATATATATATATATATATATATATATATATATATATATATATATATATGTCTACATGTAAAGATATTAATATATTTTCCATGGATATAGATACTATATGTTTGTATTACTAAGAGGATTCCTTTGGGAATGAGAAAGACATACTGAAATGATTTAAATATAGGTGTAATATTTTCATTTGTTTAGAGAATTGTGCCAATGAAGACATGGTTATGAGTGAATTTAATCACCAAAGTATCCAACCAACACTATAAGGGACAGCATTCTCAGTCATATCAATTTTCACTTTAAAGAAATCTATAGTATTCTAAATAGTTGTTACAATAAATATCCAGTGATAGCACTTCTGTTTTGCAAACTTCAGAACATGAGTATTTTTGTCATTTCATATCGGACTCATCATGTGGCTACCTTAATCATTCACATGGAGAAATGAATCGATGGGGGTCTGATTAGTCCAATATGCACTAACACCATGACTAAATCTAAAAGGAAAAGAAAATCAGAAGAATAATGAATTTAGTATGGCATTTTTTTTCTCTTATTGATGGTCTTCACTAATTAAAATCTTCTGATATAATAGAAAAAAAGGACAGTTTTTCTTTTAGGAAATGCAAATGTTATTTAGTAAATATCTACCTACATGTGTTAGACATAGTGCTTTTTCTTAACATCCTTAAATATCAAATTACAAAAAAATATTTTATAAACAAGCAGATGGAATCTCAGAGAAGCCCATGCCTTTTTCAAAAGCATATAGTTAGTGAGTGGTAGAGTGGTGTATTTCTTTCTTTAAAATCTACTATATTTCTACCACAAAATACTAAATAGCAATGAGTAACTGGAAACCCAATGGCTTCCCTGTTCTTGCTACTCTGACAAGATACTTTATGCATTTGCTTCTAGTCATACTGGTTGAAAAGAGCCAAGTTCACAAATAGAAAATAAAATAGAAAATCTGCTTCTGCTTCATTTTAAGCTGTAAAAATTGAGACAAAGCAAAGTGAGTATCAAAATTTTGAGAGTGAAGATAAATGGAAATGAAAGGTCAATGAGATAGTTAAAATGACGTTAAAATATCATACACCTTGTATGAATAAATTATTTACTTGTTTCAGAATGCATCCATATGCCAGGTAAAGAGAAAAATTATAAAATTAGTATATTTTTATTTTAAGGTATATGTCAATAAAAATACCCTTTAAAACAAATATTCAAAAGGATATTTCTAAAACAAATGGAGGGTGAGTACTAAAAACAGAACATGAAAATTTTTATGTAAAGTTTTTAATAAATTATTATAAAGTCAAAATGATACATTTCAGTTGACGTCTTAAAATATTATACACTCTCTCACACTGTTTCAGTTCTAGGAAGAGGCTGACTCTGTGCAGCACTTTAACAGCATCTAACCAAGGTATATGCTAATGTGCAGGGGAGTTGATTTTTTAATAAATCTGTTTCCCCAGGAAGATGATGCAATGATATTAGTCTTTACAATGTCCAGTGAGGATGAACATATGTTGTATGTAAGTAAGTGCTCTAAGGCGAAAAATGTAAAGTAAGTGGATCATTCTAAGAATGTAAATTTTATTAAAGGGCAACTATCACTGTAATTAAAACATAAATATAATGCAAGAATCTCTTTAATGTTATACTTTGGTAAAGGTTCACTTGGTTATTTATGCAAATCATATGTATCCATTTGTACTATAGGCAATCATAGGGAAAGCACAATCTCTTTATGGTATCCAGCACATTTTATGGAGGTGGTGGCATTTGAATGGTTAGTGAAAGAGAAGGAATTTCAACAGATTAAAAAAGGATGAGCAGCTTCATACAATATTCAGTTTGATGAGTGCACTACATACATATAAAGAAGCAGTTGGAGATCAGCTGAAAAGATAAATTAAGGTCAGACTGTGGAGACTTTGAATGCTAAGCAAAGGAATTTGAATGTAATTGAGAGAGCAAGGAGGATTTACTGAGGTTTCTGTTTGCTTGTGTTTGGAGCATGGATATAACAGTTATCTAAATGTTATAGAGTATTTTATAATCAAATTTCCTTAAAAGCTTTGCTATAGCTATACAATTGAATTAATTCATACATTAGGTTTCTCAAGAGTTGTGTGTTTTAAGGGCAGGGATTGTTGTTCTGCATTTGGGATGGGGAAGTTACTTTTCATTTTCTATGATTTTATTTAACCATAGCTTATATTGCATTTGCAGTTAAAAAGACAAAAGTGGAAAAGAAGAGAGAAAGAGAGAAAAGCCTCATTACATTATGCAGTATATTTGAATTTTTCATTTTCAAATGTTCAGCAAGTGGCAATGTTAGACTAAAAAGGAGTTGTGTATAGATCTAAGTTAAATACTATTGCAAAACTGTTGAGTGACTTCTAAAAGTGTTTTATTTGTAATAGGTTTTATTTCTTTAAAAGTGGGATAATAAAAATTGCTATTCACTTACTGTATTTCATACTTTTGCAAATAATGAGGATTTGAGGGTTAAGAAAATCATATTGGATCTGATGCTGTAATAAAGACATAAATTTGGAAAGAAATCTACAAGTGCTGCAGGACTACTTATTTCTCAGTTCAGGAATTGATTTTTATAGCATCAGTGACAGATCATTATTAAAAAATTTTAAGACTAACTCTGATAATAAGAATTATTTACTTATAAGATGCTGAAATTTATCAGTTCCTTCGCTGAATAAAATTGATTCACTTTCCACATTCCCTTCTGTCTTCTACTTTCTTTTTCTCCTTCTTTCGACAAGATTAAATATATTAATAGATTTTTCCATGAAATATATTAGCAGATTTTTCCACAGCTCCAGCCTTCAGTGTCAAAAGGAAACATTAAAATAACAGACAAAAATACATGCCTCCAGAAATTATTCTAGGCAACAACTTCCAACTTCTGTGCATTCTTTTTCATTTCATCTCCCATTGACCCATGAACAGTTTATCCTCCTTTCTTTTGGCACCTTGACGAGTTCACTAGCTTCCTTTGAGTCAGCTTCTACCCAGGTGGCAGCTGTAAAATTATCCCAGTAAGCAGAGAGGACTGTGTAAAGGCAAATTTAGAAACTTTCATGACCAGGGAGAGATGAATGGCTCAGAACCCTCTTAGATTAATAGATTCTTCTAATCACAGCTCTTAAATGTGATTCTTCCTTTATATTCATATTTTCCTTTCCAGAGTTCAGATCTTCAGTATTTATTATAAATAATATGATAATTGTTCATTCCTTCCTCAATTCACTTACACACACATACTCATACAGTACCTGACTCTAATAACTATCAATGCAATTTTCACAGAAAGTATGTCTGATTGTATTATTGTCATTAAAATAATTCAATATCACTCTTTATCTTTAGGAAAATTCTATTTTTGTGGCTGGTCTTTCATGATTTGGTTCCTTTTCATTAATTTGACCTGCTTCTTGACACTTTAAAACAAAAGCACTAATTCCAATGGTTGCAAACCACTTTCAGTTCTAGATGGTCAAGACTTGGGTATTTCTGTGTACTTTCAGTCCCTTATTCCTTGATATGGCATTTCCAATGGTTTATGATTCCTGGCTCATGCCATGTCATTGTCTGACTGATTCTTACCTATCTTTCTACAGTGAGTCTGTCAAGAGGATGTTCTGATAACTGGCACGTACAGTTTCCTTAGTTGATTTTTCTGGGTGATTCTACGGCACTCTGTTGATTCCAATCCAATAATGAAATACAGAACACATAGAAATTCCTTTTCTGCTTGCCACCTTATGCAACTGTATTGGAAAGTGCCTGAGGGTCTTATGCCTTTTATGTTTAAATCCCAAGCACTCTGCTACAGTAAATGCAAAATAAATGTTTGCCAACTGTGTGTCATAAACTTCAGGCACTAAAATATTAATAATTTCATGTATAAAATTTCAAACTTAAATTTGAAAATATAAACATTGGTATTAGGACAAAGTTTCCCTTTTAGAGACTTCCTATTTGACTAATTGGATATAATTTTTGTATAGTCAGTAATTATTTCACAGACTTCTGAACTGGATGTCAGAGCTCTTGGAACATGGGGCAACAGCGAGAGCCAGGGACATTTGAATACAGGAACTTTTCTCTGCTGACTGCTCTTCTAAATTCTCCATCTCTGTGGTTTCTAGACCAAGAAAGTTTCCACATATATAGCAATTCTGGATGTTTAGAAATTTAATGCGCAAAATAATACCATTTCCACAAAAACACAGAAGTCAAGAGGAAGAGAGAAGGAAAAGAACAACTAGTAGTAACTAGTGACACTTAATATCACGCTGATAAAATGGAGACAAAATATTCTTTATGCTCATTTTTGATAGGAAAACTTTAGAACTTACATTGCTTAAGAATAGAGAGATTGGATAGAAGTAATATCAATTCATAGTATGTAGATAGAGGTAGCAAGTTAAAATTGTGACTACACATGGTATCTGTGACTAAATCATTAAATACATTTTATTCAGCTTTACATGATTTCCTTTATTTTGGTAATTTAACTTAATGTCAGTATTTCCCTTCAAATTACTGAAAATAACATAAAAGCACTTTGAAAGTGTTAAACACTTAAAAGCATATAATACTTACTAATTCCATATTTAAATGTATGTCTTGTGAAGTATTTATTATATACTATTTTAGAAATATGAAGTTGTTGCCAACATCTTTCTTGAGCTGGGCTCAGTTTTACTTTAGAAATTGTCCTCTTTTAAGGAGTCAATTGAGTGGTCCTCCCAGTTACACAACAGTGTGACAAGACATCACCCTTCAGAGAATGGGGGACAGAGATAATTGACTGTCAGTGTTTTGACAAAAGCTATCCTGATGACTAGTCGCTTTCTGTGTAGAAATGATGGTAGTAAAAGGACAAGTAGCTCAGGGGTAAACACCAGAGCCTGCCAAAGACTCTAAATTCCAGAGCAACTTACATCAGCAGAACACAGACCAGCAACTAGGCCAGAGGCTCTGGAACAAGGGAACTTGTGTGCAACATTTTTTGAGTTCACCAAAAAACATGGGATTCATGTGTTCTTTAGAATAGAGAGGCTCCAATTCTGGAAGTTTAAGAGTCCTAAAAAGTTGATATTAACCTTCTCCGTAAAAAGGATGGGGGGGGGGGGAA